>NC_068290.1:45620376-45978149 GCF_025860055.1 Xyrauchen texanus | reverse complement strand
TTTTTCTTTTAAAGCCACTACACAGTGGAATGCAATAACAGATGAAATAAAGAGCTGCAGTTCCATTAAGAGATTTAAATCACAACTGAAATCTTTTCTGAAGACCACTCAAATCTGTACCCATTGACACTGATGTTGTGCTGACAAAATGTGTATGTGTGTGTATGGGGTGGGGGTGGGGGGGGGTGTTATTTGTTTGTTTGTACCCTACCTGGGGACTGCAGATGTAAATCAGCCTGTGGCTAACTCTGGTACAATGCATCAAATTGTAATATTTATGTTTGAAATTGTGCATGGTCCCTAATAAATAAAAAAAAAAAAAAAAACTTGCAAATCAGTCTGATTTTGAAAATCTCTGATATTTGATAGTCAAAAATAGGCTTTTGGATCCAGAAGTTTTCTCTCGGCCCCTGTTCGGTAAAAGGCGTGCGGGAGAAGGATTTTGGATCAAAAGTTACATTTCCAAGGCTTTATAGCTAAATACAGAGGCCGGGGCCGCTCAAACAGGTTCCTGCCCTCCTTTTCGCACCAAATTCGGATATGCCGGTCCCTGGGGGGCCGCGAGGTGGAACCCTGGGCCCCGGATCGCTTGGCTGCCGTTTTCCCACACCATGGGCACAGCGGTTCTGAAGTTCTCAAGGCTCTCCCACATGGAGTTGCGGTCCTTCTGTTATTTGTTTACATTTATTTCATTTTTTAGAAACATTTCTTTAATACAATTAACTGGACTCAAACAATACTCCTCACTCACCATATCCACTTGCCAACTATCATTTAGACAAACTGATACAAACCTTTATTTGTGAAACAGACATAATACTTCTTAAATAATGAGCCAGAGAGGGGAAACTTTACCATTCTTGTTCAAAACATAGTTTAAAAGTATCAGATGACTCTTGTAGTGCGTTCAAAGTCTCAAATTCACTCACGTGTTCATAAAACACAGCATACCAAGTATGAAACAATCCAGCCAATCAGATTCGATATGCAAATGAGGGTGGAGATAATGAGGGTGAAAGTCGTTTTACCTCTATACCTAACCCTAACCTAATCTAACCCTAACCTTAACGAGTGGTGGATTCAATCTCTAGAAACAATCAATCCAAGAGGGTTAAAGAACAATATTAATCAATAAAAAAATATAAACTTCCCTACTTCCCTAGAAATGTGTCCTATTGGAATCGGAATGAGTGAATCTGAAAGGGAGGGAGAAATTAGAAACAAAAGAGATAAGTGGAGGCAGGTACACATGTATATGTATATGTAGGTATATATATAGATATGCATACACAGACGATGAATAGCATGATGATTTTGTCTTTGGGAATTGTTTTCATTGGTGTAAGATAATATTTTTTTAATTAAGGCACTTTTTGCAGGTATTCTTCCTTTTTCTATATTTATATATTTATTTAACAGCAATTAATACGTTTGTGTATGCATATTTATGTTAAAAAACCTTTATATATAGTATATTGGATAGATGTCTATTCTATATGATATTGTAGAAGGAGGGTTGGTCTGCTTCTCTGCTTATATTCCCATTCTTATTTTAATATATCCTTAATGATATGAACTTTATTTATATGTCTATTTATCCTACTGTATTTATAATTGTTATTTATGAAATGATTAGGGATTTTATATTTTCTATGGTCTTCTTTAGAAAAATCACCACTACCATAACCTTAACCTTAAGACCCCTATTTGTATCTTTAGAATTTTAACAAGAAGCTTAACCCCAAATAAAAGAATGTGTGGTTAGTTGTAAGTAGAGCACCTTATGATAGCAGTCACTGAAGGTGGTTATGGATAAAAGAAGACCATGCTATTATAATGTAGTTTTTACAGAGACTGTTTAAAGAAATTGTTCATAAATAAATAAAAATAAAAAAGGGTAACACTTTACAACAAGGTTTCATTTGTTAACATTTGATAACAACATTAGTCAACATGAACTAACAATGAAAAATACTTATTAAGAATTACTATATTTCAACATTATAATAATTTATTTTTTAAATCAAAAGTTGTATTTGTTAACATTATGCAACCCATTTTTTAGATCCTCTACCTGTCTGATTGGCTTTGTCCTTAATACAGTCTTAAGAGTTTTGATGAAAAGTTTTTTAATTAGGACATTTTTTTGGTAATTTTGAAACACATGTCTTCATCTACTGGTGTACTCACGATTTTGTACAAGTCATATCAGTAACCTTATAAAAAGCCATTTTATTCTACATGGAGAGAGTCCCCTAATGGGGGAGGCCATGTTAAGATTACATGACCAGCCGAATATACTCACTTAATCTTAGTTATTAGACACTTTCACTCATGGGTTAAATTGATCATGGTTGACTGTGAATAGATTTCTACAATGGCATCTGTAAACTGTTGTGTTTGAATGATGCTGCATCCACACCACTAGGTGTCAGTGCAAGATAAAGAAAACATGCATAAATATTTTATTATAAAAGCATTTATATGAACTAACATTAACAAAGATTAATAACTGATGTCAAAATATATTGTCAATACTTTGTTCATCGTACCCAATGCATCAACTAATGTAAACAAATACAACCTTATTGTAAAGTGTTACCTAAAAATGATGTTTTTTTTTCTTAAACATCATCAGACAACTTTGCATTCTAATTGGAAATTAATAGCAGACAGGCAGTCTGCTGGGTGTTTTCAGTCTGTGGTTTATTTATATTATTTATTTTTTTTTTTTACCACAAAACACATTTATATGTAAATTATATCTATATAATTATGTCTGCAAATTAATTAGTTCCCTTTTTAACACTAGCTGGATTTAGGGGCAAATGAAACTACATAAACATATTATCCTTATGTTTTATCAGTTGCACTAGGCTAAATGTCAAGTTTGGCTGTCTGTTAATGTGATTGTGTAATTTCGTTGGGCTAACCCATGATAGAGAGCAAGTTGATATTTATACATAAAAGAGCAGGAGTCGAGTTCTGCTGCAGGCTCTTTAAACGAATCATCTGCCAACATACACAAATAACAAATTATCTGCGCTTAATAATATCTAACAATATGCATTAAAATAAAGGAAAGGTATTTTGTTGTACAAAACACGTTTTACTATTTACTTACTATTTTTTGCCCAGAGTTGCAATTAAAACACTTTAGTGAAACATATGGCTTGGCTAATACATAAATATACAATTTAAAGAAACAGTTCATCCAAACATGAAAGTTATTTAAACGACTCGTTTCCATACAATGACAGTTTACAGTGACCACTGCTGCCAAGAAAGGGACAGAAAAGGCACAATGACAGCCGTAGCCACTACAATCTGTCGTAGTATGAAAAAGAGCTACATTTTCACTCTCATTTTTGGGTTAACTAATCTTTAAAGGAATATTGTTGGTGTTTACACATTGAGGGACAAGTCAACATTGATGTCTATGATTAGCAATGCAATACTTGTCTTTGTCAACACATTGTTATGATTGCAGTCCACCCTCCACTCATTTGGGGTACTGGTTAATCGTGCCACTAATTAAATTAAACTGCCCTGGGCAATTATTGATCTACAGATATAGCTGATGTAATTATGAACATGCTCTGCCATTATCTAAACATAATTAGCTAAATATTGAACTGTGACATTTATACATAAAATGCACAATTATTTCATTAGCTGGATGATCTGAATTGGTCAAGTGCAAATGCTCTCTGTTCATTGTGCTCTGCAATGCTCAGTGCAGACTGTTTTATGTTCAGCGTTTGTCTTCTTAAAGCTATCATGCTACAATTCACATGTTGCAGTGCTGTCAGCACACAGGTGATGTGGTTAGCTTTCAGTCCTGTGAATGAGGTATATCACTAAAGACATAAATTAGTGTAAATATGCCTGTCCTTCATTTTTATAAAAGCTTTAAGTAAATGAGCAAGAAAGCAAAAAAACAAAAAAAACAAATCAATGCTTTAATAGAAATTTCTTTGAAAAGTTTACAATTGGTGTGATTTCAACAGTGGAGATAAGCAGAATTAAGGGAGTATTCTGATAGGTTTATTTATTTTGTGATAATGACTGGTGACTGTACATGGGAAGTAGATTCCAAAAGAGTTGATTCCTCAACTCTGACGTAAATGGTTGCTGGTTCTATGTGGGTATGTGTGTGCGTTGTTTTCCCTCCACTCTCCCTTCAGTCTGCTGCTGATGATTTGATAGTGGATTCATACATTTTCACATGTAAATTAAACCCACTGCTTTTTTATTTTCACCATAGAGTCCCTTAAAAGTGATTTTGCATTCATTCTGTATGTTCACATCCCATTCTCATTCTAAACAATACAAATTAATTTTCTTTTTTGTTTACCATCACATACAGGCCCACGTCAGTTGATTATTATTGAAGTGAATTGAGCAAGAGTATATGCATGATTTGTTTTTCCATCTGCATGGAAGCCAACTTGGCACCTGGCATCATGAAGTATGCGTTCCCACCAACAATATTTGAAAAGCTTTAATTAGGATAAAATCCAGGGAGTGCCTTCACATGTTCAAGAGTATCTGGGAATTAAATTTTGCCAGTCATCTCAGTGAAGGTTAGTTTGAGTTGATTGATAGGATTTACATTATTAGGCTATTATCGAAAGGTAATTGTTGATATATATTTTGGAAAAACCTGTTTTAATGCTAGCATAATTTTTATATTATATTATATATATATATATATATATATATATATATATATATTATTTCAAAAACTTTACTGCTAATTTAAAATATGCACATATAGTTTTTAGATGAATCAGCTCTTCCAAAAAAAGTTAGGGTATGGATTTTGTAAACTGATCCTATACCAGCAGTTACAGAAAAACGTCAGATTTATCACAGAGCATAAATCGGACACGGTAATCAGTGGATTGAGTGAGCTTTATTCCAGTGAATAAGAGGATTTTTATAATTCCACTGATTTTCCACTTAAGTTTGACAATTCATTTTGGGGGTTTACAGTATGTCACTTGGGAAGGCACTGCCCTCTAAAGGCTACCCCTAGCAACAGCCCTGAATCTTAAAGGGGTCATGACATTGATTATTTTAATATGTTCTTTGAGGGTTTTGCACAAAAAACAGTCATATATTTGTTAAACATGACCATTTTCCACCCTCATTCTGACCCTGTCAGAAATGCTTCGTTTTGGGCTGGTTCACCTATAAGATTTGACAGTAAATGCACACTATTATGATTGGCTCTCCGGTCTTGACTAGCCTGCTCTTTTCTTGCCATCTCACTGCTCAATCAGCTGGGCGGGCTACGGAAAACATAAGGTAAAGTATACTTTGATGTATTTGATGTAGAGGCGGTCATATGCAAATGTCTGTCACAGTGTGACATCACAATGTGCAGGAAGTAGAGAATGAGTCGTTTTGGCAGCTTGGTTTCAACAAATGCTATTTTTGCAGAGAGGAAGTTTTGAGTTTGGTAACTTACAGTATGTTTTTATAGTACAATGATCTATATGTCAAGAGAACAAGGAAAATTTGATTCCTCATGTCATGACTCCTTTAACACTGATTAAAAATGAATGTCGAGGAGTCGGAGATGACTCCAAAAAACACAGAATCAAACACCCCTACTGTACATTATCCTTCTTATTACACGGCTACATAACAAAATATTAAATGGGCATAAAATATTGATTAAAGTTCAATTTATATTATATTATTATTTAATAAGAAAATCTCCACTGAGTCTCCAGAAACACTGAATTCAATCTCCGGTTTGCATTTCTGAGTTCTGATAACCGGTTTATTCTGTACGCGTTTATTTTGTGATAATGACCGTCTGACTGTTCATTATCCTTCTTATTATTTTTGCCAAATTATAAATAAATAAATGGGGCGGCACAGCAATAAACTGCCTCCCAGATGCATAATAATAACCAGATTTTTCTTTCTTTCTTTTCGTTTTGTTGCATAATGTGGTACTTTTAACTAAAAACATGCCGGAAATACAAAATCAACTTATTGTGAAATATCTGTGCACTCTGCTACTCACACAAACAGATAAGGGAAACAAAATATGCACTCTTACAAGTATTTACGATGTATTACAATATAAACACTTTAAAGTAAACATTGTGATATAACATGTGAGCTGTCCCAGATAGCACACGAACATCTCCGAGATGTCTGTTTTAGATGTTTTTATTTGGATAGCATCACAATCTAATACTTATTGACATATGAGAACTATGTTAAAAATACGTCTTTCAGATGTAAACACATGCACATCAAATACATGGCTGGGTGATGCACTTGTGCTATCAGGGGTATGTCATTAACAGTAGTACACTTAAATATCAGTTATTCCGGTATTATTAAAACAAAATGTATTCCTTTTCTCTGGGGACACCCTCAGTCAAAATGAAGAACTCAGCAATCAATAAAGGTTATATAAAATAAATGTTTATAAAGAAACAGCTCAATTATTGTCTGTTATTATCCATGCATCAATGTCATCCTGTATTGATAATTATGTATGTATGTATGTATGTATGTATGTATATATATATATATTTGAGCTGTCAAAATTAACACATTAATATGTGATTAATTAAAAAAAATTCAAGTGTTAATTTTCCTTAATAGCTATGCATTTACAGTTACAGCATAAACCAGCAGTTCTTGGAAGGGTGGAACTTTTGAGATGTATCCACCTGGAGTCATTACACTGACATGCACACCACAAACACACAGCAGTGATTCAGTGTCAGTGAAAAGTGATGAGGAAAGGAGCTCTTAACACTATTTGTTATACAAAATGAGCCTAGATGGAACTTGTGACAGAAATCAAGTATTTTGGAGCCTAGGTAAGGCGCATTGTAATTACCACAGAAGCACAGTAATTCTTAACTATTACCAAGACGCAAAACTAGACGTTTTCATCTGCAAGTGCTTTTCATGGGGATTTCAAAGCACTGCTTAAGATTGCTGTAACAAAGCGGAGAGTCACAATCTACCGCCAGGTTAATGTGGAGGATGAGAGTTTAAGACATTTAATGCCCATTGCAATGAATGTGAAATATATGTGGGGACTAGTTTTTTCAATTTGTCAAACTCTCATATTTTGTTACTTGAATTGGTGCTATTTTAGTGCATTTCTATCTTTATATTGTGGAAGGTTTTGTTAGGAAAATGTTAATAAGGCATTATGTTGTTACATATTGTTTGTTATCTTTGCTAAGAAGTACATAACTCTAAACGTACATTTAGAGCAAAATTTCAGCCCTTTCAAAATCTGCGATTAATCACGATTTACTACGAAAATTATGTTATTTGCAGAACTATATATATATATATATATATATATATATATATATATATATACACAGAACATATTTACTCACCCTTATACCATCTCAAAAATTATTTTCTACTGTGGAACACAAACAACATTTTTATTAAGGATATAGGATGTGTGCAGCCTTATCTTATGAAAATGATGTGACCGTGCCAACATATTTGCAAAATGAAATTATGTGCTTCATTGCTAATCTCGCACATTTTCTGAAGCAACCACATCATTTTGAGTCATTTCTATGACACTTTCGACAGCTTGCATGGACTTCCAAACCTAACCACTCCCAATATTCCATTTGTTTATTTTTTTTCTCTGGTTTGGATATTTAAGGAAATGTGACACATTGTTTATGGAATCTGTATTCAGATCTCCTGCACAATTGCGGTGTAGTTTCTCTACCAGGTATGCAAATCTTATTTCTTATGTTTGGTAAATGTTTTTATGGAATTTATATTATTATGCTTGGTTCACTGATAGCTTTGAGTTTTATTTATTATTTTAATTAGATTGTTCTTATGTAGTACTATTACCTGGCAAAATAAATTGTTATTATGATTAATTCTGACGGACTGTTTTTTTAGTAAATTTTTATTAACTACAAATCCATGGTCAAAGTTGGCTTAACTAAGCTACTTCAGAAGTAACCCATTAGTTAAGTATGTACTAAAAGGCTAAACGGTGAACAGAGAATCTATAATAAAACTTTCAACAGATTAAACGGGAATACTACATTTACATTTACATTTATGCATTTGGCAGATGCTTTTATCCAAAGCGACTTACAGAGTCCTTATTACAGGGACAATCCCCCTGGAGCAACCTGGAGTTAAGTGCCTTGCTCAAGGACACAATGGTGGTGGCTGTGGGGCTTGAACGAGCATCCTTCTGATTACCAGATTACCAGTTATGTGCTTAGACCACTACACCACCACCATCACACCACATACTAAGAGTAGGACCGAGATTCTGTAAAACAGAATTTAATTAACTGGGGCTAAACGGTGAGTTGAGAATCTATCCTGAACTTAGCCAAACAAGACTAAAGCCAAGAACCTATAAGGACTTAGTCTAAAACTTACTAATATCTGAAACTGAGGAGTTTGTATTTAAAGGACCTGTGTCCGGCCAGCCCAGGACCCAAAGGACATTGAATAACAAATGCAATCTAGAAGAGAGAATTACTAAAAATCATAAGATACAAATTAAAAATTCAGAGCATAGATAAATCGATGAGGTTTTTCATAATTGGAGTCAGATGAAATAAATAAAAGAATAAACAATAAGATTAATAAAACATTGAACTCAAATCAAATAATCGAAGTATTTTTTTAAATATGCACTGAAATGACAGATCATGCAGGAAAACTTCAGCCACAATATTGGATGCCGTTCTTGGGCCAATAGGAGGACCTTACACAATTTAAAGTCCGATAATGACTAAAAGGTACATTTATTGTTGAATGCGGTGTATATACACAAGCAAACTTGCGGCACATTGTCCATTGTTGCCAAAGGTTTGCCAGAGTTTCACCACTACTATCGAAGAGCTGCAAACCTCTACGAAACATTTGCAGTGAATCAAAAGCTCATTTGCACATGAAAATAATGAGCAGTAAATTTGCGGTTAGTTTACATTTTTTGTAAGGGCAATCATTTAAATGCTCCCAAACAGCTGCTTTTTTGGTGGATATGAGTCTGGTAGATCGAATTCCTTTTTTATATTTTGTGTGTAGCCACAGTTTTACATATACAGGCTGAAGCGCAGGGGCCTACAACTCCCATGGGGCCCAGCTCACAGCCATGGAGCCCATTTCCCCTATCCAAGTTCGTGGGAGGAGCTCGTTTAAACACTTTCAGCGGGAGACGCAGTTGTTGACAAGGTGACAGTGCACTGTTAAAGGTCGTCCATGTAGTGCTTGTTCAATGCGCAGCAGTTCCACTCCCCCACGTGCCCCAAGTTTTTCACATGTAAATAAAGCATTTCATGGTTTTAACCATTGATTCTAAATTTGTATGGTTAAATTAAAGGTGACATTTATAATCACGGTTAATAGTAAAACCGTATAATTGTGGCATCTTCATTGTTGAGAACCAAAGTGCTGACCCTAAACTTACATTTTATATGGATTAATTGAAGCTGCACTACATAACTTTGTGCTCTCTATTGACATCTGTGGTTGAAATTTAAAACTGCAAGCAATTTGCGTAAGAATACATTATGTCCATTATGTTTCAACGCTGCTGCTCTGGCGGATGAATCTCATGATTGGAGGTTACCTGGACATCACTGTTTGTGATCATTACAGGAAGATATTCAAAGCCAAAGTCATAACATTCTTTCCCCGTCTGTCGCTCACTTCGACGCTGTGTCGAAGAAGCGACACTAGGGGTCTCTCTTGACCGCCGATATGCCTCTGATCTATGAAAAAAGGCCAATGGGAATTAGGCAGACAGTATTTGCATACCCCGCCCTGGACATACAGGTTTAAAAGCGAGAAATACAAAGTGAGTTCATTCAGAAATTTTCTTCAGAGCCAATGGTCGGGTTGCAGTCAGCTGCGAGTTACACACCGGTTCCTGTTCCTCTGACGCTTTGTGGGCTGTTGGATCTACGGTGCACTTCAGCGGCTTTCTCCTTCTCTACACAGCAGTGCAGATTGCCCCTGGGCGCTTCAACAGCGCAAAATACTATAAGTTATTTAAGAGTTATTTCCTATGAAAGAGCAATACGCAGCTGACGTTGAACGTCTTTTTCAGGACGCGTCTTTGTAAAGATGCCCTTCTGCCCCACGTAGTTCCTGCTGCCAGCGTGGGCCTCGACTGGAACCCTGCATCCTCCCAGCAGCCATCACGGTTGGATGACTGGTTCCTGGTGGCTTTGCGGCGCTCACAGCAAACGCCCCCCCCAGAGGATGCCGCTACAGGACCTCCTCCTCAGTCACTAACCCGCCCCCCTGACGGGTGTGCGGAGCAAGGTAAGTGCTTCAAGTCTTTTCTCAGCACCAGAGCCTTGGGACGCGTCCGTGCCTCCCGACGCCGTACTACCTGCTCCGCCCCGCCGGGTATGTCAAAAATAATCTCCGAGAATGCAGCCGCGGGCCATAGATGCGCAGGCACATCAATTGCCTAGAGTTGCTAACAGTTTTCTTTGCCCTGCGGAAGTTTCTCCCGTTAGCTCGAGACAAACATGTCCTATTCAGGTCAGACAGCACCACTGCGGTAGCGTACATAAATCGCCAAGGCAGCGAACGCTCCCGCCAAATGTTGCGATTCGCCCGTCGTCTCCTCCTTTGTCACTCACATCCCCGGCGACCTCAATGTGGTAGCGGACACGCTGTCATGACAATGCTGGCCCGGTGGAGAGTGGAGGCTTCACCCCCAGTCGGTTCAGCTGATTTGGGAACGATTCGGCAAGGCCCAGGTAGACCTGTTTGCCTCCTGAGAGACCTCCCACTGCCCGCTCTGGTATGCCCGAACAGAGGCTCCCCTTGGGGCAGATGCACTGGCACACAGCTGGCCCTCGGGGCTGCGCAAGTACGCATTTCCCCTAGTGAGCCTTCTCGCACAGGTGCAGTCACCCTAGTGGCTCCCTACTGGCCCACCTTGACCTGGTTCTCGGACCTCATACTCCTCGCGACAGTCCCTCCCTGGCGAATTCCCCTGAGGAAAGACCTTCTTTCTCAGGGACGGGGTACGCTATGGCATCCGCACCCAGAAATCTGGAACCTCCACGTCTGGCCACTGGATGGGACGCGTAAGATCTAGCTGGTCTACCACCTGCCATTGTAGACACAATCAGCCAAGCCAGAGCCCCCTCTACCAGGCAACTTTACGCCCTGAAGTGGTGCTTGTTCGCAAAATGGTGTTCTTCCTGGGCTGAAGACCCACAGAGGTGCGCAGTTAGGTCAGTGCTCTTATTCCTGCAGGAGAGGTTTGAGGGGAGGTTGTCCTCTTCCACCTTGAAGGTGTATGTTGCTGCTATCGTGGCCCACCATGACGCAGTAGACGGCAAGTCTTTGGGTAAGCACGACTTAATCATCAGGTCTTAAGAGGCGCCCGGACGTTAAATCCTTCCCGGCCAAGCCTGTTCCCCTCCTGGGATCTCTCAGTAGTCCTCACGGACCTTCAGAGACCCCCCCTTCAAGCCGCTAGAATCAGTTGGACTCAGGGCCCTCTCTCTAAAGACTGCCCTGCTGATAGCGCTCGCCTCCATCAAGAGGGTCGGGGACCTGCAAGCGTTCTCTGTTAGTGACACTTGCCTGGAGTTCGGTCCGACAGACACAAATGTAATCCTAAGACCGCAATCGGGCTATGTGCCCAAGGTTCCTACCACGCCCTTCAGAGACCAGGTAGTGAACCTGCAAGCGCTGACCCATCCCCTTCGTTGCTGTGACCAAGTAGGTACGTGCTTTGCGTACCTACTTGGACCGCACGCAGAGCTTTAGACGTTCTGAGAAGCTCTTTGTCTGCTTTGGTGGACAGCAGAAATGGAACGCTGTCTCCAAACAGAGGCTTTCCCACTGTGTGGTGGATGCCATTTCATTGGCCTATCACACCCAGGCCGTGCCCCCCCCTTGCGGGTCTGAGCTCACTCAACAACTCCCTGGCAAACATATATAGAGCAGCGGGTTGGGCAACACCTAATACCTTTGCGAGATTTTACAATCTCAGGGTTGAGTCAGTATCGTCCAGTGTTTTCTCAGGTCTGAGCTGGTAGAACTAGGTAACACGCTGACGGACTGGCCGGGTGGATCACTTGCACCTAGCGCCCTTTCCCTCGGTCAAGGTAAAACTGTGCGCTTTCTCTCCCAGGAGATTCCGTATATTCGGATCCCTGGATGACTCCTCTCTAGTCCAGTGGGTCCGCAATTCGGTGGAGGAATTTGCTGACCCAATCCACTGTGGGTACTCAAATAAACCCTGTACTGGAATAGGTGATCCACAGGTCGGGACTCCTGTGTGTATTTTCCGCGGTACGGTCCTCTTGCGAGTGGACCCGCGTATCCCTTAGGCAGTTCCAGCTGCCCTCCAGTTGCTGTGCTGTAGCAACTCCCCCCTCCTTGAGGCTGGATCTACCACCACGCCATTTTTCCACATGTGACCTGAATGGCCCATGTGATGTATTCACCACTTTACCTCCCCATCACTGGGCAGGTGTGGTCTCCGCAGGGTCTTTTCCCCCTGAAAGAATAGGAAACTGGGTAAGACCCCCTTCCCACGATGCGTGTAAGGGCCCCAGCCGTTTGACTCTATGTGAGAAACAATAGATTTTTGAGCACCTTTTGAGCACCTTTGCTTCATTCAGTAAAGGCCAATGAAAATTGCCGAGTGGAATTAGCATTCCGCTCTCCACCCTGAACATACGGGTATAAAAGAAGATGGCGTGCACCACTCATTCAGATTTGTGCTGAGGAGCTGAGAGAGAGTCCCGGCCATGTCAGCGGTTGGTTCAGCACTGTGGTAGGAGGGACACAACGTCTCGTTCTCTCCATCAGGAAACACTTGTTCACCTGTTGTTCCACTGTTTGGTTGTTCACCAAACAGTGGAAATGCATCATACGGGTTTACCGAGGGGGAATCACCAAGTATGGAGCACTGAGCCCAAGTACACGGACTCACCTGAAAAGGGGCATACCATGAGTGCCCAGTGTTCACTAGTTATGGGGAACTGTTGTGGACAAGATAGCACACATTATCACCTTGAAAGGGAAAAGGGCGCAAATGCAAGTGATACACCGGCCTACTTGTTGTTACCCCGTAACACTGGGGTCGAAACCAGTTCTATGCGCAGGTTGTAGAACCTCACTAAGGTATTGTGTGTAGCCCTACCCGCTGCTCTGCATATGTCTTTTAGAGAGGCACCCCTTGCCAGTGCCCAGGAGGACACAACACTTCTAGTGGAGTGCACCCGGACTCCCAAGGGGCACGGCAGTTCTCGTGATTGGTAAGCCAAAGAAATGGCCTCCACAATCCAATGCGCCATCTGTTGCAAGACAGCTTTCCCCTTCTGCTGCCCACCAAAACAGACAAAGAGCTGCTCAGAGTGTCTAAAGATCTGCGTGCGGTCTAGATAGATGTGCAGGGTGCGAACTGGGCACAGCAAGGCCGGGTCTTCCTCCTCTGAAGGGAGAGCTTGCAGGTTCACAACCTGGTTGCTCGGTTCCTCCAGTTGGCTGCACCCTGCGGGCATAAATGCACTGCCACAGCGCGCTCTACCGGGAGAAGCTTGACATATTCCTTAGCTGCTCCGCTGTTGAGGGTAGTTAGGGTGGACGAGACCGTGAAGCGTGTACGGGCAGAGAAAGGCAGATTCCATGACTTCTTGAGCTCCTCACTTCCAGGAAGAAGAGCCCTGAAACCAATTATCCAGCCGTGAATGCTCAGGACAGGACGGAGGGTTCCACTCAAGCCTGCTGCTCGCAGCCGCCCAGGCAACCACGGCTGCCAACTCAGTGTCCGCTTCATCCTGAGCTCTACCATCTGAGAGCGGGAGCTCAGAAGATTCGTCCGCTTCTGAAATACAATGATGCAACCATTAAATTCGCCCTGAGGCAGTCCGCCTACATCGCTCGTGAACTCTACTGGCAGAAGGAGCATGCATGAGGTTGGGAGGATCGCGGGGACTGAGCCAGCGGAAACACTCCCATATCCGCATCCAGATCACCCATGGTGCTCGCTGACCCAGCCGCCTGAGTTTCAACCCAGGACGGACCAGGTCGGGAAGCTACCGTGGTAGATCCCTGCTTCACAAAGAACATGAGAACACGCCCCCTCCATAAAAACTGCCTCGGCGTGCTTGATTTTTTAATCACAATACACCAAACGTGATGAATAAAGAACAGTCCTTCTTGAACTGTACATTCTAAGAAATCTCCAGCTGCACAAAAAAAGTAAAAATAAATAAAATCCAGTCACTTGTCCTTGCAACACAAATGCAAATTCTCCAATATCACTCCTTCTTCGAAGTGCAAAGATTCAAGCCTGTGGGCACGCAACCAGGGTTGTTTGGGGATAGGTAAGAGGGTTTGGTGAGGAGAGCAACACTGATACACCTTATCACTATGTTATTTGCTCATTTCTGCGGTTAGTTCATTTGAATGGCAGGGGGTTGGATGGGAGGGGATAAATCTCGTCTGGCAGAGAAGTTGTTTCGAGTGAGGAGGCAAGTTGTTTTTGATTTAAAGATTAAGAGGACAAACCATTTTTGAAAAGCAAAATGCCATGAACTGATAAAAAGTTTACAATAAAAACAGCAACATACAAAGAAAATAAGAATAGTCAATTTTGAATTCATGGTGACTCTAAACTTTGAGCAGCATACACTGAAACATTTTCTTATTCATTCATCTTATTCTGGAGAATATAATAGGATTTATAGACAATTGGAAGACAACTGCTTAACAGAGATGGACTCCATCCTTCCAGGGAAGGTGCCACTCTCCTCTCTAGTAATTTGGCTCATAGTCTTAATAATGATAGAATTTGACTATCTGGGGCCCATGATTGACAAACTGGTTAATCCGAACGTCTGCTAGCTGCCTTGAGACGTCACACAGGTCACATAAACTACAACACATAGTGACTGTATCACCTAGATATCTCAGAGACTATGTCTGTTCCCCGAACTACCAACCACAAAACTCTTTAAAATTTATTAAGGTCAAACTTGAACAAAACAAACAAATTAAAAATAAAACATCCTATAAAAATAGAGCTAATAAACATTAGATCTCTTTCTACCAAAGCACTAATTGTTAATTAAATGATTACAGATCATAGATTGGATGCACTCTGTTTGACTGAAACCTGGCTTAAACCAGATGAATATGTTAGTTTAAATGAATCTACTCCCCCTGATTATTGTTATAAACATGAGCCTCATCTGAAGGGTCGAGGAGGAGGTGTTGCTACAATTTACAGTGATGTTTTTGGTGTTAATCAGAGGACAGGATATAAATGTAAGTCTTTTGAACTAATAATAATTAATGTGACACCGTCAGATATAAATAGAAAAAACTACATCGTCTTTTACCCTTATATAGATCACCCGGGCCTTATTCTGATTTCCTTGGTGAATTTGGCAATTTTTTATCAGATCTTTTAGCTACTGTAGATAGAGCTTTAATTGTTGGTGACTTCAACATTCACATAGATAATGAAAATGACACATTGGGATTAGCATTTATCGATATTCTCTACTCTCTTGGAGTCAGACAAAATGTAATGGGACCAACTCATTGCCATAATCATACGCTAGATTTAATTCTGTCATATGGAGTGCATGTTGATAATATAGAAATTTTGCAGCAGAGCGATGACATCATGGATCATTACCTCGTCTCTTGTATGCAGCTAATGTAACTCAATCTACACCATGCAGTCATTCAGGTAGAACTATTCTTTTGACCACTAAAGATAGCCTCACTAAAACGTCTTCCAGATCTATCTCATACACTCAAACCCCAAAGCCCAGCAGAACTTGATGAAATAACAACAAATATAAATGCAGTCTTCTCTAGCACTCTTGATATTGCCGCCCCCCTTCGATTAAAGAAATAAGCCTGAACCATGGTACAATGATCCCACTCATGCTGTCAAGAGAGCATCTCGGAAAATGGAGCGCATGTGGAAGAATACAAAATTAGAAGTATTTCATGGTGCATGGAAGGATTGTGTCTGTAGCCACAGACAGGCACTAAAAGCTGCCAGGTCAGCATATTTTAGTAAACTCATAGAAAATAACCACAACAATCCTAGGTGTTTATTCAGTACTGTGGCTAAATTGGTTAGGAATAAAGCCTCAACTGAACCAGATATTACGTCACAGCACAGGAGTAATGACTTCATGAATTTCTTTACAGATAAAATGTAAATAATCTGAAATAAAATTGGAGTTATGCAATCATCTGTCATAGCACCTCAGAAAACGGTGTCTAATAATTTTCCTCACATGCAGATTCAATCCTTTGCTGTCATAGGTCAAGAAGAGCTAACAAAATTAATTGAAACATCAAAAGCCACAACATGTTTGTTAGATCCAATATCTACTAGGCTCTTAACCCTTTGGGGTCGACGGACACGCCGGCATGTCCTGCTGGATATTTTCGTCATTACAGCAGAAACAACATAAAATTCTCTGTCATTTTTGGGTATACAGATAAGTTAAGACATCATTAGAGACCATAAAGGGTCTACTTTTATTTGTGTACACTCACAATAACAACAAAATCTTGTGCTTTTGTAAAATAAAAAAATAAAAAGGATGAGCTTTCAGCAGTCTCTGTGTTCACGAGCATATTTCAGAAACACGTCACAAAAATGAACTGAAACTCTGCGAATACTTATCACACAAACATGAAACGTGTCTAAAGAAAGCTTAAGATTTCTACTTTTAAATAAAACAATTCAAATTTAAAACAAATATTCTACTGTAATGCAATCTGTTTGAAACAAAGCAATGTACAGTTTTTACTTGGATATCTAATTATCTGTAATGTGATCCCACCCACCAGCAGAGCGCGCCATTCATATGCTAATGTGATGAGTCGATCAATGCAAATGTACACGCCCCCGACAGTGAGGTTGTAAACACATTTCGTTCATTTTTCTGCTGGTTTGCAACTATACACAGGCGAGAAAGCTCCAGGATATTAAGGAAGAGTTAACATTTTCCTCAGAAGAAGAGCAGGACTCCGATGAACATTTGTATTTTGAAGAGAGACTTGATCCAGCCGAGGATACAATTTTGGACGAGTAAGTCATTTAGGTTTCATTAGCAGACATGCTATTCTATATAAATATGTACATATTTTACTAGTTGGACTGTTTCCAGACTTGCCAGCCAGGATTCAGTGTATTGACATTTGAAATATGACTCCTAATAAGCAAGTTTTAGTTACATTTAAATGCTGTTTCGGCTAAAGCAGGTATTTTAATTGTATGCTGTATAATATAAATATGATATGTAATATGATATACAAATAATATGAATGTTTAGTTATATTTTATCTAGTGTTTATAATGCCTCATTATCATCAACAAAGCTTGTGTTTGTAAATGAGTAAAATGCACTTTAAATATGCCCATATTAGAAAATCAGCATATTATAATGATTTCTGAAGGATCATGTGACACTGAAGATTGCAGTAATGATGCTGAAAATTCAGCTTTGATCACAAATTGCATTTTACAATATATTTAAAAAGAAAACTGTTCTTTTAAATTGTTGTTAGAAATGAAAGTCTTCTAAACGATAGCAGTGCCTTTTCTCACCGTCTTTTATTGAGTCGTGAATGAATCAATACAAAGTAATGAAACCAACGTTGGGGAGCAAAGTATGCATCTCGCTTTCTCCTGGATAACATACAAATATATATGACAATACTGAAGGGAGTTCACATCTCTAAACCAATAGAAATAGACATTACCTCATAGATAACAATTCCATATGACAATCTCCTTCGAAACCTTGAGAGCCCAAAACATATGAAAAGGCTGCTCTCTACGAGAGCCTGATGGACCATGCCACAGACAATCGTATAAAGTACACAAACATATAGTATAGACAGAGAAAGAAAAGGAGGGGGCTCCTTACAACTCCAAGTTAATATGAAACAGATGTTTGATAATGCATACAGAAAGGAATGTCTCAACTCAGCATTTTCCCTCTTGGACAGAGCTGAGATGTAGACCTATTTCTAACAGTGCCCCCTTTGATAATGACAGTTATAATATAACATAATTATCACATTACATTATTCTCAGCATGTCCATTATTACAGAATAATACTTGAAACATATTTCAATCAAACATTTCTTCCAAAGTCATTAGTACTTGATAGTTCTGTTTGCTAAAGAATATTGAGACGATACAAAAGTATTCATAGAACGATAAATCAACATCCTAATGAATGGAATAATATAACAAACAATAAATGTAAGGATTAACAGTATAACTCCAATTGGTATTAAAGAAGATACAAGTAATTGTTTCCAACTTGTAATCCAATCTCCAAACCCATTTCTATCATCCACTTCTCTTCTCTGTAATTCATCAACAATTTTTGTCATATTATTTATACCATCAGCTATGATATGACCATCTTCATCATTTTCGGGTATATATATGTACAAACATAACAGCCACTCTTTTTTCCTGTAGACTTAGCAGTGAAATTGACTAATATCCACCACATATTGGAGGCAAATGAATGTGGTTCATTTTCATGGCTCAGCCAAGTTTCATTCCCACTGCTAACAAGTGCTTGTGTATAAATGAGTATATTTATTAGCACAATCAGGTATAATAGCGACTGTGCGGACATGGCTTAATGCTCTCATTAATACTTTGTTGATTGAAGTTCACAATAATCTCGTTCTTCGTCTACTTCTCTTCCTCGTCCTCCTCAGGTCCTTCTAATTCACAGATTCCCGGTTGGGCACTGGCGCTGCGTGTTCAGCTCCTCCAGTGCTTTCACCGTTCACCTCGAATCAGTAAGGCCCTCCTCTGGAGCAAGCTTCACGCGGCTTGCGTGGATCCACTGTGGTTGAAGATCAGTCAGAACACCTGTCCTTGTCACAGCGATCACCGTGGCCGGCCCCAGATAATTCGGTTCTCCAAGTTTTGTATGTTTCAGACACCTAATCAACACCGATTGTCCTGGAACGAAAGGATGAGTTGGCCCTTCTGATGGAAGAGGGAGAGAGAGAGAAACATCACCATTTATGCCATTTAACGTTCTAACTAGGGAATCCACATAATCTGCGATGATCACCTCCGTGTCACCTGTGGAAAGATTGCCAGCGCGACCTCTGACCCAAGGGGTCGGGAAAGGTCTACCCATGAGAATTTCAAAGGGAGACATTTTTGTAGTGGCTGACGGAGACATTCTCATTTCCATCAGTACGGCAGGCAATAAATCAACCCAATTTCTGCCCGTATCTAAGCACGCTTTATTAAGACGTTCTTTTATCGTTTTGTTCAAACGTTCCACGTTTGACGAAGACTGAGGATGATACGGGATATGAAAATGCCAATTAATACTAAGTTCTTTAGCTAATAATTGTGTTACTTTACAAGCAAATGGAGTTCCATTGTCGCTTGCTATAACAGTTGGAATACCAAAACGTGGTATAATTTCTTTGGCAAGAACCTTCACTACTGTCTTTGCGTCTTCTTTTCCACATGGAAAAGCCTCAGGCCACTTAGTAAAACGGTCAATAATCACGAGCAAATACTTGTGATTTCCACATGGAGGCATGTGTGTAAAATCTATCTGTAAATATTGGAAAGGAAGTTCAGGATGCGGTAATGCATCATGGCTGATTGCCTTGTGCCTGTTTGTTTGCGCACACAACAGGCAAGCATCCAATATCAACAAAGTATTTCTTCGAACGTTCGCAATGCAGTATGATTGATTCAAATTTTGTATCACTTTCTCTTTTGACACATGTGATACACCATGATAATGCCTACACAGCATTACAACAGTAGATGCTGGTAGCGCGATTCTACCTTGTTTATCTCTTAAAATACCAACTTGATCTGGTTTTACTTCATTGGCTGCCCAATGAGTCAAATTATGTTGAGTAGGATTCGCTTGTAAGATTTTAACATCCAAATCATTAATCAACGATGAATTCATCATTGGCACTTCACTGTTTTGTTCATTTACATGCGGACTACGTATTGCTTCTTTTGCTGCCCATTTCGCTACTTCGTCCGCAAATCTGTTACCTTTGGCCTCGTCAGATTCACCTGTTTTATGACCAGCTACTTTAATTACAGCAAGCTTCGATGGTTGCTGTGCTGCACTAATCAGCTCGGCCACAATGTTGTGATGCAAAATTGGTTTTCCTTTGGAGGTTTTGAAATTTCTTTCCTCCAACAATTTAGCAAAATCATGGACTATGCCATACGCATATTTGGAGTCAGTATATATGTTGATACACTGACCTTTTGCCAATTGACAAGCTCTTGTTAAAGCAATCAGTCCTGTGACTTGTGCTGATTTATGTGGCAGTGAATACGCTTCAATTACTTTATTAGGCAATTCAACAATAGCATAACCACACAAATATGTACTATCGTTTGGCTTAAAGCAGGATCCATCAATATGTAGCGTGGCCACATAAGGGAAGGTTTTATATATGGTTCAATGACTGAAAACTAATTATGTTTGTCATTTATGCCTATTAGTTGTATTACTTTCCCCTGTAATCTGTCATTCCCCTTAGCTGTTGTGTGTTGTTCCCCGATCTCTGTTCACGCGAGATCTTCGCGTGAATTCATGTTACGTGTTTTCCTGCCACGTAAACAGGAACTAACTGTCAGTTTCTATTTAAAGAACCGCTATGCCGGTGTCCGACGCTCATTTGCGAGTACGCACACCTACAAACCTGTTCACACATTCAATTGAATAACGCTGGTGACTGACTTGGAAGCGCTGGGACGCCGTTCCTTTTGAGAAGTTTTTCCGTTTGGCTCGCTGCCAGGAATACTTTTATCAGAGGACATTGGTCTGTCATCTATTCATCACTCCATCACTTGATCACGCTCACGGATCGATACAAACACCGGTGAGGCTGATCCGAACACTTTGATATCTCTGTGCACTCTGGACTTCACTATTACATGTACATACACCTTGTGTTGTTATTGTTGTAAATATTATTGTTATTGTAAATACACTTGGGTTTATTGACTTTTTCATCAGTGTGGATATATTTATTTTCTCCACTCCATTACCTATCAATAGAAACAGTACGGTAGATCCCAATATTAGTGTAAACTCCTCTATAATATATTGGAGAGTGTTACATAGTGGTGGCCCGTACGGGGACGTGCTGTTTCTATTTATTGATAGTGTTAATTGTGTTCATTAATATGGAAGACATGACGCAAGTAAATGGAGGAAGAATGAATGTAAATACTGATGAAATTGAGACTGACGTGCATGAGTTCAGGGGTAGCTCTGATGAAACTAAGGATGCTGATTTCACTGCGGGCCCGTTTGTTACCAGACGTAACCCGACAGATGAAATAGCATCTATTCTTAGTTCATTATATAATTCTGATGATGATGACGATGATGATGATGAAAAAGAAATGGTTAATATAAATGTTGTACAGACAATGCAGATGGAGATCGATAAACTTAAGGTGGATTTATTGGCTCTAAATGCAAAAATACAACATAATGAACAGGAATTACAACAGTCTGTAGAGAGTTCCCTTAATAGGGAAACTAGTTTCCGGGAGTCAGTGGACGCTGGCTTAGCAGACTTAGGAGATCACTTCCAGAGGTCTATAGAGAAGTTGGAGAGAGCGGTAGTTGATTGTTTCCTGCGGAGAGATGCAAGATGGGAAAATCAAATGAAAAAAATAAGATTCACCAGTACCCCATCTCGATCTCAAATACAGTCTTTTTACCCTGCTCCTTCCCCATCTACAACTCCCGTACCAGCTACAAGACATAAAGTCCCTCCTATAAATAGAGGCAACGCTACCTATGACGTCACTGCTGGAGCACAAAGATTGAACCTGGCTCACCCTTCATGTATGCCCAGTATGTCATCTTTCTGTGGGAAACCCCCTATCCGCCTGGAATTTCCTTCCTTCGGTGAGTCTAGCGAAACATCCAACGTACTCCATTTCGTCGAACAGGTCGAAAATTATCTGGCCATTAGACCACTACCTAGTGTGGAGCTCGTTGGCACCCTGAGTACAGTGCTCAAAGGACCCGCTTTAAGCTGGTGGAAGGCAGAAAAAAACAAGGTAACAGATTGGCAATCCTTCAAAGATGCTTTCATGTCTGCCTTTCTTCCAGATGATTACCTCACTGAAGTGGAGGACAGGTTAAGATCACTGGTGCAGCAACCCAATCAGCGTTTGCGAGATTTCGCCTATGATTACCGAGCTCTCTGCCTCAAATGGAAGCCAGCTATCACTGAAGAGGAGATGGTGAGCCGTATTCTCAATAACATCAACCCAAGGGTTGCGGGCTGTCTGAGAGGCACGGTGAAAACAGTGGAACAGCTGGTGAAGGTGGGATCTATGGTGGAGAAGGACTGGATGGGAGCAAAAGATTACTGGCAGAAAGTGGGTAAATTGAACAGCAAAGAAACCACAAATAAAAGACCACCTGAACGCCATACTGCTAAAAATCTAGCAGGAGTATCCATTGCTCAACCCCACCCTATGACATCTCTTCTAGTAGTGCCTGTGACGATAAAAGGACAAGAGGTGAAGGCGGTACTGGATACAGGGAGCACATACACCCTTATGCAGGAGAGCCTCTGGAGACAGTTAGGAGGGGAAGCTAAACCTGACCCTTCAGCCCCTCTTCAACGGTTCATTATGGCTGATGGAAAGATGCACCAGGCGATTAACAAGAGATCAGTCTGTTATGAGTGGCATGACAAAATATGCAGGTTGGACACCTATGTGATGAAGGATGCTCACCTGGCATTTCCCCTTATAGCTGGTCTGGACTTCCTGAGAACCGCTGAAGCCATAGTGGATGTCGGACAATGGAGATATGGACTGAAAATGGGCAAAGGATATGTTTATCATCCATTTCTAACTGCAGTTCTAAATCCGATGCTGTCTTCATGACTAATGGGTGAAAACCTAGGCAGGACTGCTGCGGTGACCCTATATTATGCCTTACCTCCAACCTGGAATCCACCCACACATGACTTACCCACACAAATTGTTCCCAGCTGGGACTCCGACAACCAGGATGAATTGAAAAAGCTGATGGAAAATTGGCCTCATACCACCTCTCAAGTCCTGGGAAAAACATCTGTGGAACAACACAAAATTATACTTTCTGACGAAATGCCCTTGAGATCCAGAGCTTATAGGGTCTCTCCATTCAAGAGGAAGATTATTGATGCACAAGTAGAACAAATGCTACGAGACCATATCATCGAGCCTTCTTTCTCTCCTTGGTCATCACCTGTAGTCCTGGTCCCCAAACCTGATGGGTCCTACAGGTTCTGTGTGGACTATAGGAGGCTGAATAGTAAAACCATCCCTGACGCTTATCCAATGCCAATCATCCACGACATCTTGGAGTCCATGGAAGCGCCTCCTGGTTCAGCACATTGGATTTGCAGTCAGGGTACTGGCAGGTTGAAATGGAGGAAAGTAGCAAAGCCAAAACAGCCTTCATCACCTCCCAAGGACTATTCCAATTCTGCTCCATGCCATATGGATTACGGAATGCCGCTGCCACCTTCCAGAGGCTGATGGAGAAGGTCCTAGCAGAGTTGAGAGGGAAGTTTTGCTTTGTCTATATTGATGACATCATAATCTATTCAAGGTCTTTATCAGAACATGTCCAACACCTGAACACCATCCTGCAACGACTACACCAAGCTTCACTTACACTGAACATGAAGAAGTGTCACTTCTTTAAGAAGCAGCTGAAGTTTCTTGGACATATAGTCTCAGAGAAAGGGGTGGAGGTCGACCCTGAAAAGACCCGAGCGGTGGCTGAATATCCTCCTCCCAAAGACATTAAAGCCCTCCAACGCTTCTTGGGATTAGCCGGGTGGTACCACAAGTTCATTCCCCATTTTGCCGACATCACAGCTCCATTGAACAACCTAAAAAAGAAAGGAGTTAAGAGGGATTGGACTCCTGAGTGCCAAACCAGCCTGGAGACTATTAAACAGCTGTTACAAGACCCACCTGTATTGATGCAGCCTGACCTCAATCAACCTTTCCAGGTTCATACAGACGCCAGTGATGTGGGCTTAGGAGCCATCATTACCCAGCAAACTCCTGAGGGGAACGGGTAATAGCATACGCATCACCGAACATTGCGTGGACCTGAACTGAATTATTCGACGGCTGAAAAAGAGTGTCTAGCTGTAGTCTGGGCGGTGGAAAAATGGAGACATTACCTGGAAGGAAGACAGTTCGACGTTTACAGTGACCATGCTGCCTTAACGTGGGCCTTCAATAGCCCTAAAACCTCCTCTCGGCTGACCCGGTGGACTCTTAGGTTACAGCAATTCATCTTCCAAGTACATCACAGAAGAGGATGTCTGAACCTGGGACCAGATGCCTTGTCACGAGTCTGTGAAGCTCCTGAAAGTGAAGGTGTGCCCTGTCTAGCCATAATAAAACCAAAATGTGCCTCTGACATACCCCACACGTTACAGGAAATCTCACAAGCACAAAGTCATGACAATACGGTGTCTCTCCTCCAACTGGCCCAAAAAACCAGAAAGGTTCAGGAAAACCAAATTACCTTTGAGGTCCACCAGGGGGTGCTATATCGCCGGGTTCCTGTCAAGAACAATGGGAATAAATTCCAACTGGTTGTTCCTCAGGCATTAATTCCTGGTTTCTTGCACTACGTACATGATAACCCACTGGGAGGACATCTGGGACGACTAAAAACACTGCTGAGGCTCTTGGAGGTGGCGTGGTGGCCAACTGTCCTTAAGGATGTCTGGGAGTATGTAAAAGGATGCGATACATGTCAAAAATACAAACATGACAATACAAAACCCAGCGGTTTTCTACAACATACTCAAGTGACAGAACCAGGTCACACTTGGGGAATGGATTTCATGGGACCTTTCCCGACCAGTAAGAAACGAAACGCTTACTTACTGGTGTTTGTGGATTATTACACCAAATGGGTAGAGATGTTCCCCCTTCGAGATAGTAAGACCCCTAAGATCGTAAAAATTCTAAGGGAAGAAATCTTCACCCGTTGGGGGGTGCCAAAGTACCTCATTTCCGACCGGGGAGCCCAATTCACCTCCAATGTGCTTGCTGAGCTCTGCAAATCCTGGGGAAGTATTCAGAAACTCACAACCAGTTATCACCCTCAGACAAACCTGACGGAGAGAATTAACAGGACGTTAAAAACAATGATTGCGTCATATGTGGGACAACATCATGATAGATGGGACCAGTGGTTGCCTGAATTAAGGTTTGCCATCAACACCGCACATCAGGAAACTACAGGTAGAGCACCTGCTGAATTAATGATGGGCAGACAGCTACACGGTCCACTGGAGAGGTTAATCTGCAAAAACCCCACACCTGACCAAACCTCTTATAACCTAATTGATAGACAGAAAACCATGGCAGAGGAGGTAAAGCTTCGAGTAGGAGTGCAACAATCTAGACAAGCTAGATACTACAATGCCCGACGGAAAGATGCGCAGTTTCAGCCGGGTGATCTAGTCTGGGTTAAAACTCACCCTCTCTCGTCTGCCTCCAATAAATACTCTGCTAAGCTAGCGCCCAAATGGGAGGGTCCAGCTGAAGTATTAAAAAAAACGGGGCCAATAAATTACACCGTTCGCTGGGGAGACCCATGTAAAACAGACATTATAAATGTGGTTAACTTGAAACGCTGGTACGGACGATCTCCTCCTATGCCGAAGGCTGGGGGGGGGGGATCTATGTAGCGTGGCCACATAAGGGAAGGTTTTATATATGGTTCAATGACTGAAAACTAATTATGTTTGTCATTTATGCCTATTAGTTGTATTACTTTCCCCTGTAATCTGTCATTCCCTCAGCTGTTGTGTGTTGTTCCCCGATCTCTGTTCACGCGAGATCTTCGCGTGAATTCATGTTACGTGTTTTCCTGCCACGTAAACAGGAACTAACTGTCAGTTTCTATTTAAAGAACCGCTATGCCGGTGTCCGACGCTCATTTGCGAGTACGCACACCTACAAACCTGTTCACACATTCAATTGAATAACGCTGGTGACTGACTTGGAAGCGCTGGGACGCCGTTCCTTTTGAGAAGTTTTTTCGTTTGGCTCGCTGCCAGGAATACTTTTATCAGAGGACATTGGTCTGTCATCTATTCATCACTCCATCACTTGATCACGCTCACGGACGATACAAACACCCGGTGAGGCTGATCCGAACACTTTTGATATCTCTGTGCACTCTG
The DNA here is from genome assembly GCF_025860055.1 of Xyrauchen texanus. Classification (NCBI taxonomy): domain Eukaryota; kingdom Metazoa; phylum Chordata; class Actinopteri; order Cypriniformes; family Catostomidae; genus Xyrauchen; species Xyrauchen texanus. The sequence goes on along the minus strand of NC_068290.1, from coordinate 45,951,862 downwards.
GACTTCACTATTACATGTACATACACCTTGTGTTGTTATTGTTGTAAATATTATTGTTATTGTAAATACACTTGGGTTTATTGACTTTTTCATCAGTGTGGATATATTTATTTTCTCCACTCCATTACCTATCAATAGAAACAGTACGGTAGATCCCAATATTAGTGTAAACTCCTCTATAATATATTGGAGAGTGTTACAAATATACCAATGGATTCCCTCCTCCAGGACAGACGTGGAAACGTCTGGCCTGCAAGCAGTCGAAATTTGGAACCTGTTCAGGCAGTCGTGGTCGTCGCTCTCAAATTCACCTTGTGTCAGCAACCTATGCAAATGTACAGTAGGGCCATGAATAACAGAAGTTACTTTCAACGTTACATTAGCAGTAGCAAACAATATAGCCTCATAGCCGGAACGGCGTTGGGCAGTCATGTGTTGAGTCGAAATATTATGCATAATGGCTCCTACCTGATGAGAAACATGTACAATGAGAGGATGTGACAAAACAACCTTTTCAGCATCCTGTATCATGATTGCTGTGGCAGCCACTGCACGCAAACAAGCCGGAAGTCCCTTAGCGACCGAATCAAGGGTCGTAGATAAATAAGCTATTGGACGGAAAGTGCCCCCATGCTCTTGGGCCAGGATTGCTGCGGCTGTGCCACCACTTTCGATACACGTATAGATGAAAGTCTTGTGTGTAACAGGGTAGGCCAAGGGCAGGCGGCCTTAAGAGTGATGATTGCAAATGTTTGAATGCTTGATTCATCTCACTTGTCCATGTAATATCGTCTTTGTCACCCAGCGTAGCTTCTCGCAGGATTTTGTCATACATGGAGCAATTAGGCACCCACAGGCGGCAGTAATTTACCAGTCCCAGGAAGCTTTGCATTTGCTTCTGTGTGGATGGATGCTTAAATGTAGCGATGGCTTTGATCCTGTCCGCAGACAGACGAACTTGGCCTTGTGACAGTTCATGTCCAAGGTAATGGACTTCTCTCTGCACCCATTGAAGTTTGTCTCTAGATGCTTTGAAACCAGCTTCAGCCAGGACATTGCAAACAATCTTTGAGGCAGCAGCACACATGTCCTCAGAGGCACCAGTGACAAGAATGTCGTCAGCATATTGGAGCAGACAGGTGTCTGGAGGAAGCTTGACATCTTTCAGTGTATCGTGCACTACAGCGGAGAAAACAGCCGGAGAATCTCTGAACCCTTGAGGGAGACGTGTCCAACTGTATTGACAATTCTGAAAACAAAATGCAAACAGTGGCTGAGTATCAGGATGAACAGGAATACTGAAAAATGCGGAGCTTAAATCAATAACAGAATAAAATTTATGTTCTGAAGGAATAGAATTAATTATAGCCTGAACTTCTGGTACAATAGGAGCAAGTGGTTTGATCAAATCATTAATTTTTCTCAGGTCTTGCGTTAAACGGCAAGTACCATTAGCTTTTTTAATTGGATTGATTGGTGTATTATAAGGTGAATGAGTTCGAACCAGAATGCCTTGTTCCAAAAATCGAGTAATGAGAGGTTTAATCCCCTCCTCTTTTTCCTTTGAAAGCGGGTATTGTTTCTGAAACACAGGCTTAGTATTTATCAAATTCGCCCTGTAGGGCTGGATATCTGTTAACCCTACGTCATCCTTGTGTTCCGCCCACAATTGAGGGTTGACTCCCGAAATTTCCGGTAGCAGCACAGTTGCAGACGAATCTTCAACAAGAGCACTTCCTGTGTCGGTTGTAATGGAAAAAACTGAAGGAAACAGAAGTGTCAAAGAGTTAGAATCAAAATTCAGTTTCATACCAAGTTTATGCATCAAGTCCCTACCTAACAGGCAGAATGGAGAATTCGGTATGATTGCAAATGAATGCATTTTAAACAATGTCGGTACATCCTTAGAAGTAATTGGTAAGGTTCGCATTTCACAGGAACATTATTAATCCCTACAGAATTAATTTGCTTTCCCGTGACGGAGCCTGAGTACACATCGGAAGATAATGAGGACACCGAAGCACCGCTATCAATTAAAAACATGTATGGTTTATGGTCCACATTTAATTCAAGGAATGGCAAAACATTTGATTTCTTTGGATATTGCATCGAAAGTTGTGACAATTCAGACTCTTTGCTCTCGCACCGTCAGGCACGGTTCCATTCAGTTGGATATCTCCCTGAATCAGTTACACTCTGTCTCTGATTAGGAGTAAACGAAGGAGGGGGTCTTGTCTCATAGCCATTTGAGCGTTTACGCATCTGGTTTCTATTTGGCTGTTGCTCAGTTCTTTGTCTGCAAGACTTTGCAAGATGTCCGGAGCGACCACAGCAATAGCATTTAACAGGATTTTTTGTGTGAAAGAACGGACGTTTTCCCGCCGCAGCATCAACTTGTAACATTATTGGAGTTTTTCCTTTGGAGGAAGCAAAGGCTCCAGCAGAGGAAAGCTCACGTAAACGCTTGCAAAGAGTGAGATGTCTTGTTTAGCAGAGGACAGCTTCAGCAAAAATGCCGTTAATTGTTTGAAGAAAAGTTTAAGCTTACCCGAATTGGCCCAAACCCAATCGACATCATCGTCATCATGATCATCCACAATCCTAACCTTATGGAAAGTTCCGGACAAATCACCAGACTCCTCTGCATGTATTGTCAAAAACGTTACGAGGTGATGGTGTATCATATGTCGGGCTTAACAAATAAATTTCTTCAATTAATTCGTCCTCCGTAATTTCAGGAGGGAGTGTTTTAGTTAGTATGAAACGATAATCACACCCTGTCAATTGACTATAAGCTGTCAATCGCTTCAAAACCGAAACATACTGATGAGGTGTTTTAGATGGATCAGGAAGCTCTTTAGCAATAGCTATAACATCAGCAAGAGGCATCGGGTGAACCTTAAATCCTTCTGCAGTTTCCACGAACGGAAATGCAGACGCAGCCTTCAAATCAGGATACAGTTTATTTTTCACGGGCGCACACGCTAAAGGTGACTGAAGATGTTCATAGCTCGGAGGGGGGGCGGTGTGAGAGAAAGCTTTGTTTTTCTCTTCAGGCTGTGAGACTGACTGAGTGACACTCCCCACTCTGTCAGACTGTGCTCTGAGATCAGCCTGCGGGGTAGAAAATTTACGATCTTTTTTATTTTTTCCAGCCACTTTGTCTATCTCAGGTCCGCGATCCCAGTACTTTTTCATCATTTCCCAAGTTTTATAGGATTGTTTCATATAATCAAAGTCCCATTCTGGATCACCCCAATTTTCATAAATCATGTCTTTCGCTGCAGTCATGTCTGTATCTTTAAACGATCCTTCACACAGAAATGTATCTAATTGTATTTTGTCCTCTGACCAGCCAGCTAAATTTGATAGATAAGGTTCCGTAAAAAAGGCTTGATTATTTCTGTCCATAAAATCTTTTGGAGATTCATTAAGTAAAGGTGGACTTATTTTATTTCCCATTTTTGAAACCACACAAAAATGTTCTCTTCTAAACCAAATATAGAAAATTCAAATAATCAAATAGAAAAACAAAGAAAAATTCTGCAGTGTCAATTGTTAGTAAAGCATTTTAGTCAAGGAAGCAAAGAAAGAAGAAGAATAGAGAAAGAGGAAAAGGAAACAAAATTCAAAAAAAAAAATCAAAATAAACTGTGCATTGATTCACTCACAAACCCCCCAAAAAACGGAGATTTTTTATGAGATATCTCGCAACAATCCTTCTTACAAAAGTAAGGAAATCACACAACGAAGAAAATTGATCGGATTTTCTTTACGTTCGTCCCGCAGTTGATCAAAAACTTACGGGGAACTCACATAACAAAAAAGAGGGGATTCATTTCTCTTTCTTTGTTCTTCCCGTATTTCATTAGAAACAGAGGAAAACCTTCCCACATTTATCAAAAATACGAGGAGACCGTACACTACTAACGATAAATAAACTTGATCATGTCCTTTATCGCCCTTCCCGCATTAATTAAAACACGGGGAGTCATCAATCTCTGATGACCTATACGGTCTTTCAATAACGCAATACGGCACTATCATAACATTAAAATCATATACTTTAAAATTATTTCTCAACAAACAATAAGAATCAACTCCTCATTTAAAGGAGAATTAGATTAGATTCTTACCGTTTGGAGATTCCCGATGACGAGCCCCCAATTGTTAGAAATGAAAGTCTTCTAAACGATAGCAGTGCCTTTTCTCTCCGTCTTTTATTGAGTCGTGAATGAATCAATACAAAGTAATGAAACCAACGTTGGGGAGCAAAGTATGCATCTCGCTTTCTCCTGGATAACATACAAATATATATGACAATACTGAAGGGAATTCACATCTCTAAACCAATAGAAATAGACATTACCTCATAGATAACAATTCCATATGACAATCTCCTTCGAAACCTTGAGAGCCCAAAACCTATATGAAAAGGCTGCTCTCTACGAGAGCCTGATGGACCATGCCACAGACAATCATATAAAGTACACAAACATATAGTATAGACAGAGAAAGAAAAGGAGGGGGCTCCTTACAACTCCAAGTTAATATGAAACAGATGTTTGATAATGCATACAGAAAGGAATGTCTCAACTCAGCATTTTCCCTCTTGGACAGAGCTGAGATGTAGACCTATTTCTAACAATTGTAAAAAGAGTTCAGAATGTCAATGTTGTTTCTATATTTTGGATAAAATAAATCCAGACTTGGTGAGCAGAAGAGACTTCTTTTAATGGTAGTGTAGGTCTAAAGTAAAGTAAAGAAAATATATAGTCAGATTACTTCTTTTAACTTAAAACTTGATTTGGATCATTAAGTTTCCTCACATTCATTCTCTATGCCTCATTGATAGGCCCAGGGGAGGGTCTTTGTCTCTCATATGTGAATTAAAAATGAATATTCATGATCATTCATGCCTCCTTGCATATTACCTTTCAACACTAAAATTGTCTTACAAAAGTTAAATTACTATATTGTTTTGTATGAATGAGTGATCAGGATGGTTTTCACATTATTTTGTAGCAAAAACTCTAGACTACAAGATCCAGTTCTCAAAAGTCTTGTTGACAAATGTTTAGTATGTGTTATATGACCTTATTTCAGTGACTTAAAATTTTAGTTTTTTCAAAAACCATGCATAAACGTTATTTTCTCAAAAATACAAACCTGTACATACATGTTGCTCACATATTGTAGCCCAGTTTGTGCTGAATACAATGTTATCAGACTTTAGCCATTAATATGTTTTTAAGCAGCTGAAAAAAGCACAAATGTCAAGGCATGTCAAAACTTCTCCAGGGCCCAAAATACCCTCAGACCCCAGAGGGTTAAAAGAGATATCTCTTGTAATTTCAGAACCTCTTCTTAATAGTATTAATTACTCACTATCCTTAGGACATGTCCCAAGAAACTTTAATATGGCAGTTATCAAACTGCTAATTAAGAAGCCACAACTTGATCCTGGAGAACTGGCTAATTATAGACCTATTTGAAATCTCCCGTTTATGTCAAAAATACTAGAAATGGTAGTATCCTCCCAAATATGTTCATTTCCACAGAGAAATAATATATATGAACAATTTCAGTCAGGATTTAGGCCTCACAGTACAGAGACTGCACTTATCAGAGTTACAAATGACTTGCTCTTATCATCTGATCGTGGCTGCATTTCACTTCTAGTGCTTTTAGATCTTAGTGCTGCATTCGACACAATAGATCATGACATTCTCTTGAATAGGCTGCAGAATTATGTTGGCATCTGTGGAGTTGCATTAGCATGGTTTAGGTCCTATTTAGCAGACCGCTACCACTTTGTCTATGTAAAAGAGGAATTGTCAAACCAAACAAAAGTAAAGTATGGAGTGCCACAGGGATCAATTTTAGGGCCTCTCCTTTTCTCCTTGTATATGCTTCCCCTGGGAGATATTATCAGGAATCGTGGAATAAGTTTCCACTGCTATGCCAACAATACCCAACTTTATATTTCTTCAAAACCTGATGAGATATTACAATTCTCTAAATTAGCAGAGTGTATCAATGAAATAAAAGATTGGATGGCCATACATTTCCTTCTAATCAATTCCGACAAAACAGAGGTACTAATTATTGGACCAAAAAACTCTAAAAATAAGCCGCTAAAATATAATTTGACTCTCAATGGATGTACTGTTACATCATCTTCAACAGCGAAGAACTTAGGTGTTATATTTGATACCAATCTGTTCTTTGAGAATAAAATTACCAATGTTTGTAGAACAGCATTCTTCCACCTAATAAATATTGCTAAATTAAGGCATATGCTCTGTTGCTGATGCCGAAAAACTAATTCATGCGTTCATGACCTCAAGACTAGATTATTGTAATGCATTACTGGGAGGATGTCCAGCAAGATCAATAAATAAACTTAAATTGGTTCAAAATGCAGCAGCCAGAGTGCTATCGAGAACCATTTTTTCATAGTTACATTGGCTACCTGTTAAATTTCATATTCATTTTTAAATTCTGTTAACTACATACAAAGCTTTGAATGGTCTAGCTCCACAGTACTTAAATGACCTTCTACCAAGCTATATTCCATCACGTTTATTATGATCACAACATTCTGGCCTGTTATAGTTCCTAGAATATCAAAATCCACAAAACTATGGAATTGTCTCCCTAAAACTGTTCAGATGCAGACACACTCCCTCAGTTTAAGTCAAGACTCAAGACTCGTCTATTTAGCCTGTTGTCTGAACCTTGGAAGGACCACACCGAACCACACCTAAATTACAGGCGAGATTGAATGCGATGAACCTCACTAATCTCTGCCTGCATCACCTCGGTCTATTGATGGCCTACATTCTTGAAATGGAATACATAGACTATCAATTGCCAACAAAACCCTTCATCAGTCAATTAACAAGGACAATTGCACCTATGTGAACTTCTGCAGTTAATATAGGATGGACTTCAAAAGACATTAGTCATTAATCTTACAGTTCACACAAAATCTATGTTTAAACACTGTCCCTTAACATTTACTTAGTTTCATAATTTTAAATCATGACTTGCACTATACATAAGTAATATTTACATTATGTTCATGATGTTAGTCAGAGGGGAACTGGCCCCCACAGTAAGTCTGGTTTCTCCCAAGGTTATTTTTCTCCATTAATCAACATCTTATGGAGTTTTGTGTTCCTTGCCAGTCGCCTTCGGCTTGCTCACTGGGGTTATAAATACAATAATTATTTAATTACTTATTTTATACCCAATTAACAATCGTATTTTATCTACTTACGCAATGATGATTCATTGACATTATAGACATTACAGTTTTATTTTCTGTTAATGTCTGATTTTCTGTAAAGCTGCTTTGAAACGATGTGTGTTGTGAAAGGCACTATACAAATAAAATGTACTTGACTTCTTGCATAAAACTCCAAGTTGTTTATTGAGCTGTTGCTAATTTAGCTAATCTTTATATCTTAAAAGATATAAGTGGATGCTGCTCACATAAATCTTTCCAATAGAGATTAGCATTTGGGTCTGTTGCCAATGTTCTGTCATGTACAGTATGCAATACTTATCCCTAAGTGACTGTAATATAATTAAATATGAAGCAATGCTCGAAAGGCTCTTACAGCATTTGCAGATGGCAATGCAGACATAATTAGAATGAGGCATCGTAAACAGCACTAATTACCTGCCGTTTCATTCCTCAGATCGTTGTAAAAAAAGTTGGTCAAGAGGTCACCACTGGGGTCAAATGTAATACTTTATTTCACATCTTTTACAGCAATATCACTGAGATACAAAAATGTATTAATATTTACATTTGGATAATGCGTCTGTTGTCTAATCTATAAAAGACCACACTAATAGACCTATACACAAATAATTCTGATTCACTCAAACCTATTTTATGGTCAACAATGGAATGGGAAAAGCATGCATTAAAGCCAGTCTCTAATTAACAGATCTTAACTAATGAGATTATCATAAAGAATAGGCCACTTTATGGTCTGACAGGTTCCAGATCAGTGCTAGATTTGCTGACAGCTGCTAAATATGACAAGATTCAAATTACAGGACTTTCTCACATAGGACATTAAGCATGGAATAATTCCTAATGCTGTGCAATCAGACCAAGAGGAACAAGAGGTAATTTTGAGTACATCACAATTCATTGATAAATGAAAGTTGGAGAAATACTTGGGTCCTGTCATATTAGCAGGGGTGTATAGATCTTTCTGATTGATAACTTAATACTTACTCACAAAAAGCTTTATAAAAGTGTAAGGTTTCAGAATGTAATTAACCAAATAAAAATGAAGTGTATCACAGTACGTTAATAAACACTTTATTTCCATCCACTTTGTATATTAGCCCAGTATACCTGATAAATATAGATTCCTGAGAAAGCTGTCAGGAGATATACATTTATCCACTTTCATTTTCTGAGAACTGCACATCTCTGCCTATAGTCATCTCTATCTATTGTTCGTAACGCAATGAGGAGTGTACAGAATTCCCTGCGGTAATAAATATGATTATTTGTCATCGTTATGCGACTCCCCCATCCTTTGCATTGTCTGCAGGGAGCAGACATGTTCGCTCTGCATCCCACGCAGCCTCAGCTGTGAATGATTCAATGGCTCAAAGGTTAATTTTCAATTTGCACAGTGAAAGGTTACCATTACAATTTGACCTCCAAATTGTATCTTCTCACTAAAGCGCTATCATTTGATTTTGGCTTCTTTTGTCATTGCGGGTGCTGTGACTACCATCTGTTTATTATTTAGCTCATGCATGAATATACAGCCTGCCTGAGTCTGGAAACGCTCATGTTCATATCTGCCAATACCTGAGCTAACGCAACTTTCAGCATGTGAGTGCAGTTAAGAGCTGTTCACAAGCACAAAAACAAAACATAAAAACAAGTAATCATTGCATTACTAAGTGATTAAAAAGTGAATTAAAGACCATATGAAATGGCTTTAAGAGTACAGTTGTCTTTCCTGAATTGATGTATTTCCTATTGGAACAGGAAGTTTGTTTTTTACATGACTTTCTTCCACTTCACACAAATGAAGATTTTTGATTGAGATATATGAATATATCCATACAAGGCAAGTTAATGGGGACCAAATATTCAAGCTCCAAAAAGGACATAAAAGGCAGAATAATGGTAGTCCAATCTGATCAGTTCTGGGTACGAATAGACCAAAATGTAACTAGGCAGAAACATGATTTCAAGCTCAATTACACTTCCTAGCGCTTGGTGCATGCACAAAGACTGCAATGGCAAGATGTGCAGTGAAATAGGAGGTATATTTTGGTTTGTATCCCATGTAATGGAATATATTGATGAGCCAAAACATTATGACCACTCACAGGTGAAGCGATTAACGTTGATCGCTTCACCTGTTGGTCCTAACAAGGCTACATATCAAGGTTAGTAGATTAGATGGTAAGTGAACAATCATCATAACTGGACAATGGGGCAGTGGAAGAAGGTTGCCTGGTCCAATGAGTCCTGTTTTCTTTAACATTGTTGGACAGCCGTGTATGTATGCACTGTTTACCTGGGTAAGTGATGGCACCAGGATACAATGTGGGAAGATGACAAGCTGGTGGAGAGAGAGTGATGCTCTGGGCAATGTTCTGCTGGGAAACCCTGGGTCCATCCATTCATGTGGACATCAATTTGACACATGTCACCTACCTAAACATTGTTGCAGACCAGGTACACCTCTTCATGGCAATTGTATTCCCTGATGGTAGTGGCCTCTTTCAGCAGGATGATGTGCCCTGCCACACAGTACACATTGCCCTAGAATGGTTTGAGGAACATGAAGAGATCAAGGTGTTACCCTGGCCTCCAAATTGCCCAGATCTCAATCCAACTGAGCATCTAAGGGATGTGCTGGACCAACAGGCCTTGAAGGATCTGCTGGGTGCCAGATACCACAGTACACCTTCAGGGGTCTTGTAGAGTCCATGCCTATGTGGGTCGGCACTGTTTTGGCAACACACGGAGGACCAACAGCGTATTAGACAGGTGATCATAATGTGTTGGCTCATCTGTGTATATAAGATGTTCGCCGGTCGACCGGGGGAGGGATCACCTTCTACTGTTTCGCTGCTTTAATACATAATAATGGCCATCCCAATGCGTTAATTTTGACCAAAATACGAAATGTCCTGGTTAATACAAGACAAAAAAGATAGAAACCAAAAGCTTGTGCTAACTGTCTTTTGTTGCTTTCAGCGCTATGTGTTCTTCTTAAATAATACAATTATTTAATCTCACATCGATATTTTGTGATCAATTACACTGGCAGACAAAGGTTTGGAATAATGTACAGACTTTGCTCTGATGTAAAGAAATTGGTATGTTTATTCACCAAAGAGGCATTCAGCTGGTCAAAATAGATAGTCATATAACATGAAAAATTACTATTACAATTTGAATTTTTTTTCCTGAACTTCTTAAAGTTCATTACTTCCCATACACAAACTTAAAATTAGCCTCAAATTTGCTGCTCCTTATTTTCACATGCAAATGAGCTTTTGCCAGAAGTCTCAGCTCTTCGCCGGAAGTGGTGAACCTCCGGAAACCATTGGCAACAATGGACAATTTGCCACAATACCTCAACTTCACTTTCATAAACATCCATTTGTTTTTGTTTTTTCGTGCATTCATTGAGACTCAAACATGTCAAACATGAGCACAAATCGCTCTAATACTACTATACAAGCTTCTTGAACTAGACTAAATCGAATTATTATGCCGTCATGCCACACGTGAACATTTTTGCTTTCTGACCTTTTTAGTATATTTGTCACAATCCCCTGTGTTCTGCCCCGTGTTTCACTTGTCAATTGTCATGCACTACTCTTCCCATGATTCCCGGCCCTCATCACTGTGTTATTGTGCTCACCTGTTTGTCGATTGTTTTCATCATGTGTCTGTGTACTTAAACCCCGCTGTTCCTCCATTCCCTTGTCGTTCGTTGTTCCCACTGTTTTGATGTTTTTGGAAGGTCCCGATGTCTACTCTGTCTCCTGTCTCAGCCGTGTGCATCCTGCCGTGTTTTTCCAGTCCGTGTTCCTTCTATGTCTTCATGTTGTAGTTCCTGTTTTCCCATTTGCAAAGCAGACAAAGGCAGACGAGGAGTGGGGATCTAGGTGCGGGTTCTTTATTAAACGAAGTGAAAATAAACAGACAGGAACAAAGTAAACAACCACGATGGGAAAAGAGGAACTACAACATGAAGACATAGAAGGAACACGGACTGGAAAAACACGGCAGGATTTAAGTACACAGACACATGATGAAAACAAACGTCAAACAGGTGAGCACAATAACACAGTGATGAGGGCCGGGAATCATGGGAAGTGTAGTGCATGACAATTGACAAGTGAAACACGGGGCAGACAACAGGCGATCGTGACAATATTAGTGAACATTGCTTGAAAAAGCTGACAAATATCTTCATGGCTCACACGCGCAATTAAACTGGGCTTTCCTCGAAATTGTGGCACATGCAACGCATTTAAATTCTACATTAAACAACTGAAGTACCTTCATTTCTTGTGTAGGTCTCAATTTGTGTACTGGATGTGCACTTTTTAGAGAACTAAATGAAATATGAATATAATATTTAGCTTTTTTGATCGCATGCCTCTGAATCGAATTGAATCTAATTCACATCACAGCAGACTTTGAGGTATCTGCAAACACTGGATCGCTGGCGATAAGAGAATCGATATAAGATTGTATCATGATGAACATTGCGATTTTCACCCCTAGTATTTACCATCAAATATTTTTACTAAAACATTTTATGTAAATCAACAGGATGTGAAAAAATTACAGTATAACTTTATAACATTTTTGGAACACATTTGAATATTATTAATAATATTATCATTGTGGGTCCCATTCAAGTCTATTATTATAATATAAAATAAAATTTATATATATTGAGGATTAGATTTGTTTTCTTTAATAGTAATATATATCTGCAGTATTTACTTCACCTTTACTTGGAGCTTTTATATTAGCAGACCTGGAGGCTTTATTTTGGCGGAAAGAGCTGTGTTTATTTAAAAGTTTACAATGTTCCTCATTTCAAATCTGGTTAAACACTGTCACCTCCTTTTCTGTGATACTATGTCACATATTTTTTCTATAATAACTTGGCTTTGACTTTGGCTTCAGGGCAGCAGATGGAAAAGCACCCTCTTACTTCAACTCAAGACATCAAAGAATGAGCGATGCCTGATGGTTCCATTGCAAGGAGGCACAAAGTCACTCCCCAGATCATTCCCATTCTCTGTTCCTCAGTGGTGGAAAGAGCTTCCAACAGATATCAGAGATATATTCTCCAGATATCTCAATCATAGTTGTCTTTTGTTCCAAATTGCATATAGACTATGAACATGTTCAGTTTTACCATTAGAATGTAGCAGCTATTAAAATTCATCTTCAATAACTTGAATATGAATATAAAGTTAATTTCACCATATTGTGGGATATCCTAAAATAATCTGTTATAAAAAATAAAAAAAACACTAATTCATGTTTGTATTAATTAAAAAATTTGTTTATTCAATTTTGGACTTTTATTTTTTTTATATATATATATATATATATATATATATTTCACCGGCATCTCATCTCATTAGGTGTGTTTGACTTGAACTGCAGGTTGCAGTTGGGGTGGAGTTGAAGAGAGTCCAGTCAAGCCGGACACTTTGTACTTCATCCGTGATTGATATAGGTTCAGCACATGATGAAGACTACATAATTCAGACAGACAGATGCTTGAATTTTACATAAAATTATCGGAAACATTGTATTAAGCAGAACATAAGCCTTTCAAATGAACAGTGCCTGCTGTGTGTACAAGAAGAAAGCCAATAAAAGCCTATTTTATTTTAATACCAATAAAGGAGCCATTATTTTAAATCATTTTGAATGTTTTGTATGTAAATAAACATGATATTACTATGACAAACATAATATAACATAATATGATCATGATTTAATTTTTAGAATAATGCAGATTTGAGAGATTTCACAGAACTGGAAGTGTCAGAATAAAAACCTTGGTAATGTCATACTACCATCCTACTCTTATTTTTGACATTGCAGAAATAGTAAGAGTAGTATGTGAAGGATGCTCTTGCGAATGCAGCCTATGAAACACATACCCGTTGTCATGTGAATCTGGTAAACCGCGAATAAGCTGTCGCCAATCGAAGCTTGTGCAGCTGCTTTCAAGAAACTGCACTGGCAGAGCCAGACATCTGCTCTCTATTCGCTCTCGCAGTACTTTGATGGCATATGTCACGGTGAGGTGGCGGTAGCGCTGTCTCAAGTCAGACAAAAAACGGACATGTACTGTTTCAAGTCTAGCGCCAATCAGTCTGTGTGAAGTCGAACACAATTAGTATCTACACACACACCCCAAGTATCTACACACCCCCAACGCAGAGTGAAATGACAGGACAATGCTGCTGTCATGATCAAATGAGTCAGCCCGTGAAATCAAGTCCCCATCTGACGTCGTAGCGATTCTATTGGTTATAGAAGAATTATACGAAATCCTTTTATTATCTGTCAGTATAACTTTGTAAATATGTAATTTAAAGCTGCACTATGTAACTTTGTGCTCTCTAGCGACATCTGTGTTTGAAACTTAAAATTGCAAGCAATTTGCAGAGGAAAACTTTACCTCAGTCAATTTCAGCACTTCTCTTCTGGTGGATGTCGCCTGTGTGTGATCATGAATGAGAGATATTCAGAGCCAAAGTGATAACATGCTTTTTTATGATGATATGTTATACGATTAAACATTTAAAACTCAAATATTACTTGCTTTGATGAAGAGAAAAACATACAAATATATTTACATATTTTGAATGAATTAATTACACTTGTAGCACTTTTCTGACACTACACTCAAATATTTTTAAATAGAGAACAGGGGACTCTCCTAAACCACCAAGTCAAGTCAAGTAAATTTTATTTGTATAGCGCCTTTCACAACACACATCGTTTCAAAGCAGCTTTACAGAAGATCAGCATTAACAGATGATAAAACTGTAATGTCTATAAAGTCGATTAATCATCATTGTGTAATTTAGATAAAATACGATTTTTAATAGTGTTTAAAAATAATTAAATGATAATTGTATTAATAACCCCAGTGAGCAAGCTGTAGGCGACAGTGGCATGGAATACAAAACTCCATAAGATGTAGATTAATGGAGAAAAATAACCTTGGGAGAAACCAGACTTACTGTGGGGGCCAGTTCCCCTCTGGCTAACATTATGAATGTAATGTAAATATTAATTATGTATAGGTAAAATCATGGTTTAAAATTTTTAAACGAAGTGTTAAGGGTCAGTGATTAAACATCGATTGTGTTTGAACAGTAAGATTAATGACCAAATTCTTTGACCACACAGTTACCAGTATATTTTAAAGGTGCAATATTTAAAAATGTTCATGTAATATTAGCCTTTTTTACCAATGTGTGAATGGCTTGTAACGCAACTTAAAAAATTTGCCCTTTCCAGACTTCCTAGGTTGCCTATTAATGTAAACTGATATTCATGTGAAGGGAGCGGGTCACTTTTGCCGGGAAAATCCAAAGGATGTGATGATTATGCACGCTCCCGAGAGCCTTGCCTCAGTGCTTCTAACCCTGACCCTAACAGACTGCAACACTAGGTAATGTTATCTTAAAGATGGAATCCAGCAAACGTTCGGCTCCCAGCACAACATCGGCTCCTACACAAACTCCAAGTAAGCAAAAACAATATATAAAATGTATCTACTGAATCCCATCTGGCTAAGCAGAAACATGATCGTGGTCGAGCGAAAACTAGAGTGAACATCGGCAGGACATTTGATTCCTGGAGGGATCTTCTTTCGGTTTTGGGGATCAAATCAGACCCTGAATTGGAGTTCTTCTGATTGGACAGTTAAGCTTACATGACTGCAAAGCATGTGAAATATAGTGCCATAAGGACTGACCTGTGTAATATTAGCTAACTTGATCTTGCCTGCACAGTAACTGTCATAATGTTAATCTGTAATTATTCAGCAAGGTAAACTACAATAACACATGAACTGAATGCTAGACAATGTTCAAGATAATGCAAAAAGCTCCATTCAGTGTAAAGTAACTTGGTTATACAGAAAATATATACATTCTATTATTATAAAACAATAGTGCATTAATACAGTATATCAAAATGACAGTTGTGATGGAATCCCATCAATACTGAACTGTGTCAATATATTTATAATGTGCAGTCTAATTTATAAACAGCTACTGTCATCATCCACCAAATTTAGCTAACAGCTATTGATAAAGCTGACTAGCTAGCTAACGCCGACATAGGCTATGGCATAAATGCAGTCAATGTATCATGAAAAGAAATGTGATTACTTCAAACAACAGTCTCGCATAGTCAGACCGATATCCACACTTTGTTTCAGCCCTGTTCCAGCACTGGAGAGTCAAATATAAAATGCAGTCTCAAAGTTTGTAGTAAAACAATCCTATCTGTGTAATTTTAATTATGCTATTATGATAATTATTTATTTATCGGTCCGCATGATGCCGGTGAATCACGTTGTCTCTTTGCACGTTACATCATTGTTTTGGCCAATGCATGCATCCCCATGGAGTGTGTGCACGAGCACAAGCACAGGCAACAGGTATCTGGCTGCAGTTCACTTAATGGTCACAGATGTCGTTAATAACAAGGGTTTCTGAATTTTAAATTCAGACTGCACCTTTAATATGATCATTCAAGTGTTTTATAAACAATAAATTTTTGTATTGTAGGCTACTACACTTATAAATTTAAGAGTTGAAACTTGTGTTATGGCTCATACGAGTTCAATCGAAGACTTTATTATTTCTATATTATATTGTACAGCCACAGTTGATAATGCAAGTGAGTCGTAATACTACAATAGTATGTCTATGCATTGCACACAATAACACAGTAACAAAAATCATAAAACGAGGATTCAGTAATGATGGGGTATCAAATATACTTAAAAAAAACATGAAAACAAACATGAAAACATGAAAATAATATGCTTAAATATGCAATATAGCAATTGCAAGAAGTCAATTTCAGAAGACATAAATATTAGTACACACGTCACAGTAACTTCCCCTGACAACGTAGATATATCGCGATTGGTTAACACAAGTAACGTTTGATTCAATAATGCATGACAACTAATATAAGCTTCAACAATCCTATCAGGCAACATTTCCAAGCATTATAGTAATTAAACAACTTTGCCAAATGGATAACAGATAATCATCCATTCAGACTGCTGCGATGCTGTCCTGAAAACTGTGTAACTGACTGAACTGAATGTAGATTCCCAAGCTGAAACACATGACTGCTGGTACTTCTTTCCTGTATTTATGGATATGACATAATGACACAAATATGAACAACAAGCCAACGATTTGGTATCAAATCTGACATGAAAGCTCAAAATACAAATATTTTGTAGGTTTGCCATAATTAATTGGAATAAAGTAAGGACATTGTTTTGAACACTGATTGTTAATGAACTCAATCAATAATTACAATTTGTTAATTTTAACCAAAAAAATCTAATGTTGTGCAGCTTTCATGTGGGCTCCTTCTGAGATCATTCTCGGCAGATCCTCTGTCTTTGGGTTGACTGGAGTGGACAGCATGCTGCGCGAGTGTTTGTAGCCTGCTTAGCATTGCCTATTTTTTATCCTTTGTCATCTTACCGTGTGTTTCAGGTTTTTCTGCATTTCTACTGTCTCATCTGTGTGTATTTTACCTACATTTACATTTATGCATTTGGCAGACGCTTTTATCCAAAGCGACTTACAGTGCAATTATTACAGGGACAATCCCCCCAGAACAACCTGGAGTTAAGTGCCTTGCTCAAGGACACAATGGTGGTGGCTGTGGGGTTAGAACCTGTGACCTTCTGATTAACAGCCCTGTGCTTTAACAGCCCTGTGCTTTAGCCACTACGCCACCACCACTCCCTTTTACCTGTTACTGCTGGTGCCATGCTCGAATCTGTGTTTGTAGCCTGCTAGCTTTTTTAGCATCGCTTATATATCTGTTTTCAGCCTTTAATCCTTAACTTCTGCCATTTTACATGTGCATCCGCTTTTCTCATCTGTGTTACACGGATTACTGCATCGACCTCAAAGCACCGCTTATCAAGAACAACCACCAACAAACAATTGTGTGAGGGATTCACAGCGATCTCAAACCCTAACCGCTCAGGAACAACAAACAACAACAAACAACTGTGGTATGTCATGGCATTCGCTCATGTGAAATGCAATGCAGGAAGAAATAACATGTTTACAATAGCCTCTTCCATCAGCAGTGAGGGATTCACATGTGATAAATGTAAGGAATTAGTCAGGCTGACAGAGAAGTTTAATGAGGTCAGTGAGAAAGAGAAGGCAGTAGATACTGTTTCAGATGCAGGTACAGAGAGCAACACACACACTTTGGTTCGGGCTGTAGAGCCTCCGCAGCAGGGTGTTTGGGTGACGTCTTGGCGGCATTTTCACTCAGCAAAGCGACACCACTCTCCCATTCCTGTTAGGGTTTCCAATTGATTCTCCCCACACAGTGATGCACCCACTGAGAATCATGTTGAAAGAGCCCTTGTTATTGGTGATTCTATTGTAAGGAACGTGGAAATAGAGACTCCAGTCACTAATGTTAAATGCATTTTGGCTGCCAGAGCATCTGACATAAGATAAATGTTTACAAGCGATGGCTAATGCTAAACATAGGTTTTCTAAAATTGTTATTCATGTTGATACTAATGATGTCCAGCTTCGCCAGTTGGAAATCACTAGAGAAAATGTTAAAGAGGTGTGTGAATTTGCAAAAATGATGTCAGACACTATAAAATGCTCTGGACACCTCCCTGCTTGTCATGGTGACGAGGTTTATACTAGATGTAAACTGTCACTGAATGGCTGGATGTCCCAGTGGTGTCTGAAGAATTAAATAGGATTCATAGACAGTTGGAAGAGTTTTTGGGGTAGACCTGACCTGCTAAAGAGGGACGGACTCCATCCCTTCAGGGAAGGGTCCGCTCTCCTCCCAAGTAATTTGGCTCATAGTCTTAATAGTATTAGTATTTGACTAACTGAGGCCCAGGTCAGGAAGCAGACAAACTGCACGTGGGTAGCCTTGATCCCGACGTGCTGCAGGAACTGTGCTCAGCGACCGACCTCACCCTCAGAGCCACGAAGGTCACAGCGCAGTCACTTGGGCAGGCGATGGCCACCCTCGTGGTCCAGGAACGACACCTATGGCTGAACCTGGTCGAGATGCGTGAGACCGACAAGCTTCGCTTTCTCGATGCCCCAGTCTCCCAGAACATCTGCTAGCTGCCTGGAGACTTCACACAGGTCATATAAACTACAACACACTGTATCACCTATATATCACATAGAGACTGTGTCTGTTCCCCGAACTACCAAACACAAAACCTTCACTAAATTATTAAGAAAAAAACTGATTAAGGTCAAACTTGAACAAAACAATCAAATTAAAGATAAACATCATATAAATATAGGGCTATTAAACATTAGTTCCCCGTCTGTCGCTCTCTCTAGGGGTCTCTCTTGAGCGCCGAATATGCCTCTGATCCATTGAAAAAAGGCCAATGAGAAGTTGGCAGTCAGTATTTGCATACCCCGCCCCCGGACATACGGGTATAAAGGCAAGGCAAATACTAGCGTTCATTCAGAAATTTTCTTCGGAGCCGATGGTTGTGCATGCTGTTCGCGTGAAACACACCCGTTCCTGTATTCCTCTGATGCTACTGCATGCTGTTGGATTGAGGGCACATTACAGCAGCGATTCTTCTTGCACGGCAGTGCATATTGCCCCTGGGCGCTTCGACAGCGCAGTATAAAAAACTCAGACGAGTTTTAAAAGAGTGATTTTCTTTAAAAGAGTAATTTTCTCTAAAAGAGCAAATACACAGCGGTGTTGAACGTCCTTTTCAGGATGCGTCTTTGTAAAGATGCCTTTCCCTGTGTAGTTCCTGGATGTGGTAGAGTGCTCTCCGCTTCAGACGGCCACAGGCGTTGTCTCATGTGTCTGGGCAGCGATCACACCGAGGCTGCGTTTGTGGATGGTTCATGTTCTCACTGCGGTTGGATGACTGGTTCCTGGGGTCCCGACGCCGCTCACAGCCACGCCCCCCCGGTCCCGTTTTTCCCGGAAGTGCACGATGAGCTGACGTCGCTGTGGAGGGCACCGTTCACCACACGACATCACAAAGCCACACGCTCATCCGCTCTCGCTACCCTTGATGGCGGAGCGGCCCACGGGTACACGACGATCCCCCCGGTGGATAGGGCTGTTGTGCTCCATCTATGCCCCGGAAACCCTACCACCTGGCGCGGTCGCCCTGTACTCCCTTCCAAGGCCTGTAGGACAACATCCTCGCTGACAGCGAAGGCCTAAAGCGCCGCCGGAACTGCCGCTTCTGCTCAAAGAACTGCATGTGGGTAGCCTTGATCCCGACGTGCTGCAGGAACTGCGCTCAGCGACCGACCTCGCCCTCAGAGCCACGAAGGTCACGGCGCAGTCACTCGGGCAGGCGATGGTCACCCTCGTGGTCCAGGAATGACACCTATGGCTGAACCTGGTCGAGATGCGTGAGACCGACAAGCTTCGCCCCAGTCTCCCAGTTCGGTTTCTTCGGCGACACCGTCGAGGACTTCTCCCAGCAGTTCTCCGCGGTGAAGAAACAGACGGAGGCGATATCACATATCCTGCCCCGCCGCAAACCTGCTGCCCCGGGCCCTGCCCCGTCTGCTCGCCGAGGGCATCCCCCTGCGAGGAAACGACAAGCTGCTCTGCCTCAACCTGGGCCCAGATCTCAGCCCACGCGTCGAGTGCTCCGCAGGAAGCAGACGCCCCCCATCTCACGGATCCCCTCGAGGACCCGGAAGGCTCCCAGGCGCTCCTGAGACGGACGACCCAGAGCCCAAGATGTTAGCTCCGGAGATGGTAAGACCACTCCATCCCCCGGTGGAGGGCCGGGAGGAGAATTTTCCTTTAAAAACTTTTCTTTTGCCGCTCCCCTTAACCGGGGCAGCGGTACCCAATTCTCACGGCACTCTGCCCCCAGATCTCAACAGTCCCGGCACGCTGGATGCGGCCCCAGGCCAGCCTTCAGCCCCACTTACTGTTCCCCGGCCGGCCGGTTCTGACGAGTACCGAGGACACCACTACAGGACCTCCTCCTCAGTCACCAACTCGCCCCCTGCTGGATGTCCGGAGCAAGTGCTTTGAGTCTTTTCTCAGCACCAGAGCCTTGGGACGCGTCCACGCCTCGTGACGGCGTACTACCTGCTCCAACCCGAGGCGAAGCCCCGCCGGGTACATCAAAAATAACCGTCCCTTTGGTGCCCCTAGCACGGAGGTTGGAAGCATGGCTTTCACTTCCCAACCCATCTCGCTGGCTGGCACGGACCATCTGACTTGGTTACGCAATTCAGTTTGCCAGGCCCCCCGCCCCCCTTCACAGGCGTCCGCTTTACCGCAGTGCACGGCCAACATGCCAAATTCCTGCGCGCGGAGATCGCTACTCTTTTACTCAAAGACGCGATAGAGCCTGTCCCTCCAACCGAAATGAAGAAGGGTTTCTACAGCCCTTACTTCATTGTACCCAAGAAAGGCGGCAGCTTACGACCAATCTTGGACCTGCGAGTTTTCAATCGAGCGCTGCTCAAACTCCCGTTCAAAATGCTCACGCACAAGTGTATCTTGACAAGCGTCCAGCACCTGGATTGGTTCGCAGCGGTAGACCTGAAGGATGCGTACTTCCACGTCTCAATTTTGCCGCAACACCGACCCTTTCTACGGTTCGCGTTCAACGGCCAGGCGTTTCAGTACAAAGTCCCCCCTTCGGCATGTCTCTGTCCCCGCTCCAGAAGCCGGCATCCGCATACTCAATTACCTTGACGACTGGCTCATACTAGCCCACTTCCGAGAGTTACTATGCGCTCACAGAGACCAGGTGCTCAGGCACCTCAGCCGCTTGGGGCTTCAGGTCAACCGAGAAAAGAGCAAGCTCACCCCGGTCCAGAGCATCTCCTTTCTTGGCATGGAGTTAGACTCCGTCTCAATATCCGCACGTCTCACCAACGAGCATGCACAGTCCGTGCTGAAATGCCTCGCCAAATTCAGGCCAGGCACGACGGTCCCTCTAAAACTCTTCCAGAGGCTCCTGGGGCATATAGCATCCTCCGCCGCGACCACGCCGCTGGGGTTGATGCATATGAGACCGATTCAGCACTGGCTTCAGACTGGAGTCTCGAGACGAGCATGGTGCCACGGCACGCACCGTGTGACAATCACCCCTGCCTGCCGAAAAATACTGGTCACTACCGACGCCTCCAGATTGGGTTGGGGCACTGTGTGCAAAGGGCACGCAGCCACGGGCCTTCAATTGCCTAGAGTTGTTGACTGTCTTCTTTGCCCTGCGGCGGTTTCTCCCGTTAATTCGAGACAAACACGTCCTAATCAGGTCAGACAGCACCACTGCAGTAGCGTACTTAAATCTCCAAGGTGGCGTACGCTCCTGCCACATGTCAAGACTCGCCCGTCGTCTCCTCCTTTGGAGCCAGCAGCAACTGAGGTCGCTGTGTGCCACTCACATTCCTGGCAAGCTCAATGTGGTAGCAGACGCACTGTCACGACAAAGTTTACCCAGCGGAGAGTGGAGGCTCCACCCCCAGTCGGTCCAGCTGATTTGGGAACGGTTCGGCAGAGCCCAGGTAGACCTGCTTGCCTCCTGAGAGACCTCCCTCTGCCTGCACTGGTACGGCCGAACAGAGGCTCCCCTTGGGACAGATGCACTGGCGCACAGCTGGCCCGTGGGGCTACGCAAGTATGCATTTCCCCCAGTGAGCCTTCTTGCACAGGTGCTGTGCAAGGTCAGGGAGGACGAGGAACAAGTCACATTAGTGGCTCCCTACTGGCCCAACCGGGCCTGGTTCTCGGACCTCGTGCTCCTCGCGACAGCCCCTCCCTGGCGAATCCCCCTGAGGAAGGACCTTCTTTCTCAGGGGCAGGGCACGCTCTGGCATCCGCAACCAGACCTTTGGAAACTCCACGTCTGTTCCCTGGACGGGACACGGAAGAAATAGCTGGTCTACCACCTACCGTCGTAGACATGATCAACCAAGCCAGAGCCCCTTCTACCAGGCAGCTTTACGCCCAGAAGTGGCGCTTGTTCGCAGATTGGTGTTCTTCCAGGGCGGAAGACCCACAGAGGTGTGCAGTTAGTTCGGTGCTCTTATTCCTGCAAGAGAGGCTGGAGGGGAGGCTGTACCCTTCCACCCTAAAGGTGTATGTCGCTGCTATCGCGGCTCACCACAACGCAGTAGACGGCAAGTCCCTTGGTAAGCACGACTTAATCATCAGGTTCCTAAGAGGCGCCCGGAGGTTAAATCCCTCCCGGCCAAGCCTGTTCCCCTCCTGGGACCTCTCGGTAGTCCTCGCGGGCCTCCAGAGACCTCCCTTTGAGCCGCTAGAATCAGGGCCCTCTCTCTTAAGACTGCCCTGCTGATCGCGCTCGCCTCCATCAAGAGGGTCGGGGACCTGCAAGCGTTCTCTGTCAGCTACACTTGCCTGGAGTTCGGTCCGGCAGACACTCATGTGATCCTAAGACCGCGACCGGCTATGTGCCCAAGGTTCCTACCACGCCCTTCAGAGACCAGGTAGTGAACCAGCAAGCGCTGCCCCGTGAGGAGGCAGACCCAGCCCCTTCGTTGCTGTGTCTGGTACGTGCTTTGCGTACCTACCTGGACCACACGCAGAGCTTTAGACGCTCTGAGCAGCTCTTTGTATGCTTTGGGGGACAGCGGAAAGGAAACGCTGTCTCCAAACAGAGGCTTTCCCACTGGAGCTCACTCGACAAGGAATGTTGCGTCCTCATGGGCACTGGCCAAGGGTACCTCCCTGGCAGACATTTGTAGAGCAGCGGGTTGGGTGACACCCAACACCTTTGCGAGATATTACAATCTCAGGGTTGAGTCAGTTTCATCCCGTGTTTTCTCAGGTCCGAGCCAGTAGAACTCGGTAACACGCTGATGGGCTGGCCAGGTGAATCGCTTGCATATACGCCCTTTCCCTCGCTTGAGGTTTTTCCCAGGAGACTTCACTCAATGAGAATCCCTGGTCGATTCCTTCCTAGCCCTCATGGGTCTGCAGTTTGGCAGAGGAACTTGCCGACCCAATCCACTGCGGGTACTCAGATCTACCCTGTACTGGAATAGGTGATCCACAGAGTAGGGACTCCTACGTGGACTCCCCCTGTGTGTATTTTCCGCGATACGGTCCCCTTACGAGCAGACCCGCGTTTTCCTTGGGTACGTTTCGGCTGCCCCCTGGTCACCGTGTGTAGCAACTCCACCCTCGCTGAGGCTGGATCTGCCACTTCCACGTGTCGCCTAAAAACACATGTGATGTATTCACCACCGTACCTCCCCAGTTGGGCAGGGGTGGTCTCCGCAGGGTCTTTTCCCCCCTGGAAGAATAGGAATTGGGTACGACCCCCTTCCCTCAGTGCATGTAAGGGCCCCGGCTGTCTATTGCTCTATGCGAGAAACATAGAGAGAAAAGAGGCCCAGCCAGGCTTGGCCCGTTCGACAGACGGGGAACGTCTAGGTTACGGATGTAACCTCCGTTCCCTGATGGAGGGAACGAGACGTTGTGTCATCCCGGCCACGTCGCTGAGCCGAACCGCTGTAGTGGCCTGAACCATTTCCGGCTCCTCAGAAAAATCCTGAATGAACTCTAGTATTTGCTTCGCCTTTATACCCGTATGTCCGGGGGCGGGGTATGCAAATACTGACTGCCAACTTCTCATTGGCCTTTTTTCAATTGATCAGAGGCATATTCGCCGCTCAAGAGAGACCCCTAGTGTCGCTTCTCCGACACAACGTCTCGTACATCGGTAACCTAGACGATCTCTTTCTACCAAAGTTCTAATTGTAAATTCAGTTATTACAGATCATAGTTTGGATGTGCTCTGTTTGACTAAAACCTGGCTTAAACCAGATGAATATATTAGTTTAAATGAATCTACTCCCCCAAGTTATTGTTATAAACATGAGCCTCATCTGAAGGGTCTAGGTGGAGGTGTTGCTACAATTTACAGTGAAGTATTTGGTGTTACTCAGAGAACAGGATATAAATGTAAGTATTTTTAACTAATAATGCTTAATGTGACACCAAAAATAAATACAAAGAGACACTTTGTACCTCTTTTACCCTTGCTACAGTATGTAGATCACTCAGGCCTTATTCTGATTTCCTTTGTGAATTTGCAAATACATTTTCAGATCTTGTAGTTACTGTAGATGGAGCTTTAATTGTTGGTGATTTCAACATTCACATAGATAATGCAAATCACACATTGGGATAAGCATTTTTCAATATTCTCAACTCTCTTGGAGTCAGACAAAATGTAACAGGACCAACTCATCGCCATAATCATATGCTAGATTTAATTCTGTCATATAGAGTTGATGTTGATAATATAGAAATTTTGGAGAAGAGTGATGACATCTCGGATCATTACTTCGTATCTCGCATGCTGCGATCAGCTAATGTTACTCATTCGACACCATGCTATCATTCAGGTAGAACAATTCTTTTGACCACTAAAGATAGCTTCACTAATAATCTTCCAGAACTATCTCATACACTCAAGTAAACCCCAAAGCCTAGAAGAACTTGATGAAATAACAGAAAATATAAATACAGTCATCTCTAGCACTCTTGATAGTGTAGCCCCCCTTCGATTAAATAAAATGAAAGAAAAAAGCCCTGCACCATGGTACAATGATCACACTCATGCTCTCAAGAGAGCAGCTCGGAAAATAGAGCGCAAGTGGAAGAATACAAAATTAGTGGTATTTTGCGGTGCATGGAAGGATAGAGTCTGTAGCTACAGATCAGCATGGTCAGCATATTTTAGTAAACTCATAGAAAATAACCACAACAGTCCTAGGTGTTTATTCAGTCTGTGGCTAAATCAGCTAGGAATAAATTCTCAACAGAACCAGATATTATGTCGCAGTGACCTGGCTGGCGATGAAGGCAATATTGGTATAACGACGGGCTCGGTTTCTCCCTTGAGCCCCTGGACTTGGATGATGACATCGCCGCTGCATCAGAGAGCATCCAGGCATCTGACGCGGAAGATTCGACTGGGCTTCCAACTTCGGGCCAGCCCGCCCAGTCCGAGGCGGATGAGCAGATGGCCGACATACTTGCCTGGGCTGCCGTGAGTTTGGGCTTGGACTGGAACCCTCAGTCCTCCCCACAGCCTTCACGGCTTGACGACTGGTTCCTCAAATCCACACCCCCCCCCCACCCCGGTACCATTCTTCCCGGAAGTGCACGACGAGCTGATGTGGTTGTGGAGGGCACATTTACTGCCCGTAACCGACCCCTCCGCTCATCCGCTCTCACAACCCTGGATGGCGGGGAGGTCCATGGGTAAACAGTGTTGCCCCAGGTGGATAGAGCGGTTGCGCTCCACCTGTGTCCTGAGAATGCCGCCACCTGGCGGGACCCCTGGTACTCCCATCCAGAGCATGTAGGATGACGTCATCATTGACCTCCAAAGCCTACAGCACCACCGGACAGGCCGCCTCCGCCCTGCATGCCATGGCTCTCCTGCAGGTCCATCAAACCAAGGTACTTAAATATCTGCAATTGGGTAGTCCCGACCACGTCGTGCTGCCGGAACTACGCTCTGCCACCGACCTCGCTCTCAGAGCCACAAAGGTCAGAGTGCAAGCACTCGGGCGGGTGATGACCACCCTCTTGGTCCAGGAGCACCACCTCTGGCTGACCATTTCAGCGGTGTTCGCTCCACTTCCGTGCATGGCGAGAAAGCCAGCGCCTTATGCGCGGAGATAACGACCCTGCTCCTCAAGGATGCGATAGAGCCAGACCGTCCAGCCAAGATGGAGAATTAAACATTTCTTGTTCTGTGTTTTTCAGTTAGCTTACATTTTGCAAGCTAAACATTACAGAGTTAATGAAAGACCATGTGTCCTAAACAGGTGTGATTACATTTAAGAGCATTTGGGTAAAACCAACTTTCCTAAAACTTTTAATTCATGAATGTTTTTTTTAAATAAACATGTTCATTATTTATGTGAAACCAGTTCATTTTCATATACAGTATGTATATTGCTTTCCGTAATACACAGCGTTTTAAAGCTGTTGTGATAGCACAATAGGTCAGGGGTCGGCAACCTATGGCATGCGTGCCAGCACTGGCACACAGAGGGGTAATGACTGGCACGCCAGCAATGACAAGAGAGGAGTAGACTATTTTATTTATATAAATAATTTTGCACCATTACAGTGTGAAGAATTTACATGTTTCCATTGATCATGGTATAAATATGGTATAAGTACTTCCTTGTTTAGAATAGAATAGGATGCCCCCACAAGCTCATGAGGATCATCACTTCTTTTCATGATGATATGCAAGACATCGTCCAGTATGATGGCTCTTCCTCGGACCCATTCCCTATCAGAGGTGGAGTGAAGCAGGGCTGCGTACTCGCTCCAACGCTCTTCGGCATTTTCATTTCCTTGCTGCTGACCCATGCCTTTAGCAAAGCAGAAGAAGGCATATATATCTACACTCGAACCGATAGAAACCTGTACAACATTGCACGCCTCCGAGCAAAAACCAAGGTGCGTAAGGTTTTGATACGGGAGATGCTTTTTGCAGATGACGCTGCCTTGACTGCACACTCTGAGGTAGCTCTACAGCAACTCATCAACTACTTCATGGATGCCTGTAGAGATTTTGGCCTCACCATCAGTCTTAAAAGACCAACATAATGGGCCAAGATGTTAGCAGCATCCCAAACATCTCCATTGCTGACTACACCCTTGAAGTGGTAGATAACTTTACCTACCTTGGCTCTACCATCTCCAGCAACCTCTCCCTGGATGCCGAACTAAACACTTGGATTGGAAAGGCAGCAGCAGCTATGGCCTGCCTAGCAAAGAGAGCTTGGGATAATTCCATGCTGACAAACCACACCAAGATGAGGGTATATCAAGCTTGCGTGCTCAGTACTCTACTCTATGGTAGTGAAGCATGGACCCTGTACTCCCGGCAAGAACGCAGACTCAACTCATTCCACCTGCGCTGCCTCAGGAAAATCCTGGGCATCACCTGGCAAGATCATGTCCCAAACAAGGACGTCCTGGCCCAGGCTGGAATAACAAGCATGTTTGCATTACTCTCCCAGAAACGCCTGCGCTGGCTAGGCCACGTCAGTCGCATGCAGGATGGTCGTATACCCAAGGATCTACTCTACAGCGAGCTTGCTACGGGCTCCAGACCTATAAGAAGGCCTGTTCTTCGCTACAAAGACGTTTGTAAACGTGATTTGAAAGCAGGCAACGTCAACCCAGCAGTCTGGGAAGTATAAGCTGCAGATCGCTGCAGATGGAGGCAAGTGGTTAAAGCAAGCATCAAGGTGTCTGAGAAGAAAAGAGAGCACGAGTGGGAAGAGCGGAAAAAGCACAGACGGCAGAGGGTTGCATTAGCAGATATAGGACAAATAGACCCAGGCACATGCTACATCTGCAGCAACTGCAATAGAGCCTGCCGCTCCAAAATCGGACTGTACAGTCACAGCAGGCGCTGTAAACCAACCACAGAGACTCCTTGACGCATATTCCATTGTCTCCAGAGACAGACAGATGCCAAGAGAGAGACTTCCTTGTTTTGATTATTGGTGCGGTTACCCCCCATCCCACCTGGAATCTATGCCGCTGGTCACATTCCAAATTACATTAAAAGATTAAAAGGGAAAACATATCATTTTGGGGTTCAAAAATCTATTAAAGTCTATTCAACATATAAATTAAACTTGGAAATACAGTTTTAGAATTTTGCAGGTGCGATTTACCGAAAATGCGTGAATGGCTCGCTTGTGCACCGTGAGTCTCATCACACTTTAATAGTGTTTAGCCTCCCATTCAGATGCTGAAAACATGCTGTGTGGTCATGAGAAAGTATTACATCAAAGATGTAGATTGGAATGCAGGTGCAAAAAACGTCATATAAATAAAATAGACTGCTACTCTCTCGCTATTGCTTGTATGATAATGATTACAATGACATAATATAATAAATATTTAAGATTCCACAGAATTTTGCAATCAGTAATCAAATAAGCTAATTTGTGACATTAACTGTGTTAACTAATTTTGTACAAAACAGGTTTTCTGTCATTAAAGCACTTAAGATTCTCTGTGAAAATTCACATGCAGGATTGTGATTATATGTGTTTTGCACAAAATTTTCACTCAAACTGTTATGCTGATAGTAACATTTGTAATGAAAAATAAACAGTTAAATTAGAAAAATTGCAAAATAGAGACATTTTCACAAGTGGATTCATACATTTGCATGTTTGCATCGGCACAGCCATTGACAAGGAAAATATAAAATGGCATTCCATGTCAAAAAGGTTGCCCACCCCTTCAATAGGATTTTGATCAGGCATTACAAACGGTTACCCCCTGGGGACTCCGATTTCACGGGCAGACTCATTTCTTCACCAGACCTGTTATAGCTACATGTGCACAAATTGTGACATGCTCCATCATTTGAGTCAGAAAAAAAATATGAATGAAAATCTGAGGATATGTTGAAAGATACAGTACAACTTAGTGAAGTGTCTCTTTTCTCATGTAATTGGCTAGTTAATGTTAAAATGACAATGGAGAAAATTTATGGGAAATATCTCGAGCCCTGGAGCAGCACTCAGGAGCAGCACACTATTTACACTGAACCAAGTAAAAACCGCACGCCCACTCTACTCTCCGCAATCTGCAAGGCGTAGAAGGTTTTCATTCATAAGGTTTTCATTCAACCTTATGACTCAAGGAGGAAATGTTTAAACAAAAAACATATTACCTTGGGAAATGTAATTTAAGACTCTTTAATACTTTTTGGTGGCCTCATATGACCCATAAGAGCTTAGAGTACATTGTGTCAGGTGCTCACAGCGCTTTTAAGACAAAACATGCTGCATTTACCTCATATTACCTCATATTCCAGTAAACACCGATTTTAAGTAACATTATTTTATAATGAGCTTTCTTTAGATTTTCATGAAAAATGTCAAGAATTAGAATTCAGAATTACATTTCTTCAATATTTAGGTTTAACTGTGCATTTTGGTGTAAATGAAGACATTAATCGAATATATGCCCCTGAATGAGGATAAAATGCATATGTGGGAAAACTGGAAGAAAAGAGAGTGAGTATTGATATTGGCTATATAAATTGCTTGTCAACTGTAAACAGAATCTATAGGTCATCTGTCTTCCACAGAACGAGTGCTCTAGACAGTAATGGCTCATGTCAGTGACAATGATCCTCATCTTGAATGCATTGACAAAGACACATGATTGGTTGGCCTGACTAAGCAGTTGCTGCAGCATTTATCGGTAACATGGGATTGTACCGCGGTCATTTGAGTCATTAGTGCTGTGACACTCAATCAAACAGAACTACCATTACACCAAAGACTGCATACTTTCCTCCATACATCAATTCATACACAAACAATGTCTGTTCTTGCTAACCTCATTTTGAGCTACCTTAACTTTGCTTTAATGCCTGGGTTTTCAACCTGAAGTCCATGGAAAAGGTCACTGGTTCTGTAAAGGCCAAAGTATACTTCGGTTTTCCACGTACCAGTAAGTCTCACACATTTGTCTGATCCAAGATGGCGGCACGGTAGCACGCAGCGGCCACTCCAGATCCACAATGGTGCTATTTTTGTTAAAAAAGCCCTTTTGCAGCACATGGACATCGGAGCAACCGGTGTTCGTGTCTACCATCGCCAGACACTACTAATATATAAGACTCATGTAAAAACCAAGCTGCGAGATGACCTGCAGGAGGCGCTACGTGTACTCTGCTTGCTGCGGAGACCAGGCCTCCAGTCCTCGGCGTCACCTGATGCCGGTGGCCGGGGGAGAGAACGTCGTACGCGGTGTGCGAGAAAGCGGAAGCGCGGCAAGAGGGCGGGGGTTCATGCTAGGCTAAAAACAAACCCTAGCCGGCCGGCTCTCCCGTCTATCCTGCTCTCAAATGTTTGCTCCCTGGACAATAAACTGGACTATATCCGACTCCAGCAGGCTACGCAGCGTGAGTTTAGAGATTGCTGCATCTTTGTTTTCACGGAGACGTGTCTCAGCGACAGAGTTCCGGATGCCGCCATTCCGCTAGACGGGCTCACCTCATTTCGTGCCGACAGAAATACAGCTCTCCGCGGTAAGACTCGCGGTGGTGGCTTGTGTGTTTACATCAACACGGAATGGTGCAAGAACTCTACGCTAGTCTCTAGTTACTGTTCATCGCTGTTGGAGCTTGTGACTGTTAGATGCAGACCTTTTTATCTACCACAGGAATTCACCACTGTTTACATAACCAGAGTTTACATTCCCCCCAGCGCTAATGCTAAGGAATCGCTCTGTGAACTGTATGGGGCTATGAGTGAACTGCAGAACGCTCACCCCGACGGACTGTTTATTGTCCCGGAGATTTCAACCATTCGAATCTCAAGACAGTGCTCCATAAATTCCATCAGTATGTGGACTTTGCAACGAGAGGGGCGAAAGCGCTTGATCTTGTTTACACAAACATCCCAGGCGCGTACCGGGCGGAGCCCCGCCCCCACCTCGGCTACTCAGACCACATCTCTGTTATGTTAATTCCAGCATACCGACCACTCGTAAGACGCACAAAACCGCTTCAGAAGCAGGTGAAAACCTGGCCAGCAGAGCCATCTCTGCTCTTCAGGACTGTTTTGAGTGTACTGACTGGCACATGTTCAGGGACGCTGCAACATATGGCAATTCTACCAACTTGGAGGAATACACAGCATCAGTGACCAGCTACATCAGCAAGTGCATTGATGATGTCACTTTCTCCAAGACATCACCACACGCTCCAACCAGAAGCCGTGGATGACTGCGGAGGTGCGCACGCTGCTGAGGTCCCAAGACTCCGCCTTCAGAGCAGGCGATAAGGCAGCCCTAAGAACAGCTAGGGCCAAACTGTCACGGGCAATCAGAGAGGCAAAGCGCGCACACGCCCAGAGAATCCACAGTCACTTCCAGGACAGCGGTGACACGCGGCGCACCAACTACAGGACAACATCAGTTTCCTGTGACAAAGATGCCTCCCTTCCAGATGCACTGAACGACTTCTACGCTCAGTTTGAAGTGCAGAAAGACGTGGTGGCAAGGAAGACCACCCCTCCTCCCAACGACCAGGTGCTCTGTCTTACCACGGCAGATGTGAGGAAAACTCTACGTAGAGTCAACCCGCGGAAGGCTGCTGGAAAAGACAACATTCCTGGCAGAGTGCTCAGAGGATGTGCAGACCAGCTAGCAGATGTACTTACCGACATCTTCAACATCTCTCTGAGCAGCGCCGTCGTTCCAACGTGCTTCAAGGCCACCACCATCATCCCCATGCCAAAGAAGTCTTCAGTGTCCTGCCTCAACGACTACCGTCCCGTCGCACTTACACCCATCATCATGAAGTGCTTCGAGAGGCTCGTCATGAGGCAGATTAAGACCCAGCTGCCCCCCTCACTAGACCCACTACAGTTTGCGTATCGTCCAAACCATTCAATGGACGATGCCATCGCCACAACCCTCCATCTGGCCCTCACCCACCTAGACAATAAGGACTCATACGTTCAAATGCTGTTCATAGATTTCAGCTCAGCATTCAACACAATCATTCCCCAGCACCTGATTGGAAACCTGAACCTTCTGGGCCTGGACACCTCCCTCTGCAACTGGATCCTGGACTTCCTGACTGGGAGACCTCAGTCAGTCCGGATCGGGAACAGCATCTCCACCACCACCACACTGAGCACTGGGGCCCCCAAGGGCTGTGTGCTCAGTCCACTGCTGTTCACTCTGCTGACTCACGACTGTGCAGCAATGCACAGCTCGAACCACATCATCAAGTTCGCCGATGACACGACCGTGGTGGGTCTCATCAGCAAGAACGACGAGTCAGCATACAGAGAGGAGGTGCAGTGGCTGACGAACTGGTGTAGAGCCAACAACCTGTCCCTGAATGTCGACAAAACAAAAGAGATGGTTGTTGACTTTAGGAGAGCACAAGGTGAACACACTCCGCTGAACATCGCCGGCTCCTCTGTGGAGATCGTCAAGAGCACCAAATTCCTTGGTGTTCACCTGGC
Organism: Xyrauchen texanus; assembly: GCF_025860055.1. Classification (NCBI taxonomy): domain Eukaryota; kingdom Metazoa; phylum Chordata; class Actinopteri; order Cypriniformes; family Catostomidae; genus Xyrauchen; species Xyrauchen texanus. The sequence goes on along the minus strand of NC_068290.1, from coordinate 45,919,492 downwards.
GGAGAAACTCACCTGGTCCTTCAACACCAGCTCTATCACCAAGAAAGCCCAGCAGCGTCTCTACTTTCTTCGAAGGCTGAGGAAAGCACATCTCCCACCGCCCCATCCTCACTACATTCTATAGATGGACTATTGAGAGCATCCTGAGCAGCTGCATCACTGCCTGGTTTGGGACTTGCACCGTTTCGGACCGCAAAGCCCTGCAGAGGATAGTGAGGACAGCTGAGAAGATCATTGGGGTCTCTCTTCCCTCCATTAATGACATTTACAAAAAACACTATATCCGCAAAGCAACCAGCATTGTGGACAACCCCACACACCCCTCACACAAACTCTTTACCCTCCTGCTGTCTGGCAAGAGGTACCGAAGCATTAGGGCCCTCACGGCCAGACTGTGTAACAGCTTCTTACCCCAAGCCATCAGACTCCTCAATACTCAGAGACTTGTTTGACACACACACACGTGTCCTGAGTTGCACTTTAATTACTGTCACTTTATAACTGTCTGCTACCTCAGTAACTGCTATGTGCATAGAACACTATCTCATAGTATGTTATGTTTACGTTTTTAGAAACTGTCATCTTTTTGCACTACTGAGTAGGAGTCTATTGTCCTGTTCATTGTCAGTAATTTGTTGTACTGTCCCGTACTTTGCACATGTTTGCACGTGCACTTTATATAGGTATATATAGGTATTTTATATAGGTATTTTATTTCGTTGTGTTGTCTCATGTGGTCCTGTGTTGGTCCTTTGTTGTTTTTATGTAGCACCATGGTCCTGGAGGAACGTTGTCTCGTTTTGCTGTGTACTGTACTAACTGTACATGGTTGAAACGACAATAAAAACCACTTGACACAAATTTTGTCATCAGCACAGTCTGTGAGGACTATCCATGTGAAGTCAAGCCATTTTTATTGTATAGCGCTTTTCACAACACACCATTTTTAAAGCAGCATTTCAGAAAATTATGCTGGAACAGAAAATTATGCTGTAATGTTTTAAGTCCTCATTGAACAGTTTAAATAAAAATTGTGATTGAATATAATGCTTTAAAAAATATTTGTCATTTAGCCCTCAGTGAGCAACCTAAAGGCAACTGAGGCAAGGAACCCAAAACTCCATAAGATGTTTTTTTTTTATGTTGTAATTTTTATAGGTTCGATAATAACTCCACAAGATGACTTCATGAGGAAATCAACTTGTTTAATGAATACGCTGCAATCCAGGATAGACTGACTCCTCTTAAATATCAGCGCCAGTAGAATGCTTTTCTGAGAGGATATTCTTCTCAACACAATTGTACAGAGAGGTTATATGAGTTACCGTAGACTTTATCTTTTCAAACCAGTCTGGCCATTGTCTGTTGACCTCTCTCATCAACAAGGCATTTCCGTCCACAGAACTCCCGCTTACTGGATGTTTTTTTTAGTTTTTTTAGTTTTTGGCACAGAAGATCAGCAGTTACAGAAATACTCAAAACAGCCCATCTGGCACCAACAATCATGCCAAGCTCAAAATTACTGAGATCAAAGTTTTTTATATATATATTAACATATTTATTGATTAAAAAATCAGGATTACACAAACAGAACATACACACACTGAATCAACTTATAAAATTGCTTGTCCCTCCCCCTAAACATCCTCCACACTACACACATCCAGTGGTCCGACACAAAATGAAAGTAACCACACATAAAAAAACAGACAAGCTAAAATACTAAAGAATATATATATATATATATATATATATATATATATATATATATATATATATATATATATATATATATATTCTAATTCAACAAATATATACCCAAACAGAACAAAATGTCTCTCTCCACAGCCCATCACTGAGCACCATCCATAAAGTCCAAAAACCTGCTCCATTTCCTGTCATATGCAACCAAACTGCCAAACCGTTTATATGACATCTCTTCAAATGATGCTACCTTGACCAATTCAGTACACCATTCATAAAAAGAGGGAGCGCTCATTGATTTCATTCCATCCCCTCAGAATTACCCATCTCCAGATCATAACACTGGTGAGTATCCACCTCTTTACATACCCATCAGCTATATCAATAATTGCCCCATCACCCAACTCACAAAGTCTGGGACAGAACAGAACTTGAGTGCCCAGGGCCTCACAAACCAAATTCTGGACGCTCAACCAAAACTCCTGAATCCTCGAGCAAGACCAGAAAGCATGTGTTAAATCTCCATCCTCCAACTGCCATCGCCAACAGGTGGGTGAGTCTTTTAAACCAAGCTTATACAATCTAGAGGGGGTCAATGTAAGAAATCTATGCAAAATCTTAAATTGCATCAAATGCACCCTTGCATCTCTAGATGTAGACTTGATGTTTTTGTCCTAGTACATACTCCCTCCTAAAATACCAAGTTTACATTTTTCTCCCATAATCTCTTAAGAGTTAGGGAAACGTTGTACTATTGCAACGTTGGGCCTAGTTGGGAGCAGAATTTCAGCATTTGCAATCAAACTGTCAGAACAAATACACAGAACAACTCCAAGGGTTCTATGTAAGCAATCCACACTCCAAGGGTTCATTTAGAGTGTGGATTGCTTACATAGCACTATAACAGTACATTTCACTAATAATAATCACCAAACAGTCATATTTTTATGAATCAGAATTGATAAAAAAATATAAAAACTGGATAAAATGTTATTTCCAAAACAGAATGAAAACTTTGTCAAAGAACCAGAGTCCAGTGTTCACTTGCAATGGTAGTCCCAAAAGCAGTTCCTTTCCTCTGAAATGCGGAGACAGAGATTGCACTTCCTGCAGAACGTATTAGAATATCCTTTTTTGCAGTGTCTGCTGCATCCTATTGTTGTCTTCACTGGGAAATGTGCTACCATGTCCCAGTGCACATCCGTTGGTGGTTCACATGCCCTCTTGGCTGGGACCCCATTTGGTGGACCCCCATTTGCTGAGGATGGTCTCTTCTGAACAGTCACAGGTCTCTGAGGTGTCACTGTTATGGACATCAAAGGGCTCCCACTGGCTGAAGATGGCCGCCTTCTCCTTGGTGTGTTGACAGCCGTGTTTGTAAGGATGAGAGAGGATGCTAGTTGCTCCTGAAACAGTCTTCTGTTCAGCATCTTATTCTTGGGAATATTGAGAGCTTTGCCATCCTGTTTGTAGAGGAGCCAGGCATTGATCACAGCAAGGATAATCATGTGCCAGAAGATGTAACTGTACCAGCGGAGTGATTTCATGGGGAACTTGTATTTGGCAGCAAATGAATCCAGCAAATCCACACCGCCCATGTATTTGTTGAAAACACCAACTATGTAAGGTCTCTCAACTTCAGTGTAGGATTTGGTGGCTTTGTTCCAGTGTTGAATCTTTTGCACAGGTTCAATGCCAGCAAAGGATGACACAAGTGTGACTGCCCTGTTGTCATACCATTTGACAGCACAGATGTTGCGGTTTGCCTCCAATTTGATGTCAAAGCTTCCTCTTCCCTTTTTCTTCAAGATCTTCTCATCTTCAAGGTTTCAGTTGGGTAATCGCACTTGCCTGGCTGTTCCCACATAATGAATTCCACGAGCAAGGAGCTGAACTACTAATGGGACACAGGTGAAGTAGTTGTCTGTGTAGACCTTGTAGTTCTGACCTTCTGGAAGCATTGAGGCAAGCTTCATCACAACGTCACCTGACATTCCAAGTTCAGATTTGGCTCGTTTTTCATAGACAATGCCTTGGTAAACATCAAAGTCACAGAGCATGCCAGAGATGCCAGTTCTTACCCACAATTTGAAGCCCCATGGGTGAGGTTTGCCTTGCATATACTGCTTAATTCCACTGAATTTCCCCTTGAATGGAGTCATCATCTCATCCACAGAGTTGTGCTCTTCGGGTACCACCTGCAGGCATTTCTCTCTGAATGAATCAAGCCATGGTCTGAGTTTCCACAGTTTGTCTTTCTTCATGCTCTCTGGCATTGTCAGGTTGTTGACTAAATGTAATGATGTCAGCAGAGATTGGAGCCTGTGGCGTGACATCACATCAGAAACAGGGGTGTACCGCGTGTCTGACTCCCAGTACATACGGACACCAGGCATTTGCATCAGGCCCATCTTCAGGTACATGGTCTGCACTTGTCACGAACCCCTTTCCTCTGCCCCATCTCAGCTTCCTCACACACGCACACTATCTCCCGTCTCGCACACAGGCACTCGCTTCCCGCTCCCTCGCTCCGCCCCCCTGAGCGCGAACGCTCTTTTTCCTCCATCGGGCTTCCACGCCCAGTTTTGCTTTTACGAGCTCTCGCTCGTAAACGATCTCCCCCCTCTGGCGCACTCGGCTCTTCAGCCTGAACATTATGACCACTTGCACTCACGCGCTTCCTATCCCCACACATTAGATTCACCTGCACTCGTCTCGTCACCTTCATTGTTCACACCTGCACCTTCCCCTATAAATACCCAGCACTTCCGTTTCACGGGTGTTGGTTATTGTGTGTATTTAGTTTCCGTGCTTTGCCCCCGCTAGTCTCGCCTAGTTCTGAACTCCTCTTGTCTTCCTCTTAGCTTGCCAACTCTTCTTGTTCCCCTGTGTTTTGCTCCCTCTAGTCCCCTCTTGTTATTCATCCTGTTTATCTTTGATTCCCCGGCTTTTGACCCTACGCTACCCCGACTATTCTTCATTGGATTTGCCCCTTGTGTGTACGTTTGTCTGGACTGCTTTTTATTTAATAAAGCGGTTTTCATCCAACGTTGTGACTGTCTCAACTTGTGTTCGTTACAAAATAACCAACCCCACCATTGGCAGTCACAATGCCCCGCGCTAAGGAGTCGCGCTGCTCACTAGAGCGGAGGTGCACGTCACATTCGGCGCGCGGAGCTACAGTGTGGAGAGATGACCACGCGCTCACGACCCAGGGGCAGCAGGTATGCGCTATTTCTGATTTTTTTTACCCGGTTTCACCTGTGTCTGCCCCTGAGCCCGTTTACGCATGTCTGGCGCCGTGAACTCTCCACCCCGGAGAGGTTTTATGGCTCTTCGGACGCAGACCAAGGGTTTTCTATGCAAGGCAGCGGTTATGTAACGCATAACCCGCCCTTGACATTATGGAGCCAGCGGCCCGACTATTGGTGTTAGCGTCAGGGAGTCAACCCTTGGAGGTTTATGTCACTGATTTTTGTGCCCTGGCCAACCAGGTGAATTTTGATGAGGTGGTTCTGAAAGACATTTTTCAAGATGGACTGAATGAGCCAGCCTCATCATACATGCCTGGTGGTCGATGCTCTCTCAACCTGGCTCAGTTTATTGACCTCGCCCTGCTGTGCGTTGGTTCCTCGTTTACTGTGGGGAGGCAGATACTGAACCAGCGCTCTACACCATGGCCCCGTCTCGAAGCCTTACACGGCCCCCGTCTCGAAGCCTTACACGGCCCCGTCTTGAAGCCTTACACGGCCCCGTCTTGAAGCCTTACACGGCCCCGTTTTTAAGCCTGACACGGCCCCAATCCGAGGCCTGTCACGGCCCCAGCCTCGAAGCCTGGCATGGCCAGCGAGTCAGCGCCCATGCCCGCCACGGCCAGAGAGCCAGCGCCCATGCCCGCCACGACCAGCGAGCCAGCGCCCATGCCGCCCGCGACCCAGCGAGCCAGCGCCCATGCCGCCACGACCAGCGAGCCAGCGCCCATGTCTGCCACGGTCAGCGAGCCAGTGCCTGTAGCCTCGACCGCCCCAGAGCCAGTGCCTGTAGCCTCGACCGTCCCCATGGCCACATCCCCTGTTGGCCGAAGGCGTCAGAGAAGGAAGAGGGCCCCTTCTCCCCAGTCTCGTCTTGTGCTCAAGACCGCAGAGACGCCCCAGAGTCTTCCACGGCTCTGCCGGGTTCTGCTCCGCCCCAGAGTCTTCCACGGCTCTGCGGGTTCTGCTCCGCCCCAGAGTCTTCCACGGCTCTGCCGGGCTCTGCTCCGCCCCAGAGTCTTCCACGGCTCTGCTGGGCTCTGCTCCGCCCCAGAGTCTTCCACGGCTCTGCGGGCTCTGCTCCGCCCCAGAGTCTTCCACGGCTCTGCCGGGCTCTGCTCCGCCCCCAGAGTCTTCCACGGCTCTGCCGAGCTCTGCTCCGCCCCAGAGTCTTCCACGGCTCTGCCGGGCTCTGCTCCGCCCCAGAGTCTTCCACGGCTCTGCGAGCTCTGCTCGCCCAGAGTCTTCCACGGCTCTGCGGCTCTGCTCCGCCCCAGAGTCTTCCACGGCTCTGCCGAGCTCTGCTCCGCCCCAGAGTCTTCCACGGCTCTGCGGGCTCTGCTCCGCCCCAGAGTCTCCCACGGCTCTGTCGGGTTCTGCTCGCCCCTCTGAGCCCTCCCGGGCTCCGCCTCCACGAGTCTCCAAGGGCCCCTCACGAGCCTCCCAGGCTCTACCCCTCAAGTCTCTCATGGCTCCACCCCACAAGCCTCTCACGGCTTAGCCTCTCCCGAGTCTCTCAAGGCTCCATCCCTCGAGTCTTTCATGGCTCCACCCCTCAAGCCTCTCACGGCTCAGCCTCTCGAGTCTCTCAAGGCTCCATCCCTCGAGTCTTTCATGGCTCCACCCCTCAAGCCTCTCACGGCCTAGCCTCTCGAGTCTCTCAGGGCTCCATCCCTCGAGTCTTTCATGGCTCCACCCCTCAAGCCTCTCACGGCTCAGCCTCTCCGAGTCTCTCAGGGCTCCTCCGCCTCTCAGGGCGTCCCCTCTCGAGTCTTTCATGGCTCCACCCCTCAAGCCTCTCACGGCTTCGCCTCTCGAGTCTTTCAGGGCTCCACCCCTCGAGTCTTTCATGGCTCCACCCCTCAAGCCTCTCAGGGCTCCTCCGCCTCTCAGGGCCCCGCCCCTCGAGTCTTTCATGGCTCCTCTCCTCAAGCCTCTCACGGCTTCGTCTCTCGAGTCTCTCAGGGCTCCTCCCCCTCTCAAGCCTCTCAGGGCTTCGTCTCTCGAGTCTTTCAAGGCCCCCCCCCTCAAGCCTCTCGAGCCTCCCAGGGCTCTGCCTCCCGAGCCTCCTATGGCTCTGCCTCCCGAGCCTCCTACGGCTCCCCCTCCAGAGCCTCCTACGGCTCCACCTCCCGAGCCTCCCAGGGCTCGGCCACTAGAGGCTCCTATGGCTCTGCCTCCCGAGCCTCCTACGGCTCCCCCTCCAGAGCCTCCTACGGCTCCACCTCCCGAGCCTCTCATGGCTCTGCTCCCAAAGACTCCAGAGCTTCCTAGGGCTCCGCCTCTCGAGCCTTCCACGGCTCCGCCACCCGGGCCTCCTGCGGCTCTGCTCCCTAAGACTCCAGAGCCTTCTAGAGATTCGCCTCCCGAGCCTCCTACGGCGCCACCTCCCACGGTGTCACCTCCCCCGGCTCTGCCTCCAGAGCCTACCAGGGCTTCACTCCTGGAGCCTTCTCTGGCGCCACCTCCCACGGCGTCACCTCCCTCGGCTCTGCCTCCAGAGCCTACCAGGGCTTCACTCATGGAGCCTTCTCGGCGCCACCTCCCACGGCGTCACCTCCCTCGGCTCTGCCTCCAGAGCCTTCCAGGGCTTCACCTCTGGAGCCTCCTACTGGCGCCACTTCCATGGGCTCCACTTCCTGAGCCTTCCAGGCCTTCGCCCCTAAAGCCCCCTTGGCTCCACCTCCAGAGCCTTCCAGGCCTTCAGCCCCTAAAGCCTCCTTCGGCTCCACCTCCAGAGCCTTCCAGGCCTTCAGCCCCTAAAGCCTCCGTCGGCTCCACTTCTAGAGCCTTCCAGGCCTTCAGCCCCTAAAGCCTCCGTCGGCCCCACCTCCGGAGCCTTCCAGGACCCCACCTCCAGAGCCACCTCACGGTGCCACCTCTGATGGCTCCGCCTTTCACGGCTCAGCCCGGACTTCCTGACCCTCTACCTGTCCTGTGGCCTCTTCCCTGGCCTCCGGACCCTATTCCTGTCCGGTGGTCACCTTCCAGACCCCGGACCCAGTCCCTGTCCTCCAGTCAGCCTTCCAGACCTCCTGACCCAGTCTCTGCCCTATGGCTGCCCCCTAGACCTCCCGACCACTCGCCTGTCCACTATGTTCCCCCTGACCTTGTCTTGAACTGCCCATTGACCCCCATGGACTGTTTCATTTCCCTTTTGTGCCTTCTGCCCCCCGCGAGCTCACACGCTCATTCTGTTCCCCGCGAGATCACACTCGTTCTGTTCCCCGCGAGATCACACTCTCGTTCTGTTCCCCGCGAGATCACACTCTCGTTCTGTTCCCCGTGAGCTCACACGCTCGTTCTGTCCCCTCGAGCTCACACGCTCGTTCTGTCCCCTTGCGCTCCTCGCGGCCCAGCGTGGCCGTCAGGAGCCGTCCTTTTCAGAGAGGGAGTACTGTCACGAACCCCTTTCCTCTGCCCCATCTCAGCTTCCTCACACCGCACACTATCTCCCGTCTCGCACACAGGCACTCGCTTCCCGCTCCTCGCTCCGCCCCCTGGCGCTTGAGCGCTCTTTTCCTCCATCGGGCTTCCACGCCCAGTTTTGCTTTTACGAGCTCTCGCTCGTAAGCGATCTCCCCCTCTGGCGCTCTCGGCTCTTCAGCCTGAACATTATGACCACTTGCACTCACGCGCTTCCTATCCCCACACATTAGATTCACCTGCACTCGTCTCGTCACCTTCATTGTTCACACCTGCACCTTCCCCTATAAATACCCAGCACTTCCGTTTCACGGGTGTTGGTTATTGTGTGTATTTAGTTTCCGTGCTTTGCCCCCGCTAGTCTCGCCTAGTTCTGAACTCCTCTTGTCTTCCTCTTAGCTTGCCAACTCTTCTTGTTCCCCTGTGTTTTGCTCCCTCTAGTCCCCTCTTGTTATTCATCCTGTTTATCTTTGATTCCCCGGCTTTTGACCCTATGCTACCCCGACTATTCTTCATTGGATTTGCCCTTTGTGTGTACGTTTGTCTGGACTGCTTTTTATTTAATAAAGCGGTTTTCATCCAACGTTGTGACTGTCTCAACTTGTGTTCGTTACAGCACTTATATAGCGCCTTTTTAAGCCTTAACGGTATTCAAAGTGCTTTACACTGTGTCTCATTCACCCATTCACCCATTCACCCATTCACACACACATTCATACACCAATGGTGGCAGAGCTGCTATGTAAGGTGCTAGCCTGCCATTGGGAGCAACTTGGGGTTCAGTGTCTTGCCCAAGGACACTTCGGCATGTGGAGTCTTGTGGGCCGGGATTTGAACCACCAACCCTACTATTAGTGGCCGACCCGCTCTACCAACTGAGTGTGTTCTGTCAGAGCCTGAATCATGTCTTCTGACACAAACATCTGGAAGTACTCCAGTGGTGTGTGGAGGTAAACATCATCACTGGTCTTGTCCGGACCAGAGAAATCAATATTAGGACTGTAGAAATATTTTTTCAGCCAGCGATACCGGTCCCGGGGCATAGTCTGTTTAGTTGGTTGGCTTGGTTTGGTTGGCTCGATGTCCTCATCATCATCATCATCAGCTGGACAATCAGTGGGTTTTTGATTCTCTTTGTCCAATTCTTCGAAATTTTCAACCACCTCCTCATCACTTGAATCACTGGTGTATGATTCAATGTCAACATCACTCTCTCTGTTTTGGATAGAATCAATGACATCTTACACAGTGCAGTACACAACTCTCCTTGCTGGTGTCATTCTGAAATGGAAATAATAGTTAGAGTATGTTCAAATATAATTCCAATGCAAATGAGTCCTATTTATGCAATACATTCTACTGAAGTCACACAATACTGTCTGGCTAGCCTAATGTGCTCTCTACTTAACAATCTTAAAGGAATATACAAACCCCAGACCTCATAAATCCTCACTTTACAGAACATTCACACCTGTCCCTGAACAATGCACCAAACATGCAACCCCCACATTCCAAAACATTAGCATTTTTCCCTGAACAACCATTCTCCAAAGCATTCCACAAACAGTATCTGCCTTGTGCAACAAGCAGATATTTGGGCAAACAAACAAAGTCCAGATAAAAAACAGTTAACTATATTTGACTGCTAACATAAATAACATTGATTTAGAATTATTCAAATCTGGTCTAAACTGAAAATTATTACAAATAACACATTTATAAAGAGTGAATCATCAAATACAATTTATTTCTGTAAGTATTTATCATATATGTGAACATTTGAGAAGTGTAATGTCTCCATGTAATGTGCAAGGTGCACATGCTATTTTGATCATTTTCACCCAACGTTGTAAAGTTACAACAAAGCATTAACAAGCTGAATATCAAATTTGATGCATGCATTCCACAATAACTTAGAATATGTAGCTCATGTAAATACTAACAATCACAAAAAAAAATGATTTCTGAGATTTTACTTACTTCAATTTTAATATATCCAGTCGAATGAAACAAGGAGATGCACTTTCAGGAAAGTTTGCAGGTGAAATGAGTTCAAGGCCTTATGGCCAGACATATTTATACATTTACTATCCAGTGGAATTGTGATGCAAGACAATAGGACCCATTGGCTATGTAAATGTGGTCTTTAAAAAAATGTATGCTACTCCATAAAATAGTACAGAGCAGGTGGCGCAGCTTTAGGTACCAAAAGAACTGACATCTGGGAATGCTATAATGTTGAACCATATTTTCAAAATATCTCAACACTCGACTCTCATATAGGTCACTGAGCATGTTAACCTCCCTCACATTCCAATCTGACCAGCAGAAAGGGGACTTATTAATATGTAATTTTGAGTTCAGCCAAATGCTCGAGGCAACATTTAAATAAATGTCAGAATTAAAAACTCTGGGCAGTTTTGTCCATACTGCAAGCAATTGCAAGATAATAGGGTGTGACTTAACTTCTCCGGATAATTTGATAGAAAGGCTTTACAATGGCAAAATAGGGGCAAGAACTTCCTGTTCAATACAAAATCAGGGAGGGCTCTCTCAGGTGGGAGTGACCAATGAGCCAAATGTCTGAGACTGAATCCATAATAATAAAACTAAATCGTATTCCTAGCCCACATTTGTCAATCGGCCTATGTAATTTATTGAAATGTTATCTGGAATGCTTTCCATTCCAAATGAAGGACTTCGCTATGCTATAAAATTGCTTGAAATAAGAGAGGGGAACATATACAGGGAGAGATTGTAGCAGGTAGTTAAATTTTGGAATACAATTCATTTTAATAACACCTTCCCAATCATAGATAAATGTAATGAAGCCCACCTGTCCATATCGCTCAAAAACCTTTTTATTTATTAAAATAGTCTGAAATGAATCCATTTGTTTGTACTGCCGCTACCCGGGGTATATAAAGTAACTTAAACCATCCAATAAAATATTATCGAACCCATATATTTTTAAAAAGATAATCCCATTCTACCACATCAAACGCTTTTTCATTTCATTCTCCATTGACCACATGATATTGTGCTCCTAATGCTATCAGAAGACGTGCAGCCCCGAATGAACCACACCTGATCTGTATGTAGAAGAGATGACATAACTTTACTTAATCAGTTAGACAACATATTTGACTAAATTAATCAGTAGACAAGGACATGGATCTATAAAGATCAAGATAGAATTCTTTAAAAGCATTATTAATATCAATGGCCAAAGAAAAATTTAGAGAATGGTAGAAAAGACTCTTTATATATATATATATATAGCCAAAAGCTTCCCTGCTTTGTCTTCTGACTCAAAGTATGACTGTCTTGCCCTGAATAGCCAAAACTCCACTTTCTGTGAATTTTATTTATAAAATCTGTATTTCAATTGGGTCAATTCTCTGAGGCCATCAGACGACATTCTGCACTTCAGTTCTGTCTGAACATGTTTTGGGCATGTAAATATTTTGCGGCCATCCTTAGTATCTATTCTCAATTTGTCCAGAAACATCAGTGGAAAAGTGATCCTCCATCGATGCAAGAGTTTTACTACACAAAACAAACTCCAGCCGTAAGGCGGAACAACACAAAAAGAAACAAAATGGCACCCAGCTTCCTCAGACTCAAGAGTATGCTCAGCGAGTCAAGCTCACTGGTAAGACACCAAATGGCTTACTCACACCATTGTCTTTATGAAAGACAATGTTTGCTATGGGCATGTAAATATTTTGCGGCCATCCTTAGTATCTATTTTCAGTTTGGCTGGAAACATCAGTGCAAAAGTAATCTTCTGTTGATGTAAGAGTTTCTTGCATTCCTTGAATCGTCATGTTTCTCACTTCTTGAATTCACAAAGTCTGGGAACAAGAAAAGATGTTTTTTCCAAGAAAGCCTTTTTCTCCTTGCTTCATGTAACACAAGATCTTTATCGGATCTCAGAATTTTGTAGAGAACTGATCAGGGCCTGTCTCCCTCAGTGGATCTGTGAGCTGGGATTCTGTGAGCTTGTTCGATTTCCACCTAATGGCCTGTTATGCCGAGCAGTCTCGGGAAGAGCTCATCTAGGAATTTCACCATATCTTGGCCTTCCTCATGCTCAGGAATTCCAACAATTCGGATGTTGTTTCACCAATTACAATTCTCCAAATCCTCCAGTTTATCCCAAACACGTTGCAAATCTATCTTGGTCACTAGCGGGTTAGCTGCTAACTCCTTCTCCAATGACTCCAGATAACCGACCCATCTCTCGACGTCCCCGATTCTTATAACCAACTCAGAGAATTTCACCTCCATCGCCGTAATCGATCTACGTATTACAGCAAGATGCTCCAGGTCCACTACGACTTTCGCCAGCATTACAGACATGTTCACCAGTTGCTGCTGAATTTCTCTCACTGCACCATCCAAACCAAGTCCCTGGTCTGTCCCTGGCCTGTCTGAGGTATCAGCTTGAGCACGTAAGTGTCTTTTAATATCTCCAGAGCCCGAGGATTTTGAATTCTTTGACACGGTGACTTCTTAGAGCAGTTATGTAGCAGGGTGTATCGAATCTCACCAGTTTATGATACAAAAAGAACTAAAAACTATCAAAGTGCGCAGAGCTCGTCGTTCATTCGTCCGACCCTCGCATGGCAAGGTGCCACGCAACTCCTCCCCCCATTCTGATGTTTGATATAAACATAAACTGAAGCTCCTGACCCGTATTTGCATTATTTCATGCACTGCTGCCACACGATTGCTGATTAGATAATCGCATGGATGATTGTTGGTGCAAGAGATGCTGGATGATTGTTGGTGCCAGAGAGGCTGGTTTGAGTATTTCTGTAACTGTTGATGTCCTAGGATTTTTCAACAAGGCTGAAACTGTTGGACTGCGGGAAGTATGGGCTGGATGTGGTGTGTATAAAGTCCCAGTCTTCTGAAAAGGCTCTGAAACTTGCAATAGCAAACTGAGGGCCATTGTCTGTGAAAACTTCAGTTGGCACGCCAAGTCTACCGAAAACAGACTTCATGCATTAGGTTATATTTTCTGCTGTGGTTGTGCTTAAAACACACACTTCTGGATACATTGAGAAGTAGTCAGTTACTGAGAGGTAATCTTTACCATGACATGTAAAGAGGTCTGCACCTCATTTTTTATGTGGTCTCTCTGGTGCAGGATGTGGCTCCAGTGGCTCTCTTGCGTTGCTGGACAGGTATTTGATGCAGGTAGGACTGGTATGTCCTGGTTAATTCCTGCCCAGTAAATTACTTCTTGTGTTCTTTTCTTACACTTTTCAATCCAGAGATGCCCTTCATGTATTTTTTTTATATCTCCTGTGTCGTGCTTTTTGGAATGACTATTTTGTAACCCTTGTATACCATGTCATAATTCACAGACCGTTCAGCTCTGCAGTTCCAGTATTCGTGAACTTCTGCACCATAGTCTTGTTTTACGTGAGGCCAACTTTTTACAAATGCCGCATTTCACTTGTGTCAGCATTTCATCTTTCTCCGTTTGTTTGCATATAATTTGCATCTTCGTATCAACAACAGATAATGCTTGTGTGACCATGTCTACATACTGTATGCTTGGATGTCCTCTATTAAATTTTCACCAGGAGATACAGTTTGGTCCACTGCCCTAGATAAGGTATTTGCTGTGTACATCAGCTTTCCTTGTCTATAAAACTGTCAGAGCATATCAGTTTTAACTGTTCATGAGATGGATAGCCTGAGGAAAAAAACTGTTCCTGTGCCTGACGGTTCTGGTGCTCAGAGCTCTGAAACGTCGGCCAGAAGGCAACAGTTCAAAAAGGTAATGGGCAGGGTGAGTGCAGTCTACAGTGATTTTTCCAGCCTTGTTCCTCAATCTGGAACTGTATAGTTCTTAAAGGGGGGGCAGGGGGTAACCAATAATTCTCTCAGCAGTCCAAACTGTCCTTTGTAGTCTTCTGATATCTGATTTCATAGCTGAACCAAACCAGACAGTTATTGAAGTGCAGAGGACAGACTCAGTGACTCCTGAGTAGAACTGAATCAGCAGCACCCGTGCCACGTTGAATTTCCTCAGCTGTCAAAGAAAGTACAATCTCTGCTGGGCCTTTATCACAATTCCACTTCAGGTCCTGTGAGATGGTAGTGCCCAGGAACCTGAATGACTCAACTGCTGCCACAGTGGTGTTTAGAATGGTGTGGGGGACAATGTTGGGCTATTCCTCCTAAAGCCCACAATCATCTTAACCGTTTTGAGCGTGTTCAGCTCAAGGTTGTTTTGACTGCATCAGACATATTCAACCCCTCTTCTGTAAGCAGATTCATCATCATCTCAGATGAGGCAGATGACAGTGGTGTCGTCTGCAAATTTCAGGAGCTTGATAGAGGTGTCCTTGGTGATGTAGTAATTTGTATACAGGGATAAGAGTAGTTGGGAGAGCACACATCCCTAAGGGACACCAGTGCTGATTGTACAGGTGCTGGAAGTGAGTTTCCCCTCTCTCACAAGATGACTGAAGTCCACAATAAGGATCTTTGCATATGTCCCTGGTCTGTCCAGATGTTGCAGGATATGATGCAATCCCATGTTGACTGCATCATCCACAGACCTGTTTGCTCAATAAGCAAATTGAAGGGGATCTAGAAAGGGTCCATTGATGTTCTTTAGGTGGGCCAACACCAGTCTCTCAAATTATTTCATGACCACAGACATCAGGGCCACAGGTCTGTAGTCATTAAGTCCTGTGATTTTTGGTTTCTTTGGGACAGGAATAATGATTGAGTGTTTGAAGCAGCATGGGACTTCACACTGCTCCAGTGATATATTGAAGATATGTGTGAAGATCGGGGCCAGCTGGTTAGCACAGGATCGAAGACACGCTGGGGAGACACCATCCTGTCCTGAAGCTTTCGTTGTCTTTTGTTTCTGAAAGGACAGGCTTAGATCATCTTCACAGATCTTAAGTGCAGGTTGAGTAGCTGGAGGGAGGAGGAGGGGGTTGCAGGAATTGTTGGTTTTTGTGGGAATTGAAGGTCAGAGTGGGTGCGGGGTGTGAGATTGGGCCTTTCAAATCTGCAGTAGAACACATTCAGGTCATCAGCCAGTTGTTGGTCCACCACAGGGTCGTTTCATGCCACTCCACACTGATGCAGGGTCATTAGCTGAAAACTTGTTGAGCAGCTGTTTTTCTATTTGAGCATATCTGCTTTCTGCTCCAATCATTGATGGAGATGCATGTGCAATCGGTAGCCAATTGTCATCGTAGATTTGAAGAAGAATTGCTCCCAGGCCTGTTTGCGAGTCATCTGATGAGATTTTTATAGGTCGTCCCGGGTAATAAAATCTCAGGATAGGTTTCTTTTTTTTCTTTCTTTTTTTAATAGGACAGGTTTCTTGGTAAGTACTGTCTTTAGATATTGCCAAGCTGCTTCCAGTTCATGAATCCATTGCCACTCATTTATTTTTCTGTTAAACAGCTCAGTGGGGTTATCTTCTCTGAGATATTGGGTATGAACTCATTCATGTAGATAATCATGCCAATAAATGTCTTTCTTACCCTGTGGTCTTTGCATGTTTTCAATGGCTGAAACATTCATGGGTCAGGCTGAATTTCTTCACTGCTGATGATGTGACTTTCACATCCAGCTGGCATTTGTCTTTATTTAGTTGCAGCCCCAAATTTCCGCCGTTCGCTCGAACAAATCAAGGATGGCCTCAGGATCATCTGCTGCCCCCATCTTCTGTAACGTGGGCGGGGGGAGCGTGGCGCGGGTGTCCGGGGTCGCAGCTGTGGCCTACACAGCCTCCTGGCTGAGGAGGCTCCGGATGGAGTGCCGGTCCTCTACCTTAGCCCGCATGACCTAAAAAAAATGTCCTGCCGGAGCTCAAGCAGGGATTGTTGGTGGCTCTGATGTAGTGTCGTGAGGGACTGGAGGACCTCCGCCAGCTGGGCGGACTCTACGGGGCGACCCTTCTCCATGCCTGGAAGAACTTTTTCATGGGTTTCGGCACCAGTGTAAAGGATTTTCTCCAAGGGATGACACTTGAAGCACTTGCTCGGAGGTGAGGTTCTTTATTGTCAACACAGACGTGCACACAGCACTTTTACAAAGACAGGTACTTTTCAATTACTCACAGTAGTTCTGTACTCAGTCTCTCTTATCACATAGGTGTTACATTTGTAAATCAAATCTGTTCTTTGAAAATCAAATTTCCAATGATTGTAGAACAGTGTTCTTCCACCTAAGAACTATTGCTAAATTCCGACACATGCTGTCTGTTGCTGATGCAGAAAAACGAATTCATGCATTCATGACCTCAAGACTAGATTATTGTAATGCATTACTGGGCGGATGTCCAGCAAGATCAATAAATAAACTTCAATTGGATCAAAATGCAGCAGCCAGAGTGCTGACAAGAACCAAGAGCTAAGATCATATTAGCCCCATTTTATCATCGTTACATTGCTACCTGTTTCATATTAATTCAATTTCATATGAATTTAAAAATTCTGATTTAACCATTGAACCATTGATTTAGGAAATACCTCACCAAAATTACCAGCCAGATTGAATTGCAATGCACCTCACTGATCTCTGTATCACCTCGGTCTAAAGATGGACTACACTCTTGAAATTAAATACATCAACTATCAATTAATTGCCAACAAAACACTTCATCAGCCAACTAACAAGGACAATTGCATCTATGTGAACTGCAGTTAATCCAGGATGGACTTCAAAGACATTAGTCATTAAACTTACAGTTAATACAAAATCTTTGTTTAAACACTGGCACTTAACACTTACTAAGTTTAATCATTTTAAACTATGATTTTCATTATACATAAGTAATATTGGCATTATATTCATGATGTTAGCCAGAGGGGAACTGGCCACCATAATGAGTCTGGTTTCTCCCAAGGATATTTTTCTCCATTAACCAACATTTGTAGTTTTGTGTTCCTTGCCATAGTCGCCTTCTGCAGCGGTTATAAATACAATTATTATTTAATTACTGATCAAACTACACAATGATGACTAAGACATTATAGACATTACAGTTTTATCTTCTGTTAATGCCTTATCTTCTGTAAGGCTGCTTTGAAATGATGTGTGTTGTGAAAGGCACTATACAAATAAAAATGACTTCAGGTTTTACAGCTGGTGTGATGTTGAATGAGTCGAAGCATGCATAAAAGGTGTTGAGTTATTTTGGTTTGGAGGTGTTATTATTAGAGGTGAAGTGGCTTTTCTTCCTGTGACCAGTGATTCACTGGATGCCCCTCCACATGTGTTTTGGGTCGTTGTTGTTTAAGTAGTCCTGGATTTTTGTGGTGTATGAGGCCTTGGCTCTTTTTTTGCCATGTATGAGGTTGATCCTCACTGCTCGGAGCTCTGTATTGTTGCCAGATTTAAAAGTAGCATCACAGGCTCTGAGCAGAGAATGGACCTCAGCGTTAAACCAAGGCTGCTGGTTGGATCAGATATTAACAGACTTTGTGGTCACATTTTCATCCACACTCTTGCTTATGTAGCTAGTAACAGAAAATGTATACTCATCCAAGTCTATGCATGCCGCATATGTGGCAGCCTCTCTGTACATGTCCCAATCAGTTATATCAAAAGAGATCAAAATGCTGATCTTGCTTCCTCAGGCTACACATTGATGTTATTAGTGACCTTTTCCTCTCGTTTTACCAGTGGTTGGTAAGCTGGGAGAAGCAGCACAGAAATGTGATCATAGTTACCGAGGTGGGGTTGAGGGATGGCCCTGTAAGCACTGTGCATGTTTGTGTACACCTGATTAAATGTGTTGTTATTTCTTGTAGGGATTGAAATGTGCTGGTGAAATTTCACTCAAGTGTTCTTAAGATTGACGTGATTAAAGTTTCCAGCGACAATAAAAAATATGTCAGGATGTTTGTTTTGCGTCATAAAGCTCTACTAGCACGTTGTTAGGGGCATGTACACTGCTACTGTGACAACAACAGCAAACTACCACGGCAGGTGATGTGATCTGTCCTCCACCACTGGTTTTCCCAGACAAAGCATTTCTGTCTGCCCAAAAGGGAGCATATCAGTCGATGTATAACTGCCAAGTCGGGGATGTTATCAAGTAACCAGATTTCCATAAAATTTGAACAGAGCATTCCCTTTTTTCACGCTTTGCAGTCAGTCTGAGCCTGATTTAATCAATTTTATTGTCCATAGAGCACAGTTTACTGAGAAACAGAGATGGTACAGTAGGTTTGGAAGGGTTAGCCTTTAACCTAGCCTGGATGCCAGCTCACTTACTGCGCTTCCTCTTGCTCCATAATTACCTTTTGCTTGATTTGACAATTCCTTGTTTACACAAACAAAGTGGTAGCGGTCGGATAAATAGGACCTAAACAATGGTAATGACTGTACACAAATGCCAACATACTGTGCATTCAGAAAGTATTCAGACCCCTTCATTTTTTCACATTTTGTCATGTTGCCTTCGCTAAAATTCATCACATCAATCTACACTCCATAATGATAAAGCAAAAAACAGATTTTTGACATAAGAATTCAGACCCTTAATTCAGTACTTAGTTGAAGCACCTTTGGCAATTACAGCCTCAAGTTTTTTTGGGTATGATGCGACAAGCTTTGTACACATGGATTTGGGGATTTCTTTGCCATTCTTCTCTGCAAATCCTCTCAAGCTCTGTCAGGTTGGATGGGGGTCGTTGGTGGACAGACATTTTCAGGTCTCTTAAGGACATTCACAGAGTTGTGCCTAAGCCAATATCGCATTGTCTTGGCTGTGTTCTTAGTGTCATTGTCCTGTTGGAAGGTGAACCTCCAGCAGTCTGAGGTCCTGAGTGCTCTGGACCAGGTTTTCATTAAAGATATCTCTGCCTTGTGCTGCGTTCAGCTTTCCTTCAACCCTGACCAGTCCCCCAGTTCCTCACACTGAAAAACACCCCAGAGCATGATGCTACCACCACCATGCTTCACCGTTAGGATGGTATTGTGCAGGTGATGAGGGGTGCCTGGTTTCCTCCAGATATGATGCTCGGAATTGAGTCCAAACAGTTCAATCTTCATTTCATCAGACCAGAGAATCTTGTTTCTCACTATCTGAGAGTCCTTTAAGTACTTTTTATGTGTCTTGCACTGAGGAAAGGCTTCTGTCTGGCCACTCTGCCATCAAGCCCAGATCAGAGGAGTGTTGCATTTATGGTTGTCTTTTTGCAAGTTTCTCATGTCTCTACACATGATCTTTGGAGCTCAACCAGAGTGTCCATTGGGTTCTTGATCACCTTTCTTACCAAGACCCTTCTCATCAGTTTGCTCAGGCAGCCAGCTATATGAAGATTCCTGGTTGTTCCAAACTCCTTCCTTTTAAGAATTATCAAGAGGCCACTGTGATCTTGGGAACCTTCAATGCATATTCTCTGATATGTATTTTCAGCTTTGAGGCCTTATATAGACAGGTGTGTGATTTTCCAAGTCATGTCCAATCAACTGAAATTTCCACAGGTGGA
Source organism: Xyrauchen texanus (assembly GCF_025860055.1). Lineage (NCBI taxonomy): Eukaryota > Metazoa > Chordata > Actinopteri > Cypriniformes > Catostomidae > Xyrauchen > Xyrauchen texanus. The sequence goes on along the minus strand of NC_068290.1, from coordinate 45,899,619 downwards.
CTGCAATCAAAGTGAAAAAATGAGACATGAGAAATGGGATGCACCTGAGCTAAATTTCAAGTATCATAGCAAAGGGTCTATGTCAATGTGATATTTCAGTTTTTCTTCTTAATACATTTGCTACGTGTAACAGTGTTGCTGACAAAACAGGCAGAGATGATAATGATAAATTTAATATGAACCCAAGTGCAGTTTATTCTAAAAATGTGAAACCAGTATCCCCAACTATGAAATTGAATGAAACAAAAACAAGAAACCAAGGACCTAACTAATGACAAAACTAGACTTACATGACATGAAATAACTAGGACTAAGGCCAAGGCTAGAATGGACTGGAACAAAACAACAAGGATACATGAACACGGGCTAGATTAAACTTAGGCAGAGCAGCAAGGTTACACATGCACAGGTTAGACTAAACTATGGCTGAACAAAGAGGTTACACAAACAATACCTGACAAATGACACAGGCAAACATGAGGGTTTAAATACACAAAACACGGGTAACAAAGGCCAATAAACAAACAGAACTTTCAAACAAGATAACAAGACAATTAACTAAAACCAATGACAAACTAGAACTGAAAAGTAATCAAACAATGAAAACCAGACACATGAACAAGAAGGGAAAACAGGAAATGACAAGACTAGGAAACAGGAACTTAACAGGAAATTTCAAAATAAAAGTACAAAAACTAAAAGTCAACTGATAATGTCACAGGAGCTCCCCCTTTAAGGAGCGGATTCCAGACGCTCCATAAAATATAACAATAAAAGGCGGCAAAATGTCCATAGAGTGTAGAGGAACAGAAGTGGTTCAGGGAGGCAAACAGGCAGTTCAAGGGGGCACCAAGGGCAAACAGGCAGTTCAAGAGGGTCCCAGGGGTAAACAGGCAGTTCAAGAAGGCACCAAGGGCAAACAGGCAGTTCAAGAGGGTACTAAGGCCAAACAGGCAGTTCAAGGCAAGGTCAGGGGGAACATAGCAGAAAGGCGGGTGGCCAGGAGACCAAGCAAACCAGAGCAGACCAGTTGGGAAGCCAGGAGACCAAGGGAACCGGAACAGACCAGTTGGGAAGCCAGGAAACCAAGGGAATGACCTCAAGGTGGGGACCAGGTAGGGAGGTAGCCATAGGACAGGGACTGGGTCAGGGGGCCTGGAAGGTGACCACAGGACAGGGACTAGTTCTGGAGGTGGCCATAGAACGGGCACAGGGTCAGGCGGCGTGGGAGGTGGCCGCAGGACAGTGACTGGGCTAGGTGGCTTGGGAGGTGACCACAGGGCAGGGACTAGTTTAGGAGGCCTGGGAGGTGGCCACAGGACAGGGACTGATTCAGGAGGCGGCCATAGAACGGGCATTGTGTCAGGCGGCCTGGGAGGTGGCCGCAGGACAGTGACTAGGCTAGGTGGCTTGGGAGGTGGCCACAGGATAGGGACCGGAGGCCAGGGAGGAGGCCACAGGACAGGGTCAGGAGGCCAGGGAGGAGGCCACAGGACAGGGGCCGGGTCAGGAGGCCAGGGAGGAGGCCACAGGACAGGGACCGGGTCAGGAGGCCAGGGAGGAGGCCACAGGACAGGGACCGGGTCAGGAGGCCAGGGAGGAGGCCTCAGGACAGGGACCGGGTCAGAAGGCCAGGGAAGAGGAATGGTTACTGGGGAGCTGGCAGAGCCGTGTGAGGAAGGGTTTCTGGGGGTGGAGCCGTGGAAGGCGGAGCCAAGGAGGACTCTGGGGGGTGAGCTGTGGAAGGCGGAGCCAAGGAGGACTCCGGGGGGTGAGCCGTGGAAGACTCGGGAGGCGGAGCCCTGGAAGGAGGAGCCGTGGAAGACTTGGGAGGCGGCGCCGAGGGAGGCGGAGCCGTAGGAGGCGAGGGAGGTGGCGCCGAAGAAGCCTCTGGGGGCGGAGCCGTGGGAGATGCAGGCAGAGCCGTGGAAGATGCAGGGATGACCACTGCGGTTTTGAGCACAAGCAAAGACTGGGGAGAAGGTCCCCTCTTCCTTTTTCTCTTTCGGCCAACAGGGAGCATGGTTATGGGGACGGTCGAGGCTACAGGCGCTGGCTCTGGGACTGGGGCCGTGGCAGGCTTCGAGACTGGGGCCGTGGCAGGCTTCGAGACTGGGGACTCTGGTTTGGTGGCTATGTCGTGGAACACTGGTTCTGTGTCTGCCTCCCCCACAGTGAACGCCGAACCAGTGAACAGTAGGGCGAGGTCAATATATTGAGCCAGGCTGAGGGAACAGCGACCACTAGGCATACAGGAAGCAGTTGGCTCACTTAGCCCAAAATTAAAAATGTCTAAGTCTACCTCATCGAAGTTAACCTGGTTTGCCAGGGCACAAAAGTCCACTACATAAGCCTCCAGGGGTTGATTCCCCTGATGAAGAACCAAGAGTCGAACTGCTGGGTCCATAATGGTTGGTCAGGTATTCTGTAACGGTTTTGCTGACAAAACAGGCAGAGACGATAATGATAAAGCGAAGATGAACCCAAGTGCAGTTTATTCTAAAAACGTGAAACCAGTATCCCCAACTATGAAAGTGAATGAAACAAAAACAAGAAACCAAGGACCTAACTAATAATTACAAAACTAGACTTGACATTACATGAAATAACTAGGAATAAGGCCAAGGCTAGACTGGACTGGAACAAAACAAAACAACAAGGTTACATGAACACGGGCTAGATAAAACTTAGGCAGAGCAACAAGGTTACACATGCACAGGTTAGACTAAACTATGGCTGAACAAAAAGGTTACACAAACAATAGCTGACAAATGACACAGGCAAACATGAGGGTTTAAATAAACAAGACACGGGTAACAAAGGCCAGTAAACAAACAGAACTTTCAAACAAGTTAACAAGACAATTAACTAAAACCAATGACAAACTAGAACTGAATCAAAGTAATCAAACAATGAACCAATGAAAACCAGACACATGAACAAGAAGGGAAAACAGGAAATGACAAGACTAGGAAACAGGAACTTAACAGGAAATTTCAAAATAAAAGTACACAAACTAAAAGTCAACTGATAATATCACACTACGTTATCAAAAATCAGTTTTTTGCTTTGTCATTATGGGGTATGGAGTGCAGACTGATGTGGAAATAATTTAATTTAAAGCATTTTAGCATAAGGCTGCAACATAAAACAATAATACAAAATTAAGGGGTCTGAATACTTTCTGAATGCACTGTTATTCTCACGTCTATCCAATAGAATGTCATGACTGATGAGGTCAAAGGCAGCACTAAGATCTTAAAGAACTAGAATAGTTGCAGCCACAGTCAAACGATAAGAGCAAGTTAGTTATAAAAATAAATTATAAGTCTTAGTCTCTGTGCTATGATGGGACCTAAATCCTGACTGAAATTCTTTACAGATACCATTTCTCTGTAAAAATGTACATAGTTGGGAGGACACTACTTTTTCTAGTATTTTAAACAAATGGGAGATTTGAAATCAGTCTATATAAGCCAACTCTTCATGGTCAAGCTGTGGCTTCTTGATAAGTGGTTTGGTAACTGCCAGCTTAAAAGTTCTGGGGTCATGTCCTAAAAATAGCGAGCAGTCAATAATATTTAGAACAGTTTATGAGATATTAGGAAACATCTCTTTCAGTAGCTTAGTTGGTAGGCCTGTCGCAATTATTAAATAATCGTCTGATTGCAGATATTTGATCTAACTGTGGTTATTTGCGATAACAGTGTTTATTGTACACTTTAAATTCCATTTTAAATGGACATTTTACTGTCCAAATAAGGGAATGAAGTGCCCGTTTGAATGTCTCATTCAATTATACTCCGACTGTCTCACTGAGCTGCACCACGGACTGCACTGAGTGCAGCTCCTGAAGAGTGGATTAAAATTAACCACTTATGAAGTGCTCTGATGTATGCATCATCTGTGGAGGTTCATCACAAACTCGAGTGAAAATATAAACAAGGATTTTAGTGAATGCAAAGAGCTCTGGTTATGCGTTAATTTAACGATTGTGTGATGTAAAATGTTATTTGTCATTGTGGGTTCATACACGCAGTGTTAATGACACGCATTGACACAGAGGGGCCCTGAATGAAGAAAAATAGTCTCAAAAGTTGAAATAAGGGCTTGTGGGTTTAAACGGAGAGCCTTAAAGTAACGAAAAATTTTTTTTTTATAGAAATATATTACTATCGCATACTTATTATTGTATTATATTATATTAGCTTTTCAGGTTGGCTGAGTTCAAACAAAAACAGTGTAAATGCAAAATGGACCAAGAATAAACTTACCAAAAAGAGAGACAAGTATTTTTTTATATTTTGATATTTAAAATATTATTTTTAATGTAACTCATGATTTCCTTTAAGGCAATAAAATGTATATGAAGTTAAATATCAATATATGACTTCTTAATGTTTATGAAGCACACATACATCTATGAAAATTATGAAAATGAATCATCATAATCATGAAAGCCTTAGAATGGACAAAATTAATCATCATAATAGTCATAAACGTGGGAGCCCCAAAACAGACAATTGTAGGGCCTTGCGGTTTATGTACGAATCAGGCTGGCATTTTTCAAATTCTCCCGCCTGTTTCGTTGAGTTCCTTTGTGTGTCTGCTCATTATCACCCACATGTGGTATTAGCTCCGTTGTGCTGGATCTGATCCAGCCATCTTTCTTTCCCTACACCTTCAAATAATTGGTGACTCAGCCCTTTTCGGCCTAGCCCTCCATTTTGAACTAATTCCACAGGAGGAGTTTAGTCCGCCATTTTGTGTCTTTGTTACCGAATTGAGACACACACACATACACTTGCATATAGCTCCACCATTTAGTTAGGATTTCCACTTTATGTTTTTGTGTTATATTAATCTAGTATTAGCAGTGTTCATTGCTGTTTGATTATAATAAATCTTGTTAGATTATAATAAGTACGCCTGATTGTTTGTTTGAATATTGTGTTGAAGCCAGCCTCTGCCATGTCAAGAACTCCTGTATTACTTCAGTATTGTTAAATTGTTGTTGTTAAGCCAACTGTAACCAGATTACTGTTGGATTCGTATGGCAATAATTTGACTAGCTTCTTCCCCTTTTGATTATCAATCAAAATACTCAATCTTCAGGTTAGAATTTTATGAGACTTGATCAGTCACTTACTATCATTTTTCTCTTGTCAAATATTAATTATTAACCATTACATTATCAAACATTAATTAACCTGTGCACCCTACACAATTAATCATCATAATCACAATTATTTGTTTGACAAATAATCGTCAGCCAAATTTCATAATTGTGACAACCCTATTAGTCTGTATAGTGTAGGGTATTACATATAGAATTTAGAGATGTGGACGGGGTCATTTAAAATGGGTAATTTGCACGCATGCTAAATTTAGGAGGGAATTTAGGGTCTTGAAATATGTGAGCTATGAACTAAATTAAACTGTCCTTATTAGGTAATGAAATGTATATTGGAATTAGTCACGTTCAACAACCATTATAAATTAGATAAATGACAAATAACTAGATTATTTGTCTTAATGGATTCTCCACCATTGAAATCGAAATAAAACATCTAGTTGTATCAGCTCACAATTTCTACTGTAAGGAATTAGCTTTAATAAGTTAATTATGATTAATTAACTTATTGGAGTTATAGTATTCTCATGGCTTACTGAAAATAATATCACATGTATTTAGGTACAATTTGAAGCGAAATCTTTCAGAAACAGGGATGAGATTATTTATCAAAATATACCACAATCATGTCATCTTTGAACACAGACAAACTTTATTACTATTCTAAACATAAATCTAATCTAACACATATATACATGAGACAGGTTGGTGAACAGAGTGACAGAATGTGAAATAACTGATCAGTACAGTGAAATTAACTTTTATGGAGTCTGTTGACAATACCTTAAGAACCATTTATCCTTCTTTGAGTCTACATCGATTTGCAATCGGATTACCCAAATTATTTAATACACCAGCACTTTAAGCACAATATTGGAGATGTACTTGCGTTCTTTGTGTGGCTTGGTTCTTGGGCTTGGTTCAAAGTTATTTCCGTCGATGCTTTGATTTCTGTCTGATCGAAGCTTATTGTCTGGATGAATTAGGTTAGTTGTGAAGCGAGGCCTTCTCATGGGTTTGTGAACCGTAGAGCTCCCTTGGACCTCACATGGCATGGACTCAGAGCGAATATGTAGACAGAAGAGAGCAAGAGTTCTTCCTGTTTGGAACTATTTTAACTGAAATTGACCGCATCCCCAAAGGTGTCCTGCGACAATCAGAAGTGACTTTTCAGAGTCACATGGTCAACTGGGCTGTTTTTTTCTGACAGTTGAGATATCGTCCTTTGTTTCAGACCCTTAAAAATGTCCCGCTCAAAAATAGTGCATATTTAATCATGAGCTTTTATATCTTGAGAATGGTACAAGAGACATGAAATTCGTTTTCACCAGATTTCTCTTCATACCCAAACAAATGTTTACATACTAAACATTAATTTATTTTATGGATGTTATACGTGTAGGTAATAAAACAAGAAAATCCCTGGTTACAAAATCATAATGGTTTTACACGTCATTGTATTTTATCAAGTTAAACCTTATAGATACTATTCTTAGTAGAATGAGATAAATCATACAGAATTAAAGATTATATTTATCAATTATAGGTGATTGCACATAGCTACACACATTTTAAAGAGGTACATCAGGCTGTAATCATTAATTTGTCAGGTACAAACGTTACCACAGTTCAAAGTGATTTTCAGCATTATCTAGCAAGGCTAGATTAAGATGATATATTTTAGAGTTATGCAAATCTGATGGTCCTGGTAACGTTACACAGAAACAGTCTGTGTAACTAGGTGGGGGTTCTTGTGAAGGCCGGTGATTTACAATGTTGAAACATTCCAAACTGAAAGACAATTTTTTTTTTCTCGTTTCAAATCATGTTGGTAGAATTCTTCTGCATATATATAATCTTACAATAGGATCTTGCAGACATGTTGCTGCTTTTGAAGCTTTAGTATGTTTTGTAAGCTTACATCTTTACCTATATCAGCAAAGGAATTTCTCTTTAGGGAATTTGCTCATAGGAAGTTGCTTATACGGAATACAATGAGATACTGTCTTCTGAGGCAGACAGTTGCATAATATTTTTTTTTTCTGATGGTCTCAATTTTATTAGTAAATAAACTGAAGTTACTACTGTGTATCAAGGCAATATCTGGTTCAGTCAAAGCTTTGTTCCTTTTCAATGTATCCACGGTACTGAATAAATACCTAGGATTTTTAGATCCTGTCTGTAGCTAGAGACTCTATCCTTCCATTCAGTGCGAAGCACCTTTAATTTTTACTCTTGAACTTGCATTCCATTTTCTGAGCTGCTCTCTTAAGAGCATGAGTATGATCATTGTATCATGTTGCAGGGCTTTTCTCTTTAAGTTTCATTATTTGAAGGGGGGCGACACTAGCTAGAATGCTAGAGTAGACTACGTCAAGTTCTTCTAAACTTTTTGACATACAGAGTATTTAATGGAAAATTATTATTATTAGTGAAGTCATCTTTAGTGGTCGAAAGAATAGTTCTACCCAATCGATAATGTGTTGTAGATTGAGTGACCTTAGCTAAGCACAACATCCAAGAGACAATGTCATGATCTGAGATGTCATTGTTCTTTGGCAACTTCTATATTATCAACATTAACTCCATAAAATATAATTAAATTGACCATATGATGGCAATTAGTTGGTCCTGTCATGTTTTGTTTATGTTGTCTGCGCCAATCCATGTCTCAAGACTGTGGCGAGGCAGTACTAAGCAATCTTAGGTGCTCTGAAGAGCATCGTCTACGATGAATGTGTGTTTCTGGATTTTTGCCTAGAGTGAAAAACTGAAAAGAGAAATCTGTATAACTCCATATTACACAACTAAAGAGCAATCTGAAATCTTCCATTCATTTTAAAGATAATTGAAAAAGTTGTTCCCTATCTGTCACTCACACGGCATTGTGTCGATGAGTTGATACTAGGGGCCACCAATGACCTCATTGCGAGGACAAGACTATGGATACATTGCGGTCACGGCTCACCTTAACCCTCAGAGCCCGACGGCATCGTCCACGACATCACACGGCACCTCCGATAAATATTTATATAATTTGATGAAAGTTTTATCGATTTTCTTACCGTTTTTTCCAGCAGAAAGCTAACGAGCTAGCCATCACGGGGGTGTCTTTGGTGTCTTTGTAGCCTTTACAGAAGGTTTTCTATCCAGCCCGGAACTTGTGCCTCTTTTCGGAGTTTTTCAGCAATAAATCCAAACACTTACATCCAAGATTTATCCACTTGATGTCCATAATTTATCTCTTTGCCACTAGCTCGATGATAGCTGCCATTTTGGATATCACATGATGCTTTGCATGAGGTTGTTGACCAATGACAGGCTGATCCGTCTTCCACGTTGGTGTGCGTCATTACGCATGAACCAAGCTCTGATATTGTGGAGAGAGAAACGCACGGCAAAGTAGTTTTGAGGAGAGAGAGAGACGCACGGCAAAGTAGTTTTGAGGAGAGAGAGAGAGAGAGAGACGCGCCAGCAACAAAGTGACCATGTACCTGTGCCAACATCAGACCAAACTGAAACCAGCAAGAAGGCCTCCTATGGTAGAAGGCAATGTGTGAACTGCAAGCAGACAAGGCAGGTCAAACAGGCCACCCCTGGAAATGCAAAGCCTGTGATGTGGCCCTCTGTGTGATTGCTGATAGGAACTGTTTTGAGGCTTGGCACCAGTGAATGAGGCAAAAACGCCTGGACTTTTTTTGGAAAAATGTAAATAGTTTTGGTTCTGTAGAAGTTACAATGTTTATTCCTGTGCTCCAGGACTCCAAGACATGAACAAACTGTTTTCCAGAGGAAATTTGCTTAGCTTTTATTTATTTGTGTGTGATTTCAATAAATATTTGAGTGATTCAATTTCCGTTTTATTTTTTCATTTGTCTTTATGGTCCCATAACTTATTTTACATTCAGGTGACATCAATGCAACACAAATATGCTGAAAGTCCAATTTGTCTTGAAAAAAAAGAGGTGTGTCAATTGTCTGTGCACAACAGGGTTGATGTTTTACAAGCTTTTTTAGTAAATAAAACCAGACAGAAAATGAATTGTAAAAATGCCCTTAGGTCTTAAAGGGTTAAAATGAGGGCAAGCCACTAGCCACTCCCTAACCCGTTGTGCTGGTTGATCAGGACCATCCAACTCGGCTATGCGATTCAGTTCTCCAGGCGCCCGCCCAGGTTCAACGGCGTCCGCTTCACTGCATTGAGAGGCGAGAATGCCGCTACCTTGCGTGCGGAGATCGCTACCCTTACGATAGATACGATAGAGCCTGTCCCTCCAGCCGAGATGAGTAAGGGGTTTTACAGCCCCTACTTCATCATATGCAAAAAAGGTGGCGGGATGCGGCCAATTTTGGACCTGCGAGTTCTGAACCGGGCCTTGCACAGATTCCCGTTCAAGATGCTCATGCAGAGATGCATTTTAGTGAGCGTCCGGCATCAGGATTGGTTCGCGGCGGTAGACCTGAAGGATGCATACTTTCATGTCTCGATTCTTCCTTGACACGGACCCTTTCTCTGGTTTGCCTTCGAGGGTCAGGCATACTAGTACAAAGTCCTCCCCTTCAGCCTGTCTTGGTCTCCTCGCGCCTTTGTGAAAGTCGCAGAGGCAGCCCTTGCCCCGCTAAGGGAAGTGGGCGCCCGCATTCTCAATTATGTCGACGACTGGCTAATCCTAGCGAGACATGTGCACAGAAGGACCAGGTGCTTAGGCACCTCAGGCACCTTCGGGTCAACTGGGAAAAGAGCAAGCTCACCCCGTTTCAGAGAATCTCTTTTCTCGGTATGGAGTTAGACTCTGTCTCAATGACAGTGCACCTCACCAACGAGCGTGTGCATTCTGTGCTGCACTGTCTGCATGCATTCAGACAGAATACGCTGGTCCCACTGAAACCTTTTCAGAGGCTACTAGGGCATATGGCATCCTCAGCGCTTGGGTTGATGAACACCCCACTTACTGGCAGCTGGATGCCAGTAAGTTACTGTAAAATAATTTACAGTAATATTACTGTATTTTCATTTACAGTATATGTACCGTATTTTCATTTACAGCATATGTACTGTATTTTCATTTCTAATTAATGTAATTTAAATGTTATTTAATTAAGATTTCATTTGTATTTTATTTTTTTATTAATATTTTCCACCTGTAAGAAAATCTAATTGTAGCAACAACCCCAACCCCCCAAAAAAATCACAATTACTCATGCAGATTTTAAATTTATTGTCTTTGTTGAACATTTACTTAGTAAAACAAGTTCCAATAAATGTTCAACAATGTATCTGTAATGTAACGGCTAAAACATACACATTTTCAAAGTGATACAAGTCAAAATAAAATGCGATAATAAAATCGATTTGTTGTTACTTTTTAGTAATTTTGCCAATAAAAGTCAACAATCTCTCTGATGAGAGATGCCACAGGGAGATTCAGACTGATGCTTTTTCTTTGCATCCTCTATCCAGATTTTTGGCTGATGTGTGACTTTGATTGCTATTTGGTGCCATCAGGGTTGATTCTCAGAATGAACCTGCAAGCACAAGAAAAAATACATTATTTATCAAACCAGTGTTCTCCAACTGGCATAACTCTGTAATGTATGCACTTTGGGGCCAATAAAAGCAATATGTACTGAATACCTACAGGTAAAGTGCATAATTAGTTTATGATCCATGACATTCAAATCACTGAATCATTCAAATCACCATTACAACAAAATATATTTTGGGTTACCTTATGCTGCAACCCTCATTTGGAAAAAAAAAAAAAAATCTATTTTAAAAAGATTTATAGACTCACTAATTAACCTAACATACATGTGGGAAAAAGTATAGCAATGGGAGGAAACTCAAAGAAAGGCCCTAGCTGGCCAGCACATGCATACCCAGGATGTTATTACTTCGAGGAAACAATTCTTACCACTGAGCTTTTCATCCTAGACAGGTTGGCATTACAACAAAATCACTGTCCATTTTCCCACCAAAACACTTCACATCCCTCATCTACTACATTGACGGTTAATAGAATCAGAATCAACTTTAATGGCCAAGTATTTGTACACATACAAGGAATTTGACCACAGTTTTTCATTGCTCTCAATGTGCTTACACAGGATTTATATTATATTTGATCAATAATATATATATCAAAGTGGATTGACCCTAACCCAAATTAGGAATATAAATTCTGCACAATTTGTTGTCACACTGTCATATAACAATTGGTGTTATGCTGCTTTTGAAGTATTTAATGATGTACGAACCTCTGAATAAACTCCAGTGTACTGGCCGCCTCTTCATGATACTGCACATTGACTACATAGTAGCAGCCAAACAGGACAGCTAATGCTGATGAAAAATCTGTTAGCTCCTGCGGCTGGATGATGACTCTGCCCTCCATAGTTAGCATCCATGTTTTTGCTTGGAGAACAGAATCTCCTGTAACAAAAACCATCACAGCAGCTTTTTAGTATTGTTACAGGCTATGTTCAGCCTATCCGTAAGAGCTTAAAGCTGGTGTTGTACAGACCCACCATCTGATCATAATCTCAGCCATAGTATCAATCATAGTATCAGTAATTATTTTCATAGCCTTACCAAGTGCAATCACCTTGGGATGCTGGGAACAGTGAATCCTCTCTCTCTCTGAAGTACGTCATTGTGGTAATCATAGATGAAAACTGCAAGGTTAAATTGAGAAATCTAGAATTAGTCAGGTTCATATTTTGATATGGTGGTAAAACCATAAAAGCATTCACACAGATAAAATTACATTGTTTGCACACAAATCGCTCGGTCATTTTTATAACCACTAACTATAGTTGCTCAATAAATATCAACCACGAAATGTTATGAGACGCTGCTGATTTAATGGTTTAAGCACCAGTTTCTTTCTTTTGTTTGTCTGCTTAACTTACCGTTACAACGGAAACACCACAAAAACAAAAGACACCTCCAATCTGGGACTCGAACACGATCCAGACCACAAACTTGAAAAAAAAAAAAGATGCACTTGAAAACACTTGTCTCATAAAATAATAATAATAAACTCCACTTGAACATCGGTGTTGCCTAACACTCTTTAGTATTTCACATTAGCTATTTGCGTTGAGTTAAACACTCCTGGTTAGCTAATGTTAAAGCGGCAGAGGAACACACAAAAGTTGCGTTTCTCTGTTTAACTAAGGGTTTCTTCCGCTAATTTAATTGATATTAACATATTCACCAGTTGATAATATCACCGTAATGACGGCAATCACCGTCAACTCCTAGACAACATCCAAAAAAAAAAAACTGGCGCCAAAAGACAAAAGGTTACCGTTAATAAAATGTTCTTTAATCAGGTGACGCATGTTAGTATGCTGTTAACGTTACAAATCAATACATTTGAAAATGTCTCTGTTTTATATAATTAAATATAATAATACAAACAATATACTAACCTTTTCGATGAATCACCATTGTAAAATTTCATTCCCAGTTGTCCTTTATCTCACTTTCACCAAACAGGATGGAATAAAATATTTGAAAAGAAATCTCTCTTGCCATTGGTCAGTTTTTTGTGGGCAGGTTCACTACTGTAAATGGATTTACAGTACAGAAAAATTACTGTAGAATTACAGTAATGACCATATATTTACAGTACTGTACTGTATACACATTTTACAGTATCTTGCTGTACGTATTACAGTAAAATACCGTTCAAATTACAAAAATCAGTTACAGTGTACATTTTAGACACAGAATCCAGTAAGAAGAAATATGAAATTTACCTCGATATGTTTCTTCAAATTAGAGGCAGGGTTAATGCTGATATCTGGATTGAGCTAATCATGTTGTTGGTGTGTGTGGATTCCTTAGGTCATGCGGATTTCAATAATACCAGTTTTTCCCATGTTGGACATGCTGCATCTCCACCATATTGACATATATTAAAAAATTTAATATCTTATTTACATTGTCTGATTTCGCAGAAAATGTGTATGCATCATCGACATCATGTCCTGTTGATACTTGAACAGGTTTGAGACAGCACCTCCTTTAGTTCAAAAGATAATCCATACTTGTTTGCTGACTCTAACCTTGCTATGTCTCTTTGCCACTCACTGAGCATTCCAGCTGAGTGGTACAGAGTGTTAATGCACTGGACTGTAGTTCAAAAGGTCCTGAGTGCGATTCCCCAACTAAGCAACTTATTTGGATAGATTTATGTTGTGTTGGAGCTTTTTGTATTTTGCTTACTGAATGGTTTCTAGGCTTATCCCTGAACTTTTCTGCTTGCAGACATTTGTTTTGTTCTTTTTATTATTATTTATTTATTATTATTGTTGTTGTTCTTCTGATATATATATGTTTAGTTAAAAACGTATCTATATATTTTGAACGTATTATTTAATTTAAAAGAAAATTGTTATGCATTACATCAACATCATTTCTTGAGGATACCTGAACTGTTTGGAGACAGTGCCAACTATTGTTACAAAAAATAACCCACATGTGTGCTGACTCTAAAATCGTTGTCTCTTTGCCATGGCTAAACTGTGTCAGCTGAGTGGCACGATGTTTAAGGTTCTTGACTATAGTTCCTAGAGATGTGAGTATGATCCCTAGCTCAGCAAGTCATGCATTAGTAATGTCAGCAGTTCTGCAGATTTTTGTATTGTGCTTACTAAATTGAGGCTGGGCTTTTCCCCCAATCAATTTTAATTTTCATCTTTGTTGAAAAGTTACATGAATACAAAGTTTATTATGTTGACTGCTATGCTTGGTTGTGTTGCTCTATGCTTGGTATGGCCCTTTGGTGACTGACAATACTATGGGTTTTTGGAACAGTGGATCGTTCACTGAACTGTGAAACGTAAAGTCTTAGGTTTGAATCCATCCAGGGGTGACTTCTAATTTGATGTGTATCTGTATGTCATATGAGCTCTGTGTGCTCTTAGGGTTTTGCTTAGTATTGTGCTATAGCTGCCACGTTGGTCCTTGGCCCCGTAATTGCTGGTTGCAGCTATTTTTTTATTTTTTTATTATTTCCCTATTTTATTCATTTGAATTGTTTTTAAATTAATTTTTTTTATGTGTTATTATTTCTTTTCTAAAGTTGATTTTTATGAACATTGCATTTTATTTAGCATTTTTATGTAAAGCACTTTGAATCACCATTGGGTGCGAAATGTTCTATATAAATAAATTTGCCTTGCCTGATCACCCATAGACACAGCCTATAATTGAAAATGAACAACATTTTGCTTAATGAGACATTAAAGAAATTGTGATTGCGGTTAAATACGATGAATTGTGTAGCTCTATCTCAAACTTGTATGACATTCTCCTGTGAAACACAAACAAGGGTATTTTAATAGATGTATGATGTGTTTATATCCCTACAAAGTCAATGGGGTCCAACACTTTCAAGCTCCAAAAAGGACATAAAGGCAGTGTTAAGGTAATGCATAATTGAGTAGTTTAATCCATGTCTTCTGAAGAGATACAATCAGTTTTCAGTGAGACCACAATTAACAAATTTGTTTCACTGTAAATCTTGACATCTGCAGTCTCCTTGCAGCATTCAATATTTGAAGCTTCATTACACTTCCTCAAGCCTGACGCACTACTCATTTCCTGAATGGTCTTTCAAAATATACTCTTTTGACCAGGGGCGCATAAAGAAGCATTTGACATTCACACAACAACAGCTTTTACTATTTAGTAAAGTCAACAGCAGGCACATGCCTCTCAATTAACTAGCATTGTAATATAATAATCTTATTTAATCTAATAATGATAACCTTACCTGAGCTGATGTTGTGTAAGGGGAGGAGTCAGACTTTCCTGGAAGGTGGCGTATTCGTTAAACAAGTTGATTTCCCCATAAAGTAATCTTGTGGAGTTATTATCGAACATGTAAAAAAAAAGACAACAAAACATGGTGTCAGAAGTGATGATATAATGGGGGTTTCAGTTACAGAGATTATGATCACCAAGCAAAGTTAAGCCTGTACAAGCAATACAGATACAATGTGAAGAAAAAATTTATAATTTCGATGGATGCAAGAAAATGATGTAGAAATGGAAGAAATGGAAGGTTTGCAGCCACCACCAAAGCTTCAACTATCCGGTAACGTAGCTGAGAACTGGAGACGGTTTAAAAAAAAATGTCACCTGTAATTTATGGAGATAGCAAAACAGAGAATATGAGAGCATCGCTCTTTCTTCACATGGTGGGTGATGAGGTGCTTGAAGTGTATAACAACTTCACATTTGCAGAGGGTGAAAATTTGATATTGCAACCAATAATGGATAAGTTTGAGGAGTTCTGCATATCTTAGAGAAATGTGATGTATGAGAGACACAGATTTTTCACATGCAGACAAAAAGTCAGGGAAACTATTGATCAATATGTTACTGAACTGATAAACAACAGTAAAACCTGTGAGTTTGGAGAGTAAACAGATTCGCTAATAAAATACAGGATTGTGTGCAGAATACTTGACAAAGGATTATGAGAATTAATGCTCAGGGAACAGGATATGGACCTGGAGAAAGCTCTAGTGCTGTGCAGTGCAGCGGAAACTGTGAACAGTCTCAGAAACTGTAACAGGTCAAAGAACTGATCAATGAAAGCTGTGCTGTCAATGTAGTGAAAAAATTTCAGAAACCCGGGTATATGGTTGTGGCAGCGGGGGCGTGGTCAAGCGCCCGTCCGGGAGAGAAAAGCGGTAATGCAACTCCACAAATGCCAACATAATTCTCTAGCCTATTGAAGAGAATGCCATGATCTATCGTGTCGAATGCAGCACTAAGATCTAAAAGCACTAGAAGTGAAATGCAGCTGCGATCAGATGATAAGAGCAAGTCATTTGTAACTCATGTGCCGTCTTTGTACTGTGATGAGGCCTAAATCCTGACTGAAATTGTTCATATATACTAATTCTCTGTTGAAATGAACATATTTGGGAGGATACTACCTTTTCTAGTATTTTTGACATAAACGAGAAATTTGAAATCGGTCTATGATTAGCCAGTTCTCCAGGATCAAGTTGTGGCTTCTTAATAAGCAGTTTGATAACTGTCATTTTGAAGTTTCTTGGGACATGTCCTAAGGCGAGCGAGGAGTTAATAATATTAAGAAGAGGTTCGTAAATTACAGGAAACACCTCTTTTAAGAGCTTAGTTGGTATTGGATCTAAAAAACATGTTGTGGCTTTTGACGTTTCAATACGATTTGTTAGCTCTTCATGACCTATGAGAGCGAAGGATTGAAGTTGCACATGAGGAAAATTATGAGACACTGTTTTCTGAGGTGCTATGACAGTTGATTGCATAATTCCTAACCAATTTAGCCACAGTACTGAATAAACACCTAGGATTGTTGTGGTTATTTTCTATGAGTTTACTAAAATATGCTGACCTGGCAGCTTTTAGTGCCTGTCTGTAGTTACAGACACTATCCTTCCATGCACCGCAAAATACTTCTAAATTTGTATTCTTCCACTTGCGCTCCATTTTCTGAGATGCTCTCTTGAGAGCATGAGTGTGAGTACCATGGTGCAAGGCTTTTTTCTTTAATTGTCTTTAATCGAAGTGCCATCGACACCATCAAGAGTGCTAGAGATGACTGTATTTGTATTTTCTGTTATTTCATCAAGTTCTTCTGGGCTTTGGGGTTTATTGAGTGTATGAGATAGATCTGGAAGATTATTAGTGAAGCTATCTTTAGTGGTTGAAAGACTAGTTCTACCTGAACGATAGCGTGGTGTAAATTGAATAACATTAGTTGATCGCAGCATACAAGAAGCAAGGTAATGATCCGAGATGTCATCGCTCTGCTGCAGAATTTCTATATTATCACATCAACTCCATATGACAGAATTAAATCTAGCATATGATTATGGTGATAAATTGGCCCTGTTACATTTTGTCTAACTCCAAGAGAGTTGAGAATATTGATAAATTCCAATGTGTCATTTTTATTATCTATGTGAATGTTGAAGTCACCAACAATTAAAGCTCTATCTACAGTAACTACAAGATCTGATAAAAAAGTTACAAATTCACCAAGGAAATGAGAATAAGGCCAGAGTAGCAAGGGTAAAAGATGAGATTTATAAATCTCTTTTATAAAAGAAAAGATTATTTATATCTGACGGTGTCACATTAAGCATTTTTAGTTCAAAAGACTTACATTTATATCTTGTCCTCTGAGTAACACCAAATACTTCACTGAAAATTGTAGCAACACCTCCTCCTCGACCCTTTAGACAAGGCTCATGTTAATAACAATAACCTGTGGGAGTAGATTCATTTAAACTAATATATTCATCCGGTTTAAGCCAGGTTTCAGTCAAACATAGTGCATCCAAACTATGATCTGTAATAATCGAATCTTTCTGCTTTGGTAGAAAGAGATCTAATGTTTAGTAGCCCTATCTTTATATGATGTTTATCTTGAATTTTTTTCTTAACGATTTAGTGAGTGTTTTATGTTTGGTAGTTTGGAGAACAGACACAGTCTCTATGAGATATCGAGGTAATACAATCTCTATGCGCTCTAGTTTATGTGACCTGTGTGACGTCTCAAGGCATCTAGCAGACATTCAGATTAGCCAGTTTGTCTGCTACCTGGGCCCCAGTTAGTCAAATACTAACATTATTAAGACTATGAGCCAAATTACTAAAGAGGAGTGTGGCGGGGAGCGGACCAGAGCATATTACAGTGTCTGACATCAAACCCTCGCAGAGCTGCTGGCCTAGATGGCATCCCTGGATGTTTGCTGAAGGAATGTGCTCACCAACTGGCAGATGTCTTCACAGACATATTTAACACATCCCTAAACCAAGCCACTGTTCCAATTTACTTCAAGTGTACCTCAGTAGTTATAACCTATACTATGTGTCAAAATGTAAAATTGATTGATTTATGACGTGATTTATGACCCCTGTCAGCCCTGACTTTCAGGTAGAAGGTAGTCTGGACATGTTAAAGAACATGTTTGGACATGATCTTCCAGGGATGTGTTGGCCAGTCGTTGGATGTCAGTGGTTGTTTATGGTGCATATATGTTAATGATTTTAAGTGTGAGCCCTGCTTTTCACAACTACATACCTACCTACATCCTGAATTTGTTGTTTAAATAACACCCTCTAACCCGGGTTCTTTAGGAGGTAAATAACTTTTAAAAGATGCTGTTTTAAAAGAAACAGATGTTCGTTTAACCAATAAACAAGTTTCGGACTGGCTCACCAGAGAAGATGCTTACACACTACACAGAACTGCCCCTCTAAAATACAAAAAGAATCAGGTTTTTGTCTATGGTATTGATATGCAGTTCCAGATCTAGTTCTAGTTGATATGTCTGCATACGGCAAGGAAAATGACAACAATAATTTTCTGTTGACGTGCATAGTTCCATATCAAAAGCTATACTTTGATGCTGCGCTGATTTAGCACTTTGGGAACGTCTTTAGGAGTGACCAGCTGTGAATATGTGTGCAACACATCAATGAAATTGACAGGAATTTATAGCCTCTACTGGTGACATCATCATGATGCGCCGGTTCCAGGGACTATAAATAGATGCGCCACAGGTGCATCGTCAGGTCTTTTGTCTTCAGAACATTCTGTGTGTATTGTGCTTCACAAGCAGATTCCTGTCTGGTGGCAGGGGAAGGGAACGCAAAATCAGTCCCTTCCCTTCTTTGAAGACCTCCATGACAAGCTTTCTCGTTCAGGGCGTAAACCTTATACTTCCCGTGTTTCCGTGCCTTCGACGTCGACATATTCGACAATCGTGGGTGCTGATGCACGGGAATATTCCATGATGCCGCAGGTTGAATAGACACTTGCGGATTATCTCTCGCCTGGCTCGGCATTGTCTCTA
This sequence comes from Xyrauchen texanus, assembly GCF_025860055.1. Taxonomy (NCBI): domain Eukaryota; kingdom Metazoa; phylum Chordata; class Actinopteri; order Cypriniformes; family Catostomidae; genus Xyrauchen; species Xyrauchen texanus. Next base: position 45,880,610 of record NC_068290.1, on the reverse strand, counting down.
AAAAACCTACACTCCCCACAAACCCATTCAGGACCACCTCTACGCTTGTGGGGAAAGCTTAACAGGCAGCAGATCTGGCTGGTGCTGCCCTGCACACCATGGCGGTGTTGCAGGCATACCAGGCTGACCTGTTTTAAGGACCTGAGTGTGGGCAGTACAGTCGACGAAGAGGCTTTCTCAGAGCTTCGTCGAGCCATGGATCTGTCTCTCTGGGCAACCAAACAGATGGCTTGCACCATTGGCTGGTCTATGGCTGCTTTGGTCAGCACAGAGAGACAATTATGGCTGAACCTTTCGTGCATCAGTGACAAGGACAAAGTGTTCCTCCTTGATGCACCAATTTCACCTTCTGGTTTGTTCGGTGACTCTATGAACACAGTCATCACCAGGTTCCAGGAGGCAAAGAGTCAAGGCAATTCTTTCCTCGCTGCACTCAGGGGGAGAGGCCGCCGGCCACCCAGCCCGCCCCGGTCCTTCTAGAATTGAGGCACAAAAACAGAACGTGGCGAATCGTGCTCCCCCTCGTAGAGACTGGGGACCGGCTCGTCGCCCTCAGCAGCTCCCAAAGCAAGACCTCAGGACCATTATCTCCAGGAAGAGAAAGCCCCTGTCTTGCGCCCAGCCTTGTGGGGGTAGCCCCCCCTTGGGACGGGCCATGTGAGACATTCACCCGCACGTTCCAGATACCCCCACGAAACCTCTCCATTCCTGCCACCTCGTGTTTTGGAAGTTAGCGGTTTCCAGCTAAATGTTGGGTGTTCCGTTGCTTCCTGCTGTAGTCCAGGATACAGAACACTCAATATCCCCTCAACAGGAAGTGTCAAAAAAGTGTCTCTATGTGGGTTTAAAGAATAGTAGGAAAAGGCTACAGAATTAAATTCATATACCGTTCTTCGCGTTTCAACGCCGTGGTTCCCACTACCTTCAAACCAGAACAAGCATGTCTACTATGGAAAGAACTGCAAAATATCTTGGTCAAAGGGGCCATAGAACATGTTCCTGTCACGTTCCTGTGTTGTCTGGCCTATGTTCTCCGTTTCACCTATCACATTCTGTGTCACATTCCTTGTGGTCCGGTCCGTGTTTTCTGTTTCACTCAGCACGTCAAATTCCATGTCATGTTTTCCTTGTTGTCCGCCCCGTGTTTCACTGTCTGTGTATAAAACTACAATTCCACAATTCCTGGCCTCTCTCACTGCCTGCACTCTTCATTGGTCTCACCTGTGTCTCGTTTAGTCGCCATTGTGTTTGTGTATTTAACCCGGTTTGTTTCACCATTCCCCTGTCGGTCTTTGATGTTTGTGGATGCCTGTCTCCGTGCTCCCCCTGATGTTTATCCTGCCTGTTCTACCTTTCATGTTTTCCGTGTTTCCAGGTTTTAGTGTCGTTTTACCCATCGTGGTCATTTCCTTTGTTCCTGTTTGTTTTGTCTCACTTTGATTTACAATAAAGTACACTGCATTTGGATCCAACCCATTGTCTGCCTCCTCCTGCATCGTGACAGAAAGACCGACCCAATAATGGATCCAGCAGCAGTTTTCACCGAACTGGCCCAGGCTGATCTGACCGTTTGCGAGTACTCACGTCTCTTCTCCACGGTCGCCATCTACTCCAGGTTCGATGACGCTTCCCTGAAGACCATCTACTGGATCGGGTTACCATCAGCCCAGTGGTGGGAAGCACCAGAACCCGGAGATCACACGTGGAGGGAGTACGTGAGTCTCGTCCTAAAGAAACTCGCGCCCGACGAACCACCCCTCAAGATCCCGGTTTTCGAGCCTGAGCCAACGCCTGCCACGGCCAGCGAGCCAGAGCCCACGCCTGCCACGGCCAGCGAGCCAGAGCCCTCGTCTGCCCCGGTCTGCGAGCCAGAGCCCTCATCAGCTACGGTCAGCGAGCCAGAGCCCACGCCTGCCCCGGCCAGCGAGCCAGAGCCCACGCCTTCCCCGGCCAGCGAGCCAGAGCCCACACCTGCCCCGGCCAGCGAGCCAGAGCCCACGCCTGCCACGGTCAGCGAACCGTTAGCCCCCGATGTCAGTGAGCCAGCGCCTGTCGCCTCAGCCGTCAGCGCCAGTAGCCTCCGACGTCAGCGAGCCAGCGCCTGTAGCCTCCGACGTCAGCGAGCCAGCGCCTGTAGCCTCCGACGTCAGCGAGCCAGCGCCTGTAGCCTCCGACGTCAGCGAGCGAGCGCCTGTAGCCTCCGACGTCAGCGAGCCAGCGCCTGTAGCCTCCGACTTCAGCGAGCCAGCGCCTGTAGCCTCCGACGTCAGCGAGCCAGCGCCTGTAGCCTCGACCGTCCCTGAGCCAGCGCCTGTAGCCTCGACCGTCCCTGAGCCAGAGCCTGTAGCCTCGACCGTCCCTGAGCCAGTGCCTGTAGCCTCGACCATTCCTGAGCCAGCGCCTGTAGCCTCGACCATCCCTGAGCCAGCGCCTGTGGTCTTGTCCGTCCCAGTGCCAGTAGCCATGACCGTCCAAGAGCCAGCACCAGTAGCCGTGACCGTCCAAGAGCCAGTGCCAGTAGCCGTGTCTGTCCAAGAGCCAGTGCCAGTACCCGAGCTTTCCAGAGCTCCGCCTTCCAAGCTTTCCAGAGCTCCGCCTTCCGAGCCTTCCGAGCTTTCCAGAGCTCCGCCTTCCGAGCTTTCCAGAGCTCCGCCTTCTGAGCTTTCCAGAGCTCCGCCTTCCGAGCCTCCCGAGCTTTCCAGAGCTCCGCCTCCCGAGCTTTCCAGAGCTCCGCCTCCCAGGCTTCCTAGAGCTCCGCCTCCCGAGCTTTCCAGAGCTCCGCCCTCAGAGCTTTCCAGAGCTCCGCCTTCCGAGCTTCCCAGAGCTCCGCCTTCCGAGCCTTCCGAGCTTTCCAGAGCTCCGCCCTCCGGGCTTTCCAGAGCTCCGCCTCCTGAGCTTCCCAGAGCTCCGCCTCCCGAGCTTCCCAGAGCTCCGCTCTCTGAGCTTTCCAGAGCTCCGCCTCCCGAGCTTTCCAGAGCTCAGTCTCTCGAGTCTTCCAGGGCTCCTTCCCCCGAGCCTCCCAGGGCTCCGTCTCCCAAGTCTCTCGAGCCTCCCAGGGCTCCATCTCCCAAGTCTCTTGAGCCTTCCAGGGCTCCGCCTCTCGAGCTTCCCGAGCCTCCCAGGGCTCCGCCTCTCCAGTCTCTCGAATCTTCCAGGGCTCCTCCTCCCGAACCTCCCAGGGCTCCGCCTCTCAAGTCTCTCGAGCCTCCCAGGGCTCCTCTCGAGCCTCCCAAGGCTCCACCCCCTCAAGCCTCTCGAGCCTTCCAGGGCTCTGCCTCTCAAGCCTTCTAGGGCTCCGCCCCTCAAGTCTCTCGAGCCTCCCCGGGCTCCACCCCTCAAGTCTCTCAAGTCTTCCAGGGCTCCGCCCCTCGAGCCTCCTACGGCTCTGCCTCCAGAGCCTCCTGAGCCTTCCACGGCTCCGCCTCCCGAGCCTCCTAGGGCTCTTCTCCCTGAGCCTACTACGGCTCCGCCTCCAGAGCCTCCTATGGCTCTGCTCCCAGAGACTCCAGAACCTTCTAGAGCTCCGCCTCCCGAGCCTCCTACAGCTCTGCCCCCAGAGACACCAGAGTCTCCCTCGGCTCCGCCTCCTAGGCCTTCCTCGGCTCCGCCTCCTACGGCTCTATTCCCCGAGCCTCCTATGGCTCCGTCTCCAGAGCCTCCTATGGCTCTGCTCCCAGAGACTCCAGAACCTTCTAGAGCTCCGCCTCCCGAGCCTCCTACAGCTCTGCACCCCGAGACTCCAGAGCCTCCCGAGCCTCCCTCAGCTCCGCCTCCAAGGCCTTCCTCGGCTCCGCCTCCTACGGCTCTACTCCCAGAGACTCCAGAGCCTTCTAGGGCTCTGCCTCCTAAGCCTCCTATGGCTCCGCCTCCCGAGCCTCCTACGGCTCTGCCCCCAGGGACTCCAGAGCCTCCCAGGCCTCCTAGACCTGTCCCCGTCTTGAGGCCTCCTCCCAGGCCTCCTAGACCTGTCCCCGTCTTGAGGCCGCCTCCTAGACCTGTCCCCGTCTTGAGGCCGCCTCCCAGGCCTCCTAGACCTGTCCCCGTCTTGAGGCCGCCTCCCAGGCCTCCTAGACCTGTCCCGGTCTTGTGGCCGCCTCCCAGGCCTCCTAGACCTGTCCCTGTCCTGTGGCCACCTCCCAGGCCTCCTGGATCTGTCCCTGCCCCTTGGACTGCCCTCTTGCCCTTGTGCCTCCGTGGACTGCCTAATTGCCCCTTGTGCCCCCTTGGTCTGTCTCCGTGTCCCTTGTGCCTCCTTGGTCTATCTCTGTGTCCCTTGTGCCTCCTTGGTCTATCTCTGTGTCCCTTGTGCCTCCTTGGTCTGTCTCTGTGTCCCTTGTGCCTCCTTGGTCTGTCTCTGTGTTCCTTTGTGCCTCCTTAGTCTGTCTTTGTGTCCCTTGTGCCCCTCTGGTCTGTCTGTTTTCCCCCTTGTCCAGCCCCCCTCTCCTTTAACCTCTGTTTATTTTTCCTATTCTGTTGTTTCTTAGGACCGTCTGGAATCCGGTCCTTTTGACGGGGGCTATGTCACGTTCCTGTGTTGTCTGGCCTATGTTCTCCGTTTCACCTATCACATTCCATGTCACATTCCGGTCCGTGTTTTCTGTTTCACTCAGCACGTCAAATTCCATGTCACGTTTTCCTTGTTGTCCGCCCCGTGTTTCACTGTCTGTGTATAAAACTACAATTCCCACAATTCCTGGCCTCTCTCACTGCCTGCACTCTTCATTGGTCTCACCTGTGTCTCCTTTAGTCGTCATTGTGTTTGTGTATTTAACTCGGTTTGTTTCACCATTCCCCTGTCGGTCTTTGATGTTTGTGGATGCCTGTCTCCGTGCTCCCCCTGATGTTTATCCTGCCTGTTCTACCTTTCATGTTTTCCGTGTTTCCACGTTTTAGTGTCATTTTACCCATCGTGGTCATTTCCTTTGTTCCTGTTTGTTTTGTCTCACTTTGATTTACAATAAAGTACACGGCATTTGGATCCAACCCATTGTCTGCCTCCTCCTGCATCGTGACAGTTCCCCTTCCAGAGAGAGAGTCAGGTTACTACAGCAGATACTTCGTGGTTCCCAAGGATGGGGTTTGCATCCGATTTTAGACCTTCGAGGCTTGAATCGCTTAGTTAAGGCATTCAAGTTCAAGATGCTAACCGTCAAGATGGTCGTGTCTCAAATCCAACATCACAATTAATTGGTCAATTATATGGATGCATACTTTCATATAGAAAGTCTGCCACAACACAGGAAGTTTGTGAGGTTCACATTCGGGGGCGAAGCTTTCCAATATCGGGTTCACCCTGCACATTCACGAAGTGCACGGATGCAGCACTGGCTCCTTTGCGACTCTGGGGTATCCGCATTCTGAATTATATAGACGACTGACTGATACTAGCACAGTCACAAGAACTGGCAATACAGCACAGGGATATCGTCTTAGCTCATCTGGTTTCTCTGGGATTGAGGCTCATCGTCAGTATGGAATTCGATCATGATGCAAGCACAATTGTCTCCCACTCGAATTGAGACAATTCAGAACACCCTGAGCGAAGTCAGGCTAGGTCAGTATCAACGAATCATAGGTCTCATGGCATCTGCATCCTCGATGATTCCTTTGGGCCTTCTCAAAGCCAGGGGATTTCATTCCAAAAATATGTGCCCCCGACGTGGCAATTTTAGGCAGCACAGAAGATCTTCAACAAATTCACCTTGCCAAACGTACCGAAAATAAACTAAAAATGTAGCGCTTGATGTCAGTGCTCTCGTCCAGCTGTATAACAAAATTCTTTGCTGACTTCAGTCTCGCTATGAGCTGTTCTTCCAAATTTTGGGCAATATCCCCAATACAACATGACACATTATTGTCACTAAGAGGTATTAATTTTAGCTTTTCAGATGCCTTTTCACCCAGAACTGTATGAACTATGTCTAGTGCTGAAGGCAATATCAATCTCTCTGCAATTGTGTAGGGCGCTTTTTCTTTGGCAACACAATATGAAACTTTATAAGATGCCAGGTGCAATTTGTGATTGTGTGTTACGCTTCTGCTGAGTACCTGAGCTGATGACTGAATTTCTTGAGCCTTCCTCTGAAAAAAGATAATGGTTTGTCCTCCAGATTGGCATGACGTGTTCTTAAATGTCTTTCCAACTTTGCTGGTTTCAAACTTTCATTTGCCAACTTTTCCCTGCATACTACACACATTGGTATTGCAGCATGGCCTGCGTCGGAACAGTTGATGAACCCAAATTTCAAAAAATCATCTTTGTATGGCCTTTCTCCGGATTTCTGCTTTCTCTTTGCTGGGCAAGAACTATCAGTACTGATACTGCTACGCTGTTCGCATGCATTGCCTGCACAATCTTTTCTGCTGATCTCCGCTGTGTGCAGCAGGGTTGGACGGCTGACTGCATTTTCTGCTGCTTCATTTGAAGGGGTCTTGGTCTTAGGCCCTCTTTTTCTTGTGAAAAAATCATAAATGGTACTTTTTGACTTTGGCCTGCTCATTGTTATGATTCAGATGAGGAGTGAGGATCTAAATGCAGTTTTTATTAAAGAAAGGAAGGCTCAGGTGGAAGGCTCAGGTGGCAGAGCCATGGAAGGCTCAGGAGGCAGAGCCATAGAAGGTTCCGGAGACAGGGCCGTGGTAGGTGGTGCCATGGAGAACCCTGGGGGCAGAGCCGTGGAAGGCGGAGTCATGGAAGGCTCAGGAGGCGGAGCCGTGGAAGGCTCACGAGGTGGAGCCGTGGAAGGCGGAGCCGTGGAAGGTTCAGGAGGCGGAGCCGTAGAAGGCTATGGAGACGGAGCCATGGAAGGCTCAGGAGGCGGAACCGTAGAAGGCTCTGGAGACAGAGCAGTGGCAGGCGTGGGCTCGTTGGCCATGGCAGGGGTGAAGGGACGAGCCATGGAAGGCTGGGGGGTGACCACCGTGGGAGGAGAGGTGAAGTCCTCTTCCTCAACACCCACAGTGAACGATGAGCCGCTAAGTCGCAGAGTCTCCAACGAGGGGTCGCCGGTGGCAACAGGTCCCTTAATGCCTCGTTGAGGTTTCCCCTGAAGAACGCCACCACGGAATACTCTGGGTGGTCCGCCACATTTGCCAGCTCCAGAAACTCACGAATGTGGTCCTCCACTGGGCGGTCCTCTTGCTTGAGGCAGAGAAGCAGGTAGTTTGCCTGGTGAACTGCTAGATCCATTTCGTGGTCGGTCATTCTGTTATGATTCAGACGAGTGCAGACGAGGAGTGAGGATATAAATGCAGTTTTTAATAAAGGAACAAACTGTGAACAGGATAACTAAAAATAACTAAACAATACAGGGAACAAACAAAACATCCACGAGGGAAAAACAAAGTATAAACATGAGAAACATCCACGGCGAACACGGGCAGGAGAAACATAGAGGACAACCATAAAATTATTTGACGACCGACAAAGAATGAACAAACAACAGGGCTTAAATACAGAAGGAATTACATTACATTTACAAATTTACATTAAATTACAAACAAGTGAGAACTATGACACTGGCAGTGATGAGGGCAGGGAATTGTGGGAAGTGTAGTTCGGAATTGGTGACGGGAGAAACACAGAGCAGACAACAGGGGATCATGACACTCATGTTCAGCATAAAATAAATTAAATACTGGCTAGTAATGTCACGCTAGTGAAGCCTTTGCATCAACACAGTGAGGTAAAATAAAATGGCTGCGTCAACGACATGTGATAATGTACTGAGCAAGGTAAAAAAATAAATAAATGTGTTTGATTGCATGTACGTGGGTCAGGTGACAGAGGTGGAGTATTTATTTTGCATTTAGTTGAATGATGTATTTCAGTGTGCTTTTATTCAAAGTTATTCTTCTTATTATTATTAATAATATTACAATTGAATACATTTTTGGAATAATATCCTCAAAACCATTTTTTGAAGTCTCGCGACTCACCCGAGGGTCGCGACCCAGGGTTTGAAAACCACTGCTCTAGAAGCTCATTTTAGACAACCGCTACCCCAAACAATCAACTTGTTTATGCCATATTTGACAGCATCATCGAAGTGTCAAATCGCTGACAATTAATATGACAACCCTGGTTGATTACTATTAATATGTAAAAATGGACATTGTCCAGGTTACGACTATCATGGATAAGATCTCATGCAACATCCATTTTCTCAGTGTAATCTCATGTGACTATCTACCAAAAGACCCTTTAAGAAAATTACCATCAATGATTATAATCAACACACATTCTTCAGGACTCCCAGGTGATCACTGGTTAGCCATCTACATAAATGAGAATGGTGTGGGGTGTTTTTTCAACAGCTTTGGTAATAAACCAGATTACCCCAGTTTTTCGCCAATTATCAAAAACTTTGAAGTGTGGTAAAGCAAGTGGTGATCAGTGCAAGTCCAAGATTTTTCATCAGAGACTTGTGGTCAGCATTGTGTTCTTTCTCTACCACATGGCAAAGGGGTATGATTATGCTTATGTGTTAAATCTGTATACTAATGATTTTATTAAAAATGACAAAAAGGTGTCAGCTTTTGTGAAAAAAACTCAAACTAAAACATTCTTATTGTAATGAAATTTTTTTCAAGTGTGTTCAATGTGTTCAGACAGGTGAAATGTTTACGTCTTATGCTTAATATTTTCAATAAACAACTAAAGAACAGAAAAGTATTCTTTTTGACTCTTTATTATACATATGTCACATTCAGCATTACAGATAATAACAAAGATTAAGAACACAGAACATACAAAACACTGAGGTTAAAAACTTAGCCACTGAATCTGGTCAAGAGTGTGTGACTTGAATACATATCCATCTGAATAATTGGAATGTGTTGATGGCAATTAAAGAGTTAATTGCGTGTCTGACATAATGGTTTGGTACCGTTGAGTATGGTACGTTTAAAGTAGCAAAAGTCTCCAGAAACTCGTTCCATCCAACAGGTCTCCATGCATCAGCAATCTTTTGTGGAGCCGTGATACCTTTAAATAAATCGAGCATGTGTGAACCAGGGATTGTTCTTCCTTTAAACACAAACATGCCCGACTCATCCAAAGAAGTGGCATCTTTAGTTTTAGACATTTTATCAAAAATGTAACAAACGTTTTTTACACATTCTTCAAAATGTCATCCCCAAGATTATCTAAAGAATCCTGGACACTTACACCAACCGTCACGGGTGGGTTTTCTTTTTCAACGTGGTCAGGCTGTGGAAGGGTTAACCTGTTGATACGCACACCCTTTGAGCACAAACCATGAAAATGACATACCTGAACTTAAATGGTTGTATTTACTGGACCCTTTGGAGTATGGACACAGTTGTAGTATCTTTTGAAAAAAGACACTTAGAGCTTTATTTCCCAAGTTTCAGAATTAATATATGTTGTTATTTTTTAAACTTAGAGAAGCTGAAGTTTATAGTAATGGATATATTCTGTGCTGAACATGTTTTTATATTCTAAAACAATTATAATAAAAGTACCAAGACAACCCAAAAATACAATGTTCTCAAAGCCACAAGTCTAAAGAAGTTACGTTTCAAATTTGAAGATGATCTAACAACAAATTAGGTTCCTGCAAGCTTTTTTCTCTGTAAAATTGCTGGAAGCGTGCAGAGTAAAATTAAGGCTCTGCCTTTCAAGACGACACAAAATCTGACTGCACTGCTTGGCTATTATGAATGACGCCTACGCCCAATTTTTTAAAAATAGACTTGAGACAGGCTTGTTTTGTTTATGAGACTCTAATATATAAGATAATATACAGTTTTACAACATGAATGCTGCTCAGATTGCATATTTTGTTGAAGAACAATGATGAAGGGTAAATCTTTCATGGCGAGATCTCATTTAAACAATGGAGAATATATCAATATTTATCACTTTTATGGACAAAAAGTGCTGTTAGATATTTTTCAATGAACGCTTGTCATGGACAATTGACCTAAGTGTGGCGAAATGGATTCATCTGGCGATCGCGTTTTCAAAAGGTTTTGATATTGAAACATTGCACAAATAACTAAATTGCTGTTTCTGGAGCATTACTATTGTGAAACAGAGATCGGATATCAATGTTGAACCCTTAGACCTTTGAAAAGATTTATAATCTGTTAATATTAATTACATTTATAGACAGTAAATTATATATTAAATGTAAGCTGAGTGATGTCACTCCCATGTGTGGGGGGATTGCGTCTCAACAGGTCAATGTTCATTTGTTGGTTTCCCTGTCCCCTTGTCTAGCAAATGTTAAAAATCATTGTAAAGTATTTGTGTACAGTTTTGCCTTTTCATAATTTTCCAAATCAGATCTGTGCAAAATACTTCTTATAGTCATGTCCAAATCATTCTCCACAACCTGTTGTATAGACTCACAGGGGTACCAGTCTTTAGTTTTTCCAATTGATGCTATGAAACTAAAAACATCTCTGCATACTCAATACCCAAAGTTATCTAGAAGCAACCAAGCTGGAGATAAAAGGGATTGCGATGCTTAAGAGGAGAAGAAGAAATCCACCCTGTTGGTTAATCAGCTGTCTCTTTCTGTTAACCCTTATTATTCTGTTAATCTTCTTATCTGCAACAAATTTGATCTCGCTTTTCCTCCTTCTTAGCTTCTGGTATTGTTGTGACGTGAGTGGTATATTATAGTACATTAAGAGCTACTTCACACAATGACACAATGAGCTCTTCTGTGGCAGACTGTAAAATAACCAGTCTCTGTTTGGGTGTTGCTTTTAATAATATTTTTAAAAGAGGCATGGTTTCTAGCTGCCATTTTTACCATCCAACAGTTTTTCACTATTTTATTTTCTTGAGGTATACTACAGGATGTGGTGAAAGTAAATCTGTTCTGAGCCGATAGTGTTTTTGGTAATTTGTAACCGAAAGGTTTGTTGGTAATTTGTGTTTAAGATGATGGTCCTGCTGGATAAAATAATATAAATAGCACTAAGATTTCTGTGGTGATCATACTGTGTGAACACCTTCTCCACCTCATTGCTCCTGCTGGCCTCTTTCATCAGGTCGTCAAGGATCAGCAAATTACTTTTGTTGATGGGGAATAAATCATCATCATTCAGAGTCTGTGGTAGTCCTTCAACAAATTTTATTTTATACATTTTCAACAATTCATCATACAATGGTTGCCAACAATCATAAATATACACAAAATTTTTTTTTTTTTTTTACAAATCAACAGTACAGCATTTTGCAACAACATTTTAACAAAATATGACTTTCCCGAATTTGAAGGGCTGCTTATCACACATTAAAATGGATGTTGTAATCTGAAATCAAAACCATCTGTGTCTTGCACACCCCTATATCCAAAAAGAATCCATATGGGAGCGTGGTGAAATCAGGGAGCAACACCTTAAACTTTTTAATGACTGACCTGTTGTGTAGTGTGAAATGTTTTTTATTTCTCACAATAGTGTCAGTGTATGTAAGTGTGGCGGGGCAGTGGTTGGACAAAAATGACACTAAATGTACAAAATGAAGCAAGATAAAGAGCAGACTATGCCACCCCGTTTCTATGAACGGGGAAATTTCATAAGACACACAGGTTCGCTACCACAGAGAACAAGAGACGTGGATATGAATACAAAATGATTTTAATTTTCACAACAATAATACATTTAAAATGTATAAGAACTGTTAAGAGTTTTCACTGCTTCAGTGGGCGCCAGACCAAAAAATGGAAAATAAAAAGGAAAAACTTTCAGGCTGAGGCTTACCAGTAGGGTGGCTAGCTGCACAGTGAGTATCCTAAGACCACACCAACACTCACACACACACACTCACACACGCCAAGTGAGAGAAAGGCAAGTGCCAACGGCAAAACACTCTGTGAAGGAAACACCACAAAAAGGACAAGGACAGCTAGCTTCCCTACACCGGTAGGGAACACTGTTCCAGTTCCTGAAACAAACAAAAACAATTTATTGTTTTTGCAATCAACAGACACTCAGTTAATGTAAAGCAGGTTCCAACCCTGAAGAAGGTCAATAACTGGTGAAGTTCGACAGGCGGGTGTAACCCAGAAAGGTTTACACCAAATTGCCTGTAAGGCCTGAACAAACAATGGAGCAGCCAACTGCTATAAGGAAAAAAATAATAAAAACAAACAAACTAAATAAGTCAAACAATACAAAATAGAAATGACAATTAATTATGCTTCAAACAAATGAAATCACAAAACAAAAAGTAATTAGAAAATTAAACTAGGAAAAGCACAGACCAAAGAAAGCAACAAATTAACAAACAAACAGTTGGTAGCGATATTGCAAAAGGTGTGGCTAAGTTACAACATTGGAACGTCTCACGCTTAGTGACGGCCCTGAAACTAGCCACCCTTCACCAATACCACCAGTATTAGCGTAAAGCTATCTACGAAACAAAAGAAAACAAATAGTCACACTGTAGTATGAAAGGCAGCAGAACAAATAGTGCAGTCTAACAAGGTTGTCATCTAGGAAGCATTTGCCCCACAGTCCACAGTGACGAACCGCTCCAGAGCAGATTAACGCACTAAAAATAAACAAAATGAATGAAAGAAAAATACTCAACCTCATCATGCTCAAGTGGTTAAATATACATACTCAGTAGTAGATCGCTAGTGCCACAGATTATTCAGTTACTCACAGCTTCGTTCATGATAAGCAAACCGCCCATGTACCGGTGTTCCATCTGAATGTACACATTAACTGCAATACGATAGAAGCATAGGTTACCAGGGGGTCACACCAAAACAAACAATAGTCCATTGAAATAGACATACCGGAGAGAAGACAGCCTGCACCCCAAAAGCAAAGTCGCACCAATCCTGGCCAGAACCTGGCTACAACAAATACACCACCACTTTAATAGTGTATGTGTGTGTACTAGCAGCAACATTAGCCAAACAGCTAGGTACATACCTCCCACAGAGCTGCGGGTGCACACGCAAAAGCGAATCTGACGATGACGCATACCCAGGTGGCCCGAACTCCACCTTAAATAGGTCAGGGACAGCAGCCCATAGGCTGTCACACCCATCAGTCATGTAACAAATCACAAATAATAGGGTGGGTTCTAACCCGCCTTGCCACACAAGTATATTCTGACTATTATCTTCCCCCACAACATAGTGATCAACAAGTCCAATCAGAGTGTCTAACCTAATGGCTTTTGAGTTTACAGCATTGAGAGTGATACCCTTGGCTTTTATGCATACCATACACCTAGTAGTGTGGTAGCCATATGTTTTTGGGCCACCTGAACAAAATTCTACAATGTGATCTCCATCCCCAACCTCATCAATCAGATTAGCGAGGTAAGGCACCAATGGAGGCTCGCAGGCACCATCTCTAGAAGTAAAGATGACACTGTCTGTATCACTGTACAACAACCTATCCCCCAGCTTATCCATTAGTTCATACAGCTCTAGACGTGCATGTACAGTTGTAAATGCACCAAGAAAGACATTAATGTCACGGGTTTGACCGCCTTTACCGTCCGCGTAGCACCACTGAATTATAGCAACAGTGTCTGACATGAACGAGAAGTGTTTAATGTCATAACATCACCAAAAATGTGTTGGGCAAACTATTCAGGGTCTGAAAGTAGTTCCGTACGCAGCTAATTTTCACACATAGAGACCCGCCCCCAAACTGAGTTCAGCAGAAGTTTATTAATAGACCAGCGTGCAGGGTTAAGACTTATCTTGTCAAGATTCAGCTTAATCACCTCTTTCTCAAAGTAATCATCAATGTAAGATTATATGTCTGCATCTGTCACAACATGTGCGGGGAATCCACTGACCTCTTGTTTGTACTGTAAAAATGTTTTAACGTAAATCACGAAGGAAATGCCATATTTCGTCCAACTTCGTTACATCATAACCCTTCTCCATAGGCTTTAACAGCTTGATTCTAACCCAGCAGCCTGAAATAGCCCTTTCATCCTCAGTGCGTCTACACGGGGTGATCTGATTCTGCTGTTCCACACATGTGCACCAGAGCGGGAACATAAGCTTGCCACCAGTCCTATAGGGAAGGACGGGTGATGCAGTTTTCGTGGGGGCAGTACTGTGGCTTTGACAATACCATAATAATTTTCAAGAGGATCAAAATACTTGAAAATTATTTGGGGGTGTCCTATGGGATAGCATTTCTTGGCCTGGCAAAAGGGGTATAAACTTGTAAAGTCGACATAACATATTTTTTCACCATTGCCAGCTTTATGATACAGCTTGTACGTGTTAGTTCGACCACCAAATAGAGCATTGCGTGGTTTCAATCTTTCAGGATGTGTGTGTAAGTGGCCATAAATGCCATTACATCAACATCAGTCTGTTTAGCAGTGTTCCAAGCACACTCCCATATAACTTCTACCTCCAACCCATATGCACGCTCTAAAATTTCAAGCTTGTCATCAAACTGTCTTCTGAGTGTGCCATAGTGCAGTTTTGATAACAGGTGTAAATGGATAGGATTATAACGACATTCATGCCCAAGAAACATACAACCGTTGAATTCCCAACTCAATCCGTGAAGCTGACTCACTCGTTATCCTCAAAAAATGGCTAAAAACACATCTTTTCCAAAAGCACTTAACCGGTCACAAAAAAATAAACAAAATACAAATATTTACAATTCTTGTTGCAATTAAATCTGTTTTGTATACTATTCTGATGATAGTGAAAATTTGTAGTATGGCACTTTTGGTACCACTGTCTCCTTAAGATGATTCGCTTATGTTTTCCGCTTTTGTAAGTCACTTTGGATAAAAGTGTCTGCCAAATGAATAAATGTAAATGTATTCGAGAGACTTTTTTACACTGTCCCTTTCATAATAACCATCGAGATGGTATTTTACAACCACCATCTTGCCATGGTTTAACGCATGCTGAATGCCTATGCCGCGTGTTGTTTTAACATATTCAAGCCATTCAATGGAAATGTTTGAGTATGTCTTGTTCTGACTGGTGTACGAGTTGTTATGGGTCAGAGCTAGGGTGTATATTGGTAGGAAGTGGGTTTTATTCACTGCCATACAACATGCTGCTAAAGTGGTGCATCTAAATGGATCAAGTTTGGTACACTGTATGAATTTATTGCGGTACTTCATGCAAGCCTCACTGAGCAAAACAACATCATTCTTGCTATACATAGCAAGTTCTTTTTAAAATCAAACACTTTACCTGATAATGTAACATAGCACTCATCAAACAGATCTCTCTCTTTGTCAGACATTGTCTCATAGCCGTAGAAATACCTGTCCGAGTAGGGTCCTATGTAATTTTCATTTTCGAATCTGTTGAAATTGTGCGGAAAATAGCCTTTCTCTGCACAGGTTAGATTTAATGCAGCAGATGTCATGGCCAGACTAATAGTGATGAATGAATTACGGTCAATAAAACGCTGCTTGAATGTGTTGTCATACATTAAAATTATCTGACATCCTTGCATCTTGATTTTAAGTGTGAACCTTGCTTTTGTGAAATAGTCCAAAAGTATAAAGTTATCAAAACCTGAACATTTCACGTGGCAATCTACGTGAAATTCTGATAACGTTGATGTCTAAAAATTTAACAAGTCATTCTATACAGTATGTACCAGTGGCTGTGAACTCCTCCCCTTTAAATGTAATGGCGCAAACGAAGTTTACGTACCATTTACGTATTGCATCTCAAAATCATAGAGTATCTATGTATTTGTCGCTAAGTGCCTCAAGCTTTATTGGTTGTATGAAGCATTGATGTACACTGTCATTAATCAATTCCTCGCAACAATGGATACACACTGTTCGGCTGCACACTTTTGTGGTTTGGGGTTGGTGGTACGTCTATTACATTTTTGACAGTATTTTGTAACAGCATACTGTGCAAACTGTTGACCTAATGGCGGTTGCTTATGCGCATCATAACAATAGTCAGATTTGCAGTACTGCAAACAGTCGCTGCATTACTTTGTTTTGACGGTAATTATAACAGTCAGGACCATTGCAGATATCACAGACATATTTGCAATGATGATTTCTATGGTTAGTAAAACCTTGGTAGCAGTAGTCACACACATATGGAGTGCCTATGAATGCATTCAACTTCTTAATCATAAAATAGTGGCCATTGTGCAGTGTTGATGTGATCCTGTTTCTGGTGATCGCTTCGTTATGGGCAAGATCACATATCTTTCGATACACACCCCCTTGTTTGCTCCTGGCTATAGTCACATTTAGATCCAAACTATCATCAACCTGCACATCAGAGTTACTTTGCTTTTTTTTTTTTCAATCTGACCGAAGACATCCACATTATAATTGTTGCTAGGTGACAAGACGGTGTTAACATCAGTGGTTAGACTAGGTCCTTATGTTAATTAACATGCCACCCCCAGCCAAAAGTCTGGAAAATGACACTAATTCTGACAAAATATCCTGGAAAAATATAGTGAAGGCTGCAATGTCTGTGGTAGATATCACACGCATATTTATATGCCGGCATATCCCCAAACTATTGAATCTGTCTCGTGACAACAGTATAAACCACCAATATCACCACCCTCTCTTACAAGCATGTTAATATCATTGGGTCTGAATTAAATAGAGCAATGTTTCTGTGTTGTTGCACTGTTCAATGGGGGTCTCAATGACACACCCCTTCCTATCCATGGGCCACTAGAGCGGATTCCCACATGGCTGCCTCCGCTGGAGAACCCTCCGACCAGCCCGGGAGCCCCCATCACATATTGCTGGACGGGCTCACCTAAATCACTCAAGGGATCTCCCTTCCGAAGTGCAGCAAGGGGTTCTCTCGTTCAAATGTGTGCAAGCTAACGCGTGTTTAGTTGCAGATCTCTCCAATGCAATTAAATCAAGGGCTCTCCTATTCGAAAGATTCAAAGGGGGGCTTGCTCCAAACGGCCTCGCCCGAACACATGGAGGGACCTCCTATGTGGATGCTTCGAGGAACCTACCATTCACATACATTCAAGGACTCTCCTCTTAGAATCACAGTGTGTGTCTCCTGTGTGAATGCTGTGTGAGCTAACTCATATTTGTATCGTGAGCTCTCCTCTTCGTATCGCTGCGAAGAATTCCCCCATTTGAATGCAATGAGGGCCCCTGTTTGATCGCAGGAGGGGTTTGCCCACTCAAGCCCCACTACCGTTGGGTTAGCCTGTTCACAGCACAGGTCCCTCCTGTAGACTGAGAAATAAGGTTGAGTCCGGGGCGTAAGTTTGCTGAAGCCCGCTCTTGCCTCGGGCAGATCTGCCTGGGTGGTGGGAGGTTTTTACCCCCCTCCTCCAGAGGGGATGGGAGGGGTTGCCTCCCAGGCATGTGAGAGCTAATTTCCATGCGGCAGCAACTGCCACTGTCTCTTCAGTGTTTCCACCTATTTTCACTCTACTCATTCTCTACATATCCTTCAGCTCCCAGATTCCTATCCCCCTAGCAGACCCTATCGTGAGGCTACCTCTGCAAGCGGCAACTGCTTGTCCTTTCATCTGTGGCACTTCTGCCCCTCTTACTCTCAGGTTTCAACAGCCACTTACCTCTACATGGCATTAAGTCTTCCAGCATCCCTCCACCTCCCCTTTCTCCTCCTATCTATTTATTAATAACTAATCTAAGTCTGGGTGGTATTCGAGCTCAGGCCAAGCCTTGAGTCTTGAGCCCTTCGCCCAGGACAGCAAGCCACAAGTTTACACTATCCTCTTAGCAGGATTATATTAACTTGAAACTACTGAAACAAAAAACATCCAGTGAGTGGCAAGTTCTGCGGATGGAAACAGAAAATGGCCAGACTGGTTTGAACTGACAAAGTCTATGGTAACTCAGATAACCACTATTTTATATATATATATATATATATATATATATATATATATATATATATATATAGTATATACACTGTATATAAATTAAAGTTGGGGTACTCCGAATAACTATGGAAAAACAGAAATGGAATTATGGGAATTATTTTGTGACTAAAAAACTAAACTAAATGATTTTAATGGACTTGGACTTGTCACGGACTCATGCATTTTGACATAAAATTCCATGTGCCGTTTGTGAAGCCAAGATGGTGCTCGTTTGCGGTTTCATCATGGTTAAAAACTTCATTAAGTCAAGTCACCCACATCATGTCTCTCACAGTTTACTAAAAACTAAAAAGCATTTCGAATACAAAATACATATATTATTAATATTGGATATTAAGTCTTTTTAGGTGTAATGTATCTACACATGTAGGCTTCTGTAGTCTCTTGTGGTCCAACCAGTGTTGTCAGCTTGAACTGGTCCATAATAGCTTGATTAATTAACTGTGTACATTTTTAAATAGTCATGGGAAAAAGTGTCATTGCTACAGCAGACAGCAACTCTAAACAGATAAACAGCACCTATTTATTATTGATAGACTTTTTTCAAAGCATTGACAAGCTGCTTACATTCTTATGCAGCATTTGTCCACCATTCATAACATTCAACCGTGCACAATAAAATATTAGCATATTTTGGGCAGTGAAATTTGTTGTTTATAATTTAATTAATCATAATTCACTTATTAAAGCTAATTCCTTAAAGTAGAAATTGTGAGCCGACACAACCCTAAGAGACCCTACATTCCCTTCTAAATTTAGCATTCCAAATATCCTTGCATATAATGGTGTGAGAATTAGGGCAATTTAAGGTTCCCTCCTAAATGTCGCATTCCAAATATCCTACATATAATGGTTTTGGAATGCGGACAAGAATCTAAATGAGCTATTGGTCATTTTTATACACGTTTCTTTGAACCAGAAAAAGAACAAAGAAACTACAAAGTTCCGTGCCTGTGACATATATATTACGCACAAGTTTGTTGTCATGACAACGAGAAAGAACGAACTTGTATTTACGCCGTTATAAGTTAGGCTGAACGCCGCTTTCAGCACTCATGAAAAGAACTCAGAAATAGAACTGAAATATCTGACAAAACCCAGACACTCTATGAAATAAAGTTCCAGTTAAACTAAGACTGCACTAAAGGAGTTTGACATTTGAAAGTTCCCCTGCAAGGATGAAGAAATCTCAGTGAGGTAAGAAAAAGACACGAGCGATGTTTCTCTATCTCTTTCTGAATGACCGTATTTAATAGTTAGTTTGAGGACTTTGCGATGTTCCAGTGCATTCAACTAGACTATTTGTAACTGTATGTGGTTAATCATTGAAGTTGAAGTAAAAAATGTTGTGTCTGCTCACTGAGTGAATTGGAAAATAACTTGTGTAATTTGCATCATTTTCCGAGTGTATTTTTGAATGGGAGTGTAAATGTTTGATCGCAGTGAGGATTTGCAGTAAATATGGTTTAACTTCAGTGAAAGACCCTGTTGTTTATCCAGAATCTGACAGAACATCCTCTCTGATCAAATTTTGTTGTTTAAACATAGATTAATCTTGCTCCGAACGAGTTGAAAGTACACGCACCACTTCCTAAAACGATCACGTGAGTTGTCTGGTAACTTGCATTGCAAGAATTGCTCTTTAAAAGAACTAGAGTGATACTACCATGCTGCAAACTGCTGTTTAATGTTTATTTGTGCATTGTGGAACGCGCCGACATTCATATACACCGATTAAACTGTTTTAATTTGTGTTGAACCAAGAACACAAATCACTGGTGTTTTTGCTATGACAACGAAAGTTCACGAGAAGTCCTAAAGAGACTCTTCCGGGGCAACTTACCGGCCTGCCGATGCTCAAAGTACAGCTAAGCTATTAGCAAAACACCGCTAAAACTAATAGCATAATACAGCTCCGCTAAACTAACAAGTTAGCAATCTTCATTGCATGTCTATAATAACTCTAGCACCAAAAGATAGCGATTAACATCCAGCAGCCTGTAACATTTAAATACAGATTATTTGTGAACAAACTTTAAGCAATTTTAACCCTCCCAAACTTTAACACTTCTCCCTCTCATGCATGTTACTCAATTTTTCTCCCTCTCCATTATCTCATAACTCAAATTACTGTCTCTCAATGAGCAATTGAGTTTCTTCACATTTCTTTTATTTTCACTTATTTCACACAATTTCTTATCTAAGCTGAACTACCTGATAATAATAAGTCTGAAACCGTGTATGTTACAGAAAACTTACAGCTGCCTCTCATTCTAACACCCATTCATTTACAGTTTATTTTAATTTCTTATTGGCTGTTTTCATTGTATTTCACGTGTGTGTTGGGCACTGAGTGATTCTGTTTTATGTGGATGGGCACCCCACAGCTGTACATAAATAACTCAGTCTCATAACAATATAGAAATGGAACTTGCCTCCAATCCCTCCAATAAAATTCTGTTACACAATCATGATCAACGAGCACCAAGCCTCGATCAGGATCCCTGTTATTGCTATCAAGCATAACAGAATATTCATTGGTGGATTTTGTTAATTTAGTCTTTGTTTATTTTCAATTACATTTTCGAATCTCTGTCTCCCTCTGACTTTTCTATCCCTACTGTTTAGAGTATAGAGACAAAGGCTGTTGAACCACAGATAACCCTGGTTAAAATATTTGTCATCAATAAGAGTCATCTTGAAATATCAAAACATTAACAAAATTGTGTGTGTTCTCCCTAGTCTGAACCTCACGCAACTACTTTCTTTATGTTCATCAACACAATCCAAATTCCGGTATCCAAACGCCTATGGATAACAACCTGCCATGAGGTAAAAGGTTTTCTTGACAGACAATCCAACCACACAAAGTCTGACTACCAACGTCTGTGAGAGGCCCTGGTTAAAGAATTTTCAGACCTAGAGTCTGGACAAGAACTGTTTACCACCCTGAACACCAAACAGAGACGAAAAGAAACCATACAAACCTACTACCGTAGACTACGTCAAGACTACTTAAGTCTCTAAACAAACCTGAACTTGACTTCAAAACCATCTTCCTCTGAAACCTGCATACAGATAAGTGTAAGACATCATTAGAGACTGTAAAGGGTCTACTTTTATTTGTGTACACTCACAATAACAACAAAATCTTGTGCTTTTGTAAAATAAAGAACATAAAAAGGGTGTTCACGAGCATTTTTCAGAAACACGTCACCAAAATGAACTGAAACTCTGCAAATACTTATCACACAAACATGAAACATATATGTCTAAAGAAAGCTTAAAATGTCTACTTTTAAATAAAATAATTCAAATTTAAAACAAATATTCTCCTGCAATGTAATCTGTATGAAACAAAGCGATGTACAGTTTCTTCAGGCTCAACTCATTAAAGCTAATGTGATCACACCCACCAGCCGAGCGCGCCATTCATACGCTAATGTTCTGGGGCGATCAATGCAAATGTGCACGCTCCCGAAAGGTGAAGTTTAATGTAAACACAACTCAACTTTACTGCGTGTTTGTAACAATACACAGGCGATGAAACTCCTGGATAGTAAGAAGAGCGGGACTCTGATGAACATTTGTATTTTGAAGAGAGACTTGATCCAGCCGAGGATACAATTTCGGATGAGTAAGTCATTTAGTTTTCATTAGTTGACATGCTATTTTATATAAACATGTACATATTTTACTAGTGGGACTGTTTCCAGACTTGCCAGCCAGGATTCAGAGTACTGACATTTGAAATGTGTCCTAATAAGCAAGATTTAGTTAGATTTAAATGCTGTTTCGGCTAAAGCAGGTATTTAAATTGTAAGCTGTATGATATAAATATGATATAAAAATAATATGAATGTTTATATTATATTTTATCTAGTGTTTATGCTGCCTCATTATCATCAACAAATCTTGTGCTTGCAAATATGTGTTCAGGTTAAATGAGTAAAATGCACTTTAAATATGCCCATATTAGAAAATCTGCATATTATAATGATTTCTGAAGGATCATGTGACACTGAAGACTGCAGTAACGATGCTGAAAATTCAGCTTTGATCACAAATTGCATTTTACAACATATTCAAATAGAAAACTGTTCTGCAGTCTTGGTAGAGACTTCTTTTAAACGGTAGTGTAGGTATAACATTAAGTAAAGTCTTTATATAAAGAAAATGTATAGTCAGATTATTTCTTTTAACTTAACTTGATTTTGATTATTAAGTCTCCTCACATTCATTCTCTTTCTGTCACATTCTTCATTGATAGGCCAGGGGAGGGTCTTTTGTCTCTTCAGGTGTGAATCACAATCCATATTCATGATCGTTCACGCCTCCTCGCATATTACCTTTCATATAACGCTAAAATTGTCTTACAAAAGTTAAATGACAATATTGTTTTGTATGAATGAGTGATCAGGATGGTTTTCTCATAATTTTATAGCAAAAACTCTAGGCTACAAGATCCAGTTCTCAAAAGTCTTGTGGACAAATATTTATTATGTGTTATGTGGCCTTCTTTCAATGACTTAAAATTTTAGTTTTTTCAAAAACCATGCATAAATGTTATTTTCTCAAAAATACAAACATGTACACACATGTTGCTCACATATTATTGTAGCCCAGTTTGTGCTGAATACAGTGTTATCAGACTTTAGCCATAAATATGTTTTTAAGCAACTGAAAAAAGCACAAATGTCAAGGCATGTCAAAACTTCTCCAGGGCCCAAAACACCCTCAGACCCCAGAGGGTTAAATCTAATTCCTTACAGTAAAAATTGTGAGCAGATACAACTAGACATTGTATGACAATTTCAATGGTGGAGAATTAAGTTATTTGTCATTTATCTAATTTATAATGGTTGTCGAACACAACTAATTCCATTATACATTCCATTACCTAATAAGGTACAATAAGGACAGTTTCATTTAGTTCATAGCTCACATATTTAGAGACCATAAATTCCCTTCTAAATATCCTTGCACATAAATTCAGTCAGACAAATTAAAAATAGCAAAATATTGTTTATTAAAATAAAATCATATCTGTAACTCAAGTAATTTACAACTGTAAATTGTTTAGTTATAAATTAAGTGTAATTCATTGCATTATTTCATAACAGAATTTTTTTTTATACCATTCCAAAGGCTCTTGGTGAGTGAAATCTCATTTATTTAGACATTTACAGTACTTTTCAAGCATACCTCAGAGCACAAAGTTGATTAAAACTCACACACTAAGCATATAAAGGTGATGTAATGGTGACAATCAAATAGCATTTAGGCCTTTTTTTAGTTATTACAGCCTGTGACTCTTAATTTTTTCCTGCAAGTGGCCCCAATAGAAAAGTCTGGGTACCCCTGAGCCAAATCAATGTGGACAATGTTTAGCATGGTCCAGTTTGCCCCAAATACACCATTCTGTAGGCAAAAAGCATCTCAATCTATAATAGATCTCCTTGATTTAAATAAATGTATTGTAATTCTACCATAATATATACAGTATACCGTACATATATTATATATATATATAAACACATAAGAAATATAACTATACTATACCAGTTATATCAGGTTGCTTATATATCTAATATGACATTTGTGTGTGTGCATCATCACATCAAAATGCGCTTTGACTGAATGAATGTGTAAATGTCAGTTGTTGGAGTAGAGAGACGCGCGCTTACTCTTATGTGTGTAATGAACTGTTTGCATAATTCTCCTCTGATGGACATTGTTGAGCCGTAAAACATCCATTGAGAAAAGCTCTGTAATGAATTATGACAGAAGCCTTCCTCTGCAGTTGACCCCTGCTGAACTCCTATATCTCTGATATTTATGAGGTGGCGGTCAATTGCGGGGCACTCAGTGAAAAGCGTGTGACACAGAACAGATCATAAACAGACAGTTACATGGCCGAAGGATTTATTCATCCACTCACAGTTGATCTCTCTGCTGGAGGAAGAATCAAACCGGATTCTTGTCATTGAAAAAGCTACATAGAAAGTGTAGCTTGACAAGCAACAAGCTACTTATGATTTGAAGTAGTTTAAATACAGTCAACCTACATGCTAGAAAAGTAGTTGCTACATTACAAGCTACTAATAAAAATTAGTTGACTACATTGAAGCTAGACATACTGTATAGCTAAATCATATGATATAATGGTATTCATTTATTTAGGCAACCAGAAATGCAAAAAAAAAATGAGGATCTCAATTAGGGTAAACGCATTAAAAAGTATTTGAACAATTTATATTTAATGCCACCAATAAAACTACAAAACACCATAATTTAATTTGAAAAGAACAACAGTAGAAAATATTGTAAGGGATAAATCAACGGCTGGATGTGCATTTAATTATTTTGACATACGACGGGAAGGCAAAGAACCACATGATGTGTTTAAATCATCTAACACACACCTAGCCATGTATTGTCCCACATTTACCATGGTCACTTGTCAGCACTGAAACAGTAAAGCTGTCATTAAGTTGGCTTGTGAGAGCCAACTTACTGAAATCCTATTTAAACTTATTATTAAGTTGGCTTGTGAGAGCCAACTTACTGAAATCCTATTTAAACTTATTAAGTTGGCTTGTAAGAGCCAACTTACTGAAATCCTATTTAAACATTATTATTATTCTGTCAAAAATTTACAACTCGAACTCCTCCTAGAGCTTTAACTCCACATACTCCAAACTCGGCTCAGACACTCAAACTGTTCTGACTCGGTATGCAATATCTTTTCTAACTGATCGGACTTATGGTTTTCCTAAAAATGACGATCAAACTCGGAAAAAACTCCCATTGACTTAACATTGCGGAATGTTCAGATTTTCAAACTCCTCAACTGCCAAAAATTCAAATCTAAATCCCTTGAAACCAGAGACTAAATCAAACTGCCATTCTATATACTATATGAGCCATTGAGACTCATTTAAACTAATAAACTCATCTATCTATGACACTTATCTATCTATCTGTCTATCTATCTATCTATCTATCTATCTATCTATCTATCTATCTATCTATCTATCTATCTATCTATCTATCTACTTTAAATTCAAACTTCAAACTAATTTAAACTTCAAACTAATTTTGTTAAAATCCTCTTGTTTCTAAACTCAAACTTGTACACTAATAAACTCATAAATTCATACACTTATGAACTCTTAAACTCAAATGAACAAACTTATAAACTCTAAACTCACACACTGAGTGTGTAAGTTAGTGTGTGTGTGTGTGAGCGAGTTAGTGAGCATGTATGTGTGTGTGAGTGTGTGAGCGAGTGTGTGAGCTAGTTAGTGTGTGTGTGTGTGTGTGTGTGTGTGTGTGTGTGTGTGAGCGAGTGTGTGAGCTAGTTAATGTGTGTGTGTGTGTTTATGTGCATTAGTGTGTGTGTGTGTGTGTGTGTGTGTGTGTGACAGTTAGTGAGCATGTATGTGTGTGTGAGTGTGTAAGTGTGTGAGCGAGTTAGTGTGTGTGTGTGTGTTTATGTGCATTAGTGTGTGTGTGTGTGTGTGTGACAGTTAGTGAGCATGTATGTGTGTGTGAGTGTGTAAGTGTGTGAGCGAGTTAGTGTGTGTGTGTGTGTGTGTGTGTGTGTGCACATAGCAACCACTCAGAACACCCTAGCAACTGACAAACAACCACCCAGAACACCCTAGCAACCACCCAAAATACCTTAGAACACCCTAGCAACACCATAGCAACCACCCAAAATACTCATCTATGACACTTAAACTATTAAACTCATAATAATTTATTTTTAAATTAAAATTAAAGTAAAATAAAATTTACTTTACACTTCAAACTAATTTAAACTAATTTAAACTTTAAACTAATTTTAACTTCAAACTACTAAATGTACTTCATTTAAACATAAACTTTCATTAAACTCATGAATTGATACACTTACAAACTCTTAAATTAATAAACTCTGAACTTTTAGACTTATATTTAAACTTATAAACTCAAACTTATAAACTCGTATACTTATGTATGAGCTGATTAAATAGAGAATGAAAATAATATAAGTGAAAACAATGGATATAAATTGAAAATTGTGAAGCTATCAAGCCACGCCCTAGCAACAATTTAAAGCACCTTAGCAACAACTCCCATAGACTTCTAATGAAAGATATCAAAGGGATATCTCCGGATAGAAGTGTCATAGAAACACAAGGGTGATCTCGTTTGACTCGGGGCAGCAAACAGCCAATCATGAATCACCTCAACACTTCCTAGCCCCTCCCTAGCAACCATTGTCGAGCACCTTAACAACCAAAATCCATAGAGGGATATCTTCCATTCTGAATGTCACAGAGGCATGGGAGTTGGTTTATATCATTCATACTGACAAGCAGCCTTTGGAGTTTCATG
Source organism: Xyrauchen texanus (assembly GCF_025860055.1). Classification (NCBI taxonomy): domain Eukaryota; kingdom Metazoa; phylum Chordata; class Actinopteri; order Cypriniformes; family Catostomidae; genus Xyrauchen; species Xyrauchen texanus. Next base: position 45,854,354 of record NC_068290.1, on the reverse strand, counting down.
ATTGGCAGCTGTCAAGCCACTCCCTAGCAACTAAACAGAGTACCCTAGCAACCGTTTAGCAATAACTATATCTCTGCACCAGAAAATCAGAGAGACTTCTGGGTTCATTTATTTCAATCAGGATGGCAAGGAGACTTGATAAGTATCACTATGGTAACTGCCTAGCAACCACATGCGGTTACCCTAGCAACCGAGTAACAAATCACATATCTCTGCACCAGAAAATCAGAGACTTCTGGGTTGATTTATTTCAATCAGGATGGCAAGGAGACTTGATAAGTATCACTATGGTAACTGCCTAGCAACCACATGGGGTTACCTTAGCAACCGAGTAACAAATCACATATCTCTGCATCAGAAAAGCGTAGAGACTTCGGATTGACTTATTTCAATCAGGATGGCAAAGAGACTTCATTAGTATAACTATGGTAACTGCCTAGCAACCAGATGTGGTTACCCTAGCAACCAAGTAACAAATCACATATCTCTGCACCAGATAATCGTAGAGACTTCTGGGTTGATTTATTTCAATCAGGATGTCAAGGAGACTTGATAAATATCACTATGGTAACTGCCTAGCAACCACATTGGGTTATCCTAGCAACCGAGTAACAAATCACATATCTCTGGACCAGAAAATCGTAGAGACTTCTGGGTTGGTTTATTTCAATCGGGATGTCAAGAAGACTTGATAAGTATCACTATGGTGACTGCCTAACAACCAGATGGGGTTACCCTAGCAACCGAGTAACAAATCACATATCTCTGCACCAGAAAATCAGAGAGACTTCTGGGTTGATTTATTTCAATCAGGATGGCAAGGAGACTTGATAAGTATCACTATGGTAACTTCCTAGCAACCACATGGGGTTACCTTAGCAACCGAGTAACAAATCACATATCTCTGCATCAGAAAACGTAGAGACTTCCAGATTGACTTATTTCAATCAGGATGGCAAGGACACTTCATTAGTATCACTATGGTAACTGCCTAGCAACCAGATGGGGTTACCCTAGCAACCGAGTAACAAATCACATATCTATGCACCAGAAAATCATAGAGACTTCTGGGTTGATTTATTTCAATCAGGATGTCAAGGAGACTTGATAAGTATCACTATGGTAACTGCCTAGCAACCAGATGGGGTTACCCTAGCAACCGAGTAACAAATCACATATCTCTGCAACAGAAAATCGTAGAGACGTCTGGGTTGATTTATTTCAATCAGGATGGCAAGAAGACTTGATAAGTATCACTATGGTAACTGCCTAGCAACCATATGGGGTTACCCTAGCAACCGAGTAACAAATCACATATCTCTGCAACAGAACAACATAAAGACTTCTGGCTTTGTTCATGGGACTCAGGGTAGCAAGGATCAATCAATCAATCAATCCATCCATCCATCCATCCATCCATCCATCCATCCATCCATCTATCTATCTATCTGAGGGTCAATATCTATCTATCTATCTATCTGTCTCTCTGTCTGTCTGTTGTCTATCTATCTATCTGAGGGTCAATGTCTGTCTATCTATCTATCTATCTATCTATCTATCTATCTGAGGGTAAATATCTATCTATCTATCTAGCAACTAAGTTAAACTTTAAACTACTTTAAACTAATTTAAACTAAACTAATTTAAACTATAAACTACTTTAAACTAATTTAAACTTCAAACTAATTTAAACTACAAACTAATTTAAACTTCAAACTAATTTAAACTATAAACTAATTTAAACTACAAACTAATTTAAACTTCAAACTAATTTAAACTATAAACAAATTTAAAATTCAAACTACTTTAAACTTCTTCAAACTTTCTGGTCCAAACTTTCACAAGCCAACTTAAAGTTTGTCTCGACGAACTTTTTTTCTAGTTAATTTTTGCAGCACACATTTCTATTAACTTCACTTAACTACAGGGGGTTAGATCTAGATTTCCTCCACTCCTAAATCAGACACAGAGAACATTATTATGCAGTAAATTCTACAGGATATCATGTATACAATTGTTACATTTTTTTAAAGAAAAACAAAAGCCAACTGTTGCACAATTTTGAAATAAAATGTTGGTACTTCACAAGTAAATAACACTAAAGCAATAGTCAACTGTAATAAATACAGCTTTTTTAACAACTTATTCACACCATGTAGACTTTGATATAAAATGTACACATCTAGTAGTTGAAAAGTGTTCAAAAGCACAAATGATTGGTCAAGGTTATGTAATTTCGTCATCAGCAGTGGACATCTTGGACCTTTTTGCCTCATGAGCCCCATGATTACCAGAGGAGGACCTGAAAGAGTGTACATCCAATAATTATTTTACCATTCATCAAGATCTTTCATTGTAGAACTATTATTTGTATTTTGTGATGTTGCAAATGTGATAATCTAGATTATTTTTCAGATTTTATGTTACTGAATTTGCATGGTACAGATTTACGATTAGCTGGGTATATTTTCTTCATGAAAGTGTGACCGGACTTCCATATTGCTATTCCATTTTCGATAACTGTTCGGTATAAAATTATTTTAGATTTGAAAAACTTTGAAATACCGCAATTAAATTAATCAAATTAAATTCGATTTTTATGCAACTCAATAGTGATTCACTTGACTGCCAAGCCATTAGCTAATTAGTATGCGTTTGTTGAAGATGCTGTAATGAGGTTTTATTTTAGTTTTATGTTAATATTTCTTTTAAGGGTGCATAATCTGCATTATCTTTTAGTTTATAGTATTATAGTATCAATGTCTTTATTATTTAACATGATCTACCCATGAACCATACTTTTACAACACTTATTAATCTATGCCCTTCCATATTTTTTATAGGCGAGTCCATGACCCCAGGCAAATTGATGATGTCAGTCGAAAGGGAAGTTGTCCTGGGCCCATGTTCAGAGGCATTTGTTGAGGGCCTGGCAGCATTGTTTGCAACCTATTAAAATTTAAACCTTATCAGGATGAAGCTGCAATCACGCTGGAATTTATTCAGAGGTATGTCAGAGTATAAACTCAATATTTATTGTAGACATCCAAATTTTCTTGACTTTATTTAGGTTTATGGGTTAGGATTAGATATTTTATGGAAAAGTTTTCAAACAAACAAGAAAAAAAATTGCTAACCGCACACTGAATTGAGTACAGACTACAAAAAATATTTGATTTACTGCATGGTGCAAAAAAAGTGCAATTTGCGTGTGGATTAAAAACTGAACAAGCAGACGTTTCACAAATTGCTTTCCTCAGTGCTCACATTCCAGCAAAAATTCACTCTTTTCTTTGTAGACTAATTAAGGATAGTCACCTGGATTCAATTAGCAAGAGTAGAACACCAAGAGAGTATAGCAGTTAAAATGGCAAATGTACAACTGCAGCAAATAATCTATTACAAATATGCAAATAATTAAAACACTACAAACAATGCAAAACCATATGAAAAGAATAAATAAAAAGATAGAAATTAAAAATAACAAAAATAAACCAATGAAATAAGATCATTAAAAAGTATAATTACAGAATAATAATCATTTTAATAATTAAAAACAATACATTTATTCGTCTCTGTCTCAAATTTATTTGGAGCGTGTTGAAGCCATCAAAATGTATTTATTCACAAAATACAATTAACTTGTTCCGTGAAAATATTGGAAATATTTTCTTTGTACTTTCAGTTAAATAAAGTTGAAAGAGAATTAACATCACTGATTCTTGATTTTATTGCATTTTACAAAATGCCCCACCTTTTCTCCCATTGAAGTGCAACTCTCCCAAAAGCAATATCTTAAGGAGGTCATTTAACTGCTCAATAATCATGGCGGGCTCCCTTTAGACAATGCACTAGTGGATAACAGTGCGCGATGATTTACATTTTCTATCGCCACATTTTTAGAAGTGTGCTTTTAAAAATGCTAAACACAAGGATGGAAACCCAGCATAGAGCTCAATCTGTAGGCAATAGGCATTACTAAATTCTGCACATAATCTGTATAATAATGACATAATCTGTACATTTGTTTATTGTAAATATGGAAGGCTAAATATTTTTATATTTAAATTTCTGATAAAGTTAAATATGACCCTAACTCTTCATTAAATGAAATATTAATGAAATGTGATTTAAAATGACACTTAGCTTTTTTTTGTTTGAGTATATGCAGTTTTTTGATAATTGGATGTTGTTGTTTTTCACAGAGGAATTGTGGGAATTAACCCAGAAACTGGATCAAAAGTTGCTGCTGGAAAGCGAAACAAGTAAATCCATGGACACTGGATGCATACTGCTGCGAAAGCTCATGGACTTTGAATGGCTTGCCATTTACATTTTTATTTTTAAGTATTTCAGTGGAATAGAATTAGCAAGACTCTGACCAGATTTTCAAGTTTATAATTGATGTTCAAGTTAATGTACATACAGTGTCTTGCTTTTGCCAATTTAAAGGTAGGCACCGTTCAGACCATTTCTTTTGTGTTATTTAAACTTTGAGTTTATGACTGAAGTTCAGTCACACTGTAGTGATGTGTTCCCTTTATGGTTGATAATGAAATGCTGCTGTTCTCAGTGGTTACTGTTGGGAAGTAGTTCTCTTTAATTTATTGGGCAATCTCCATTTTTGTTTCTCCAAATATGTTTTGAAAACTGTTGCTTATGTTAAATGGCCATTATTATACAATAAATTGTTACACTTATGAAAACCTGTTATTTTGAAGGTTTCATTGTTCACATTAAATTGACAAAAAGGGAAAGACTACTGAAATTTACAGCAAAAGTAGGTTTACACACTATCACTGCAGTGAAAAATATCAACTGTAGTTAATTTAGTGAATTGAATTTCACAACAAATGCTCTAATTTACTGTAAAATGTATGTTTAGCAGTACGTGTAAGTTCACATTTGCTCTTGTAATTTAACTCACATGCATAAACATTTTCTACTGTCATTTTACGGTGACAGCTGTGTTACGTCCTAAGAATGTCTAGGGGTCAGAACGTAACAAAGTTCAAGATTTTAAAGAGCTATAGTCAGGGCCCTGCCACAGCAACGAAGTTCTTTTCAACAATTTTATTCAAAAAGTTAACAACAATTTACTTAGAGAGTAAATTAGGAAGGAAACAAAGACTTCAGGAGGGGGCAATGCCAAAATAACAAACAAAAGTTAAATCTACCTGGGAGAGTCAATTTCTTACTAAACCTCTTAAAGAAAATACAAATAAATAACAGAAATGTACACTCTCTCCCTACCGGACCAGAAAACCAGGAGAAAACGGGGAATAGCAAAATAAATAAAAAAATGGTCAGCTTCACGGATGGAGTTAGGAAGGTCATTCCACCAACGTGGTATGATGAAACTGAGAGTCCGGGAAAGTGTTTTGGTGCTTCTTTGTGTTGGTATAACAAGGCGACGTTCCTTAGCCAACCGCAGGCTTCTGGTGGGAGTGTAGATCTGCAGAAATTATTTTAGGTATGCTGGAGCATACCCAGTGACTGTTTTGTATGCCAGAATCAGAGCCTTGAATTTAATACGTGCATCAACCGGCAGCCAGTGGATAGAGACAAAGAGTGGTGTAACATGCGCTCTCTTTGGTTCATTAAAGACCAGATGTGCAGCTGCAATCTGGATCATTTGCAGAAGTCTAGTTGCATATGCAGGAAGGCCTGCAATGATAGTTACAGTAGTCCAGTCTAGTTATGACAAGTGATTGAACAAGCCGTTGTGTGACATGTTCAGAGAGGAAAGGTCTTATTTTCCTGATGTTGTAGAGTGTAAATCTACATGATCTTGCAGAAGACTTTGAGATGTGGTCTGTGAAATGTAGCTTGTTATCAATGGTTACTCCTAGATTTCTGACATTTTTGGAAGGCGATACTGTAGTTCAGGGGTGCCCACACTTTTTTGTGTGATGATCTACTTTTAAATGACCAACTCAATAAGATCTACCAACTAAAAAAACACAGTTTCATTTAAAATAAGAAAATACTTGTTGGGACTACTGCATGTATCCCTACATGGAATTCATCTTCTAATTAATAAAAAAATATATAATAATGTTCAATGTTGATATCATTCAGTTTTAAAACTAAACCCAAAACACCTACAGCACAATAGATTACAATAGCCAGGTCATTTAACTTATTCTGAGGACGAGTAAATACTGACCAGGCGAGGTTTAGGTTTGCGAACAGAGCGCGAAATTGCGATGCTACTGCCCGGATTAGGCAAAACTGAAAGTTAGATAGTTTTGCCTAATCCGGGCAGTAGCATCGCAATTTCACGCTCTGTTCTCAGAAGTCCTTGGAAGGCGCGTATGCGCAAACCTAGTTGTCATGGCAACTGGATAAACAAAACCTTGCCTGGTCAATATTTACTCGTCAAGTGCAAGTCAGACAGAAACTAAAAGAAGGAAAGACATTATATTTATTTTTATTAAAATGTAACAAAAGTCCAGCATTGCCTTTGCGATCGACTGGTAGATCGCAATCAACGTATTGGGCATCCCTGCTGTAGTTGAACCCAGCTGCACTGTGATGTTGTGTTGGCAGGGTTGGCTGGAAAGACAAGGAGTTCGGTCTTGGCTGGGTTGAGCAGTCACTGTGGTGTCATTGGGCTGAAAAGACAAGTAGAGTTGCGTGTCGTCAGCATAGCAGTGATAAGAGAAACCATGTGACTGAATGATGGGTCCCAGTGATGTTGTGTATATGGAGAAGAGAATTGGCCCAAGCACTGATCCCTGAGGTACCTCAGTAAGTAACTGATGTGGCTTGGATACCTCACCCCTCCAGGCTACCTTGAAGGACCTATCTGAGAGATAGGAGGTCAACCAGTCAAGCACAGTTCCTCTGATGCCCAGAGTAGAGAGAGTGGAGAGAAGGATCTAATGGTTGACTGTGTCAAAGGCTGCAGAAAGGTCCAGCAGAATCAGAACAGATGATCTGGATTCAGCTTTCGCCTTTCTCAGCGACTCCGTGACAGACAGCACCCAGATAACAAATGAAATCTGGCCCAGTTGTGGCCCACATCTTCCACATTCTTCTGGCCCACATACCGCATGGAATGACAGCGATGACTCAACCTGATTGATCAGCCACAACCAGACCAGATGTGGGCCACATCTCAGAAATGGCATGGGCCACATCTGGGCCAGATGTCTGAGGCAGTGACGGACATCTGGGCCAGATGTGGCCCACATCTAATTATCCTATAATAAAGAAAATACTCAGTCTAAATTGCTTTATTAAATATAAAAATTGTATAAATACATATAAATATTTATAAATATAAAACAAAAATCAAAACAGATATTATATTAAAATGATATAAATACATTACATTTACATTTATTAATTTGGCAGACGCTTTTATCCAAAGCGACTTACAAAAGAGGAAAAACATCAGCGAATCATCTTAGGGAGACAGTGGTACAAAAAGTGCCATATTACAAAGTTTCACTATTATCAGAATAGTATACAAAACAAGATTTAAGTGCAACAAGAACTGTAAATTCTTATTATTATTATTATTTTTTTTTTTTTTAGTGACCGGTTAAGTGCTTTTGGAAACATCTGATACATAGAGAATTCCAATATATATTCAAATATTCTCACTGAATTTAATACATTGTTGAGTCTTTAAGTGGAGAATTCAGATCAACAGTTTGATAACTAGCAGGGCAAAATGGGAGTCCTTTGAACAGGCAGGGGTCAAAACAGAAGGAAGTCCAAAGAAAACATTAGGAACAAGGTCAAGGGCAAGCGAGTGTCAGAACCAGGTGAAGACAAGATCTAAAGGTAGTCCAAAGAAAACATTAGTCCAAGGTCCACAAGGTCTAAACATTAGGAACAAGGTCAATGGCGAGCAAATGTCAGAACCAGGAGAAGACAAGATCTCGATTTTTTTTTCTCTTGCATGACGGCCTCCATCCCTGTCTGCGGCAAGCTGCAGCCATCTTTTGACCCAATGTTCTATTTCTTGGTCTGTTGCGGTAGCAGTTAAGTGGTTTCTTCTGACAGAAGCTACAATGACACATATATGATCAACATTAAGGTGGCAAATAATAATTGTTATTTATTATAAATCTAACATTTATAGTGTACAATTTTTAGCTGAGACCAAACAGCATGAATAAAATCACAGTAGTTATTTTCAGAAAGCCTTACCATTATTTACAGTTTTTAATGTGTTGTCTTTAAATGCAGTGTTGCCATTGATTCCCCTCCAGTTAGTCTGACGGGCCATGTCGTTTGTAAGAAGGAAGTCAAATGCTTTCTTTTCCTGTTGTGCCTCCCCTCAAGGCTAATGTGTTTATCTGTAGAAATGAATTTATGCACAAATGAAGAAACAAGTGTCAAATCTTGAGTAGAACATAGAATAAACTGTGTGGGCTTTTTCCTGAGTTTTTTTCTTATTATTTAGCCTTTAAGAACAAGCAAAAACCATTACCGTTCCTTCAGCAGTGGGAGGAACTAATTTGCAATCAGCAATTTCATTGGCTAGCGCTCACTATCACATCCACATTTTCATTTCAAAACCCTCCGTTAGAGTGAGTGAACGCATATAATTGACACTTTTCCACCATCGGGCCAAACCTTTCTTGTTGCTTAACCATTCCATGTCAAAATGGCCCAGCCAGTACGGATATGGTTTTGTTTTCCTCTGTGGGGCTAATAACATAGCTCATAATATAAATGCATCAGTCGTTGCCTTGGTAACGCAAGTGTTTAAATTATAAGTAAAATAAGGTCTTTCCTCAGGGGAATTCGCCAGGGAGGGGCTGTCACGAGGAGTAAGAGATCCGAGAACCAAGTCCGAGTGGGCCAATAGGGGGCCACTAGAGTGACTTGTTCCTCGTCCTCCCTGAACTTGAAGGCTCACTGGGGGAAATGCCCCCGTGGGCCAGCTGTGTGCCAGTGTGTCTGCCCCGAGGGGAGCCTCTGTTCGGGCATACCAGAGCGGGCAGTGGGAGGTCTCTTGGGAGGCGAACAGGTCTACCTGAGCCTTGCCGAACCGTTCCCAAATCAGCAGGACTGACTGGGGGTGAAGCCTCCACTCTCTAGCGTTGTCGTGATTGCGTGTCCGCCACCACATTGAGGTTTCCCGGGATGTGAGTGGCACGCAGCGACTTGAGTAGTCCACAAACGCTGCCTCAGTGTGATCGCAGCCCAGACACACGAGACAGCACATGTGGCCGTCTGAAGCAGAGAGCACTCTACCGCATACAGGAACTTTAAAAAGACGTGTCCTGAAAAGGACGTTCAACGCCAGCTGTGTATTGCTCTTTTAGAGGAAAATACTCTTTATAAGAAAATCACTCTTTTAATGAAAACACTCTTTCAACTGTGCTGTCGAAGCGCCCAGGGGCAAACTGCATTGCCGTACAGAGAAGGAGAAAGCCGCTGAAGTGCGCCGTAGATCCAACGCTCAGAGATGAGAGGAACAGGTGTGTGACTCACAGCTCGCTGCATACACGACCATCGGCTCCGAAGAAAATTTCTGAATGAAACAGACACATTTCCTCGCTTTTATACCCGTATGTCCGGGGGGCGGAACATGCAAATTCTGTCTGCCAATTTCTCATTGGCCTTTTCGAATAGATCAGAGATGTAAACGGCGCTCAAGAGAGACCCCTAGTGTCGCTTTTTGACACAACGTCGAAGTGAGCGACAGACGGGGAACTTGTGTTATAATGTACATTTAAAAAAAAAAAAACACTAATCACTGTCATTTATGAAGAAAACCCAGGTTTCTGTTCAGGATTTCAATTTTATTTAATAAATAAATAATTGAATCAGCTTATATTAGGCACAAATATTATTGGCCTAATGGAAAAATATGTAGCCTATTCAATTAAAAAAATATCTAGGAATGTAGGACTTTGTAACTAGCCACATTATTACCTGAAGCTCCTTGGGTGTCAAAAATGACAGGCCGTTTTGAACTTAAGCTTCTTTTTAGGTCTGTTGCTCTCTCTCTCCCTGTCAGTATCCTCCTCATCTGACGTCATAATTATTTTAACTGCAAGGCACACACACACACCTCCCAGTAACTTTCTAGGTAACGCAATTTATGCGGCACATGCGCTCGCTTTTTTCATCCTGACATGATCTGCTCCTCTCATTACGGTGATGGGTTTGGCTCCTATAATAATTAGGAATACGGTACAATGGAAAATCAGGTTTAACAATCTGTGACACACTAACCATATAACTTAACATTACATTGCCAGCTTAAATGCCTGGTGAACAAGCAAGCTAGCTTGCAAATAAAGTAACGTTAGGCAAACGTTATTAACGTTAAATATTTTCCCAAGTTTGGCAGGTCTGCGTTAAGTTAACTCTTCAACTTTCCACATCCACCCCAGCCCGTTTACCTTTGCAAAGGAGTTAAAAGCACCATCCTCACTTGAGGAACCAGCTAGGTGGAGGAAGAACGAGAGGGGATAAAACCCATTTTGTGTTGCTATAAATTTGCTATAAATTTGCAATCTCTTGAAATGATCGACATTATGCATTTGTCAATCATCCCTGCTTGATAGATTGGTCGAAATCTTCTTCTTTTGCTTTTCAGCAGGCCAGATGCTGCTGCCTCTTGCTGTTAGACTTGAATACTCCTTGAGCACATGCACAATTGAACAAAAAGGCATCACCAGCTTTTTGAGTAGTTTAGAGTGACAGATCATACCAGCGTACTTTGCTGTCAAAATACGTACTTGCTATGCAAAATGCGTACAGGTTGGCAGGTCTGAAAATTGAATCAGGAAAATGGTTGATTCTCTACACTGGTATAAACAATTAATGAAACCTGTAAGATTTGAATGTTGTGTTAGTGAACTGACACAGTATATACTTACAGCTTAAGACTTCTGCCTCTCCACGTCTAAAGCAGTACCTTTTAGCACATGGTATATGGGTAAAATATGGGTATGGGTAAAATTGGAAGAAAACTGTTTTATTGTAAACTCACATTCACGGGTCACTGATGTCTGTCTCACAGGTGTTGATGTCCTCCTTTGGTTGCTGCTTGCTCTGTTCATAGCTGTAGAGGATAAGCTTTAGGTAATTTGTTTTTGCCCCCCTGATAGCATCAAAACAAGCCAAAAATATATGTTCACCCCTGTAATTAGCTAACATTTTTTAAGATATTAACACAATCTTTAAGTCACATTTCATAGTCTCCACCTCCTCTCTGGACAATTTTGCAGTATATTTCCTCCTCCCAAAAGCTACCGCTATAAAACATTTTTCAATTCCTCAATCCTCATACGCATGTGTCGGTGATGTAGCAAGTGTGGTTATGTGGTGATGTCATTATGAAATTAGGGACTGCAAATTAATTGTAGGTCCTAATATTAATTTAATAATAATACTAGCCTTATAACAATAATAATAATTTAATAGCCTACATTAATGGGAAAACGAGCCAATTATCACTTTGATAATATCACCTAATATCTAACTGGTATCAAATTGATGTTTTAATTGTCTGTTGTCGCATGCATATCTACTCTGTAACTCGCATGTCCTGTGTTTTCAAATACTCACAATTCATAGTCTCTGCCTCCTTCTGGCCAGTGGTTGAGAGCAATTTGAATACTGTAAACATTGTTCACTGATCAATATTCATAAAAGCCTAAATTAAATCGGTTCATTATATAAAGCGATTGTGACTTAAGAAGAGTTAAACCGCTCTATTAATATAGATTTATTTTAGAATCTCTGTCTCATGTTTTCCAAAGATGAAAAAAAGTCTTATAGGTTAGGAATTACATAATTTGAATTTTTTGGGTGAAATTTGGAAAAACGATGTCAGACACTGTAATATGCTCTGGTCCCCTCCCTGCTCGTCGTGGTGACGAGGTTTATAGTACATTAGTGTCACTGAATGGCTGGATGTCTGAGTAGTGTCTGCAGAATAAAATAGGATTTATAGACAATTGGAAAAGTTTTTGGGGTAGACCTGACCTGCTAAAGAGAGAAGGACTCCATCCCTCCAAGGAAGGTGCCGCTCTCCTCTCTAGTAATTTGGCTCATAAGACCTAATAATGATATTAATTGACTAAATGGGGCCCATGTCAGGAAGCAGACAAACTGGTTAATCCGAACGTCTGCTAGCTGCCTTGAGACGTCACACAGGTTACATAAACTACAACACATAGAGACTGTATCAATTAGATATCTCATAGAGACTGTGTCTGTTCCACGAACTATGAAACACAAAACCCACACTAAATCATTTAGAAAAAATTTTATTAAGGTCAAACTTGAACAAAACAAACAAATTAAAAATTTACATCATATAAAAATAGGGCTACTAAACATTAGATCTCTTTCTACCAAAGCACTAATTGTCAATGAAATGATTACTGATCATAGATTGGATGCGCTCTGTTTGACTGAAACCTGGCTTAAACCGGATGAATATATTAGTTTAAATGAATCTACTCCCTCAGGTTATTGTTATAAACATGAGCCTCGTCTGAAGGGTCGAGGAGGAGGTGTTGCTACAATTTACAGTGAAGTTTTTGGTGTTACTCAGAGGACAGGATATAAATGTAAGTCTTTTGAACTAATAATGCATAAGGTGACACCGTCAAATACAAATATAAATAAAAATTCTCTGTCGTCCTTTACCCTTGCTACAGTGTATAGATCACCCGGGCCTTATTCAGATTTCCTTAGTGAATTTGCACATTTTTATCAGATCTTGTAGTTACTGTAGATAGAGCCTTAATTGTTGGTGACTTCAACATTCACATAGATAATGAAAATGATACTTTGGGATTAGCATTTACGATATTCTCAACTCTCTTGGAGTCAGACAAAATGTAACAGGACCAACTCATCGCCATAATCATACGCTAGATTTAATTCTTTCATATGGAGTTGATGTTGATAATATAGAAATTCTGCAGCAGAGCGATGACATCTCGGATCATTACCTCGTCTCTTGCATGCTGCAATCAGCTAATGTTACTCAATCTACACCACGCTATCGTTCAGGTAGAACTATTCTTTCGACCACTAAAGATAGCTTCACTAATACTCTTCCAGATCTATCTCATATACTCAATAAACCCCAAAGCCCAGAAGAACTTGATGAAATAACAAAAAATATAAATGCAGTCTTCTCTAGCACCCTTGATGTTGTCGCCCCACTTCGATTAAAGAAAATTAAAGAAATAAGCCCTGCACCATGGTACAATGATCACACTCATGCTCTCAAGAGAGCAGCTCGGAAAATGGAGCGCATGTGGAAAAATACAAAATTAGAAGTATTTCAGGGTGCATGGAAGGATAGTGTCTGTAGCTACAAACACGCACTCAAAGCTGCCAGGTCAGCATATTTTAGTAAACTCATATAAAATAACCACAACAATCCTAGATGTTTATTCAGTACAGATAAAATTGAAATAATCAGAAATAAAATTGGAATTATGCAATCATCTGTCATAGCACCTCAGAAAACAGTGTCGAATAATTTCCCTCATGTGCAACTTTAATCCTTCGCTATCATAGGTCATGAAGAGCTAACAAAACTTATCGAAACATCAAAAGCCACAACTTGTTTGTTAGATCCTATACCAACTAAGCTCTTAAAAGAGGTATCTCCTGTAATATCAGAACCTCTTCTTAATATCATTAACTCCTCGCTATGCTTAGGACATGTCCCAAGAAACTTTAAAATGGCAATTATCAAACCGCTAATTAAGAAGCCACAACTTAATCCTGGAGAACTTGCTAATTATAGACCGATTTTAAATCTTCCGTTTATGTCAAAAATACTAGAAAAGGTAGTATCCTCCCAAATATGTTCGTTTCTACAGAGAAATAGTATATATGAAGAATTTCAATCAGGATTTAGGCCTCATCACAGTACACAGACTGCATTTATCAGAGTTACAAATGACTTGCTCTTATCATCTGATCGTGGCTGCATTTCTCTTCTAGTGCTTTTAGATCTTAGTGCTGCATTCAACACGATAGATCACGACATTCTCTTGAATAGGCTAGAGAATTATGTTGGAATTTGTGGAGTGGCATTAGCATGGTTTAGGTCATATTTAGCAGACCGCTACCACTTTGTCTTATGTAAATGAGGAATTGTCAAACCAAACAAAAGTAAAATATGGAGTGCCACAGGGATCAGTTTTAGGGCCTCTGCTTTTCTCCATGTATATTCTTCCCCTGGGAGATATTATCAGGAATCGTGGAATAAGTTTCCACTGCTATGCTGACGATACACAACTTTATATTTCTTCAAAACCTGATGAGATTTCACAATTCTCAAAATTAGCAGAGTGTATTAATGAAATAAAAGATTGGATGGCCAGAAATTTCCTTCTACTCAATTCTGACAAAACAGTGGTTCTAATTATTGGACCAAAAAACTCAAAAAAAAGCCACTAAAATATAATTTGACTCTAGATGGATGTACTGTTACATCATCTTCAACAGCGAAGAACTTAGGGGTAATATTTGATACCAATCTGTCCTTTGAAAATCAAATTACAAATGTTTGTAGAACAGTATTCTTCCACCTAAGAAATATTGCTAAATTAAGGCATATGCTCTCGGTTGCTGATGCCGAAAAACTAATTCATGCGTTCATGACCTCAAGACTAGATTATTGTAATGCATTACTGGGAGGATGTCCAGCAAGATCAATAAATAAACTTCAATTGGTTAAAAATGCAGCAGCCAGAGTGCTGACGAGAACCAAGAAATATGATCATATTAGCCCCATTTTATCATCGTTACATTGGCTACCTGTTAAATTCCGTATTGATTTTAAAATTCTGTTAACTATGTACAAAGCTTTGAATGGTCTAGCTCCACGAGTACTTAAGTGATCTTCTACCACGCTATATTCCAACACGCTCATTAAGATCGCAAAATTCTGGCCTATTAATAGTTCCTAGAATATCAAAATCCACTAAAGGAGGAAGATCCTTTTCATATTTGACTCCTAAACTATGGAATAGTCTCCCAAACACTGTTCGAGATGCAGACACACTCTCTCAGTTTAAGTCTAGACTAAAGACTCATCTATTTAGCCAGGCATACACCTAATTTATCCTCCAACCCAAAATTAGGCTGCTTCCGTGTATCATTCGTTCTTTTCATATTCAATTGAGATTCCAATATCGGAAAATGAAAAAACGGTTTGTTATTTCGTTATTCGTTTATAAATGTGATACCAAAAAACAAATAACGGGTCATTTTTCGTACTTTTGATTTAATGCTCAGATCAAAAAGAGGAAATTAAACAAAGGGTCGTGGACAGATTTTGATTTTGATATTTAATTTGTTCGATCTGTGTGAACCGGAAGTCTCGTTAGCTTGATTCACTTCTTCAGTTTAACCAAACGTTAGCCTTCAAATGTGAGATCAATCATGGAGAGTTTCAGTTTCATCTTGTTCAGAGGAACTAAACGGGTGACTGTCAAAGAAGACGACATGACGACCGAAATCGGCAGGATCTTCCAGGTAACTTAAGGTGATGATACACAGGGCAACTTTTTGAGCAGTGTTGCCGTCAACGGGCAACCAGAGGAGACACAGGACCCACGAGCGATCTAAATTATCCAAATTTATTGCCCATTTTCAATGGGAAAGTGCCCAAGTAACAATCGCTCGGCAAGATTGCAGCAACATTGCTCAAAAAGTTGCCCTGTACCATCACCTTTACTGTAGTTTAATCTAAAAATAAGTCTTATTTATTCTGTAAAATTGCACTGACGAAACTGTTAGCTAACGTTACTTTATTTTATAACTAACGTTGTACTGAACCCCTTCCTTCACTGTTTACATTTGCAAAGGTCACTGATGACAGCAACATTGCCATATTTCCTGGGCCTGATGGCCGTTTTAGCACTAGGAAGACTCATCTACCGGCAGTGTCCCAGCAACACACAACCCTACCCGCTTTTTTTTCAACCGCCCACCCAGCGCTGCAGTTTCTGTTGCAGGTTCTGCTGCAAGGGCTTCAGCAAATCCAAGAGCTAATCTGACAAAAACATTCCAAAGGTGACCAATAAAACTTTCACCATCACACCAATGTAAAGAGTACGTTAATACGATTTCAGTTGTGTTCAAGGCAATGATATGCTTGTTCTGCTAGCCATAACTACAAACAGAAATAACATTTATTCACAAGTGTGACGTTAGCATATTTGACACTGATATCTGACATCTGCAGAAGAATGCGCTTTCAAAGAAATGGCTACATTATGTTATCAAGTCACTACTATATCTGCATAATTCACCTGGATGCATTTGATAGGCTGTGTTATGAATATGGCTGTACCATAGGAATAAAGCCTAAACAATATAAATTGAGTAAAATAAATGTTTTCTATCATCAATATTCAGAAACATCTTCATTGCTGAACTTGTGGATGGCAAGTTGGAGACTAGCACAACGCTGACTGTGCGTTTTTCAGAATTTGAAGCTTCTGTTATGGGCATCCTCTACAAAGTCAATGATGCCCTTGAACAAGAGGATTCACGCATCCTCACTGACGGCCAGGGGAACAAAATCTTGGACTTGGAAGGAACCGGAGGTATAACTGAACACTTTGTATTGTTTATATGAAAGAAATATGAAATAGTATATAAATCCAGGATACCTTTATTGTATGCTTCAAATTAACTTATTTGTATTAGGAGTTACTGCCCATCTCCTGAGTCATGCTATTTGCATAATTAATGGACTATTTTCTATACAGGATCAGCATTTTGGAAGCAAAATGCAAGGAAAGTATTTGCTGTGAAGGAAGAACACTTCTTGCAGTTACAAGCTAGTAAAAAGAGGAGACTGAGGTACTTAATTTGGAAAATGCACATTATAATGGTCGCATATTTGTTTGTTTTCATAAATTCATAGGCGAGGAGTAACTGTAAGATGTTATGCCAATATAGGCCCCGTTACAAATAGTCACAAATTGTTCCAGGGAAAGACATTTGACATTTGTACCAGTCACCCTGAGACGTTTTTAATGATTCTAAATATGTATAATATTCGATGATAATTATTCACATTAAACCATATAGATTCTTGTGTGAGTTTCAGTTAATCTTGGCATGAGAAAGAGGGTGAGTGATGAAATGTAGTTTAGAATGAGTTCAAATGTTAATTTGCAGCAAGGTCTTTTGTCTACTCGAGGAGTGGTCATTCCTAGTTGGCACAACTAGTTCTTTCATTTTTTCCAGTCTTACAGAATAAAACCATCTGGCTATTCAATACGATGTCTACCGTGACCATAGTAGCTATTGACAGGGTTAAAATTGTTGCATTTGTTGGATATAATTTGCTTGTTGTTTTTCAGTTGACGAGAAGATACAGGCCTCGATCTGGTTTTTGATAGAATTGAAGAGGTGGTCCTGGCATCCCAGAGACTGCAAGAAGTGTCCACTACAATGAAGGAGCTGATGGAGTTTGCAAATTCCAACCGCAGAACAACACTGTCCCTGACTGAGGCCCAAGCAGCTGCTGTTAGAGATGCCTTTGCCTGTATTGTCTGCAAAAGTAATTTTTTTTATTAAATATTGTTTTCTTTAAAAACCTGTAATTACCCATAATTCAGAAGTTGTTAAAAAAACATACACTTTTCAATGTCTTATTTAGATATGAATGGCAATTGCTGATAATTAGATAAATATGGAAAATCCCAGGTCAGGTGTTCTGACAACCACAGATGTGGATACAGTAAATAAACAGAGGGTACCATACCATAGTACCAAAGTTTAGTCTACTTAACACACATATCTATGTGCAACTAATTAACTCTTTCCATGAAGAACACAGACCAAATATAGCAATTCAATTAAATCAAATACTGTAGTTTTTGAAACTGTTTTCTGATTTAAATTGGCAGGTCCAATGGTTGAGCCCATGGTTTCATCGTGCTGCCAAAGCCTTGTTGGCTGTAGGAGCTGCATTGAAGAGTGGCAGAAAAATTCTGCCTTTTGCCCAAAATGTCGAGCTGATGATTTTGGTAACAACATTCAAAGACTTACTGGACTCTCTGATGCATTGGCTGCATTGGGAAGCATACTCTGGGAGTGACACTGTGTACAGAATCCAATCATATGTAATTGCATTGATTTACTGTTCTTTGTGTTCAGTTTGTTATTGGGTAACATATGTCAAGTCTACAATTTAAGCGAACTCTTTTTTTGCTCATGTTTCAATGCGTGAAAGCTAAGTTACAATCCCAGATTTGCACTACTTTGTTGTATATTTTCTTAAATTGTTTGCATTTGGAAACATACTCTTGGAATTATATTGTACACTAAGTAGGCTATTCACAATAGCGTAGTTTTGCCGCTTTGTGTTCTATTTCTTCTTGAACAACAGGTCGAATTTACAGTTAAAGCACTATTTCATGTGTGTAGTTTTATTAGGTCATTTTAGTTTTCATACCCATATTTTAATGATTTGAAAACTAAGTTACAATCTCAAATTTGCACTATTTTATGTTGTATATTTTTCAGTGTTTTAAAGTTAACAGTTTAAATTAAGCATATAAAGTCTGCCCTTCTGGTAATACTAGTGCAATACTTTGTCATTGTATGCAATATTTTATTTCACCTAAAAGAGTTCAATACAACAGAGTTTAAAGCAAAGGTTTATTTGTTAAATTATTCAACTGACAAGTTGGGGGCACAGTGGCAGTTACATACGATTTTTATAACAATCTGTATGCCTAGGTTTTTTTTAAGAGCAGGGTTATCCAGGGTGCTCTCACAAAACATACAGTAAAAAGTGCAACAATTTAGAGAAGAGTATCAATAGAAGCTGTATGCAGACTGATTACAGTTTTATGAAGTAAAGAACAAAACATACTGAGACCGATCAATAGTCGATTCTAACAGTGTGGAGGGCAAC
Organism: Xyrauchen texanus; assembly: GCF_025860055.1. Classification (NCBI taxonomy): domain Eukaryota; kingdom Metazoa; phylum Chordata; class Actinopteri; order Cypriniformes; family Catostomidae; genus Xyrauchen; species Xyrauchen texanus. The sequence goes on along the minus strand of NC_068290.1, from coordinate 45,835,459 downwards.
AAAGATTTTATATAAAAACTATAATTGCATAAAGGGTTGACAAACTTTGAAGTGTAGCATAACAGTCTGATGTCCTAGCTACTCAACACCACAGCATTTCAGTTACTTTTTCAAACATATCTTTGGGTGACATTTATGAGGTGCAACAAGGCATCTTGGAAAGGTGTATAGTCATTGTTTACTACATGATTAAAAAGAAGAGACATGTCAGGGTAGGTGTCTGCAAAGTCTTGTCAAATCCTCCTCAGATGAAAATGGGTTAGTTCCAAAAACTGACTCCCAAATCTTGCTCATACATGTTTGCCACAACAGAGGCATTGGGCAGCAGCTCTTCAGAGATTTTAGCTGGACAGCCACCTGCTGCGTGTTCATTAGGTATCCCATGGCCTAAAACAAGGAAACAAATAACTAACAAAGCAATGCCATTTATGCTGTATGTGGTTGGAGTTTGAAAAATTAACTGCTTCAAATTGTTGTACATACTCAGTTTAGCATACCTGGGATCCTGTGTGCATTCCACGATTGCACCACTCTGCCTAGTCCAATTTGACTTAATTGACGTCAGGTTTGAAATGCAGAATTTAGTCATATTGTCCTCGATGTTAAGGACTTCTTGGTCAAGCAGGTGTACCAGGGCGTGTTTCAATGGGTAGTTCACACGATTGTTCACCTCGGGCCAAATCCTTTCCACTCGAAGATTCTGTTGGAACACAAACATGATTTTAGATGGTATGAAAAGTAATAGGTTAAAGATTAGTTTGGGAAATTAATTCCCATTTTAAACTTTTTCACTCCTTATATGTTAGAAGAATAAATGGCCAGAGTCTTTCTTTCTTTACTATCTTTGATTATATTAGTTGTACTGTTTGTCCGTATTACAAAAACCTCACCCTTTTTGATGTTGTTTGAAGGTATGGTGGCCTGCTAGGGTTGTGTCTATGTCTTGACAGCAACTCTTGCATGTACAAGCACATGTAAAACTCCCTGCCATGGTCAACCCTGAATTGGTCCCACATCCCATGGTTAACCACTGCAGATCTGGGATAAAATAATGTGTACATGTGCAAAGGGCTGCACTGAACTTAACTTATCCAATAATGAAAATTACATCAAATGAAAAGAGAATATACATTGAACAGAAACTATTATGACAATAACATTGGTTCTGAATGTATTCACCTGTAAACTTCCTCATAAATCACAAGGGTGTTTTTCACTGGCATGGTGGCATTGGCAACAATTTTGCTGCTGTAGCCATCAACTGCCACAACATGTGTCACTCCGAACATCACAAGCTTCTCGTTTTGGTCCAGGTGAATTTTATGGCCCATATATTCAGCATTATACGGGATGGGATTTAGATTATGAGCACCCAGAAGAATTTTTTTATATTTTGATTAATGCAGCTCTTTGTCACATGAGCCCAAAATATTCACGAAACATTTTTACAACAAATAAATTATTATATGCATGGGCTGGTTATATTATTCTAGGTTTTAAAGTTCAACTCCTAAATATATTTAAGCTTTTCTAAAGATTATCTACACCAATCAGCCATAACATTATGACCACTGACAGGTAAAGTGAATAACACGGATTATCTTGTTACCATGGATATATTAGGCAGCAAGTAAACATCATGTCCTCATAGCTGATATGTTAGAAGCCGGAAAAATGGGTGCCGAAATGTTTCTCAGTGTTTGTGAATTATACCTATATTTAAAAAAAACAGCACTTAATTTCATGTTAAAATGCATTGTAGTCCGTTTGTTGGCCAAAAGAAGAACTAGCCCCCTGACTGAGCCTGGGTTCTCCCAAGGTTTTTTCTCCATTCTGTCACTGATGGAGTTTTGGTTCCTTGTTACTGTTGCCTTTTTCGCCTTTCTTCGCCTTTGTGGCCATTAGCTTTTGGCTTGCTTAATTGGCAACATTTCATTTTATATTTATAAATATTATTACAACATTATGTTCCTGTTATCTCTGTAAAGCTGCTTTGAAACAATCTGTATTGTAAAAAGTGCTATATAAATAAAGGTGACTTGACTTGATATTGTAATGCGCGTTACTGAGATTGTAAATATTACAGATTTTAATTTTGTATTGCATTATATATAACTTACAGCAAAATTGCGTTAACAGCAAAAAGCAATAAATTAGGCCTACTGTATTTGCGTTACTTTTGTAACGCGTTACTCCCAAAACTGGCAGGTGGTCATTATGTCATGGTTGATCGGTGCTATTAATATTATTACTATTACTACTATATTATTATTAGACCACATAACAATATCCTGTAGGCCTAACGTTACTTGATTCTTAGCATATGACTTAGCCTACCTGCCGTCGGAATTCGTGGTATGGCTGATGAATCTCTCTGAGGATTTTCCCAACTCGACATTCTCTTGCACGGACTCCCATTGAAGACAGATAGCCAGTCATTAACTTGCGGCCATAAGACGGGCCTGTCTGTTAAGAAAAAATACAGCTAGCTACAACATTTGAAAGACGAGCAGGATATAAAATGTGAAAACCTAAATAAAAATCTTACTTCATATATTAATCCAACCACAGCCCTCTCCAGTTCTGTGTCCGATACATGTCTTTTTCGCCTAAGGTTGTGCTGAACACAGAATCTTCTCACACTCATTTCAGAACATCGCTGGATACCCATCTTCTGCAGCGTAGTGGAAATCTCTGTATGTGTCCTGACAGTTTCAAATAAGTCTTTAATTAAATCAGCATATGCTTCCAGTGCGGCCATGGTGTCGATACGCAATTACTCAAAAAATACTGAGTCAATCACTGCAAGATTGAGGTTTTTCAGGCTTCTTTTAACTCTTTGCAAAATTGCGGCAAACTTCCAAGTGCAACACATGAAGATAACTTCCGGTTCACACAGATCGAACAAATTAAATATCAAAATCAAAATCTGTCCATGACCCTTTGTTTAATTTCCTCTTTTTGATCTGAGCATTAAATCAAAAGTACGAAAAATTACCCGTTATTTGTTTTTTGGTATCACATTTATAAACGAATAACAAAATAACAAACCGTTTTTTCATTTTCCGATTTTGGAATCTCAATTGAATATGAAAAGAACGAATGATACACGGATTTCTAACTGCAATAAATTAAATGGCATCTATGCTTACATCTTTTTATTTGTTTCCCTGTCTCAACCTCGGGACTCCTATCCTGAGGTCACCAGAACCGGCTGGATCCAGCACCATTCCTGCTTCATGTTGGACTCCACTGCTGCATGTCGCTGAATGATGATGACTAAATGCAGCCGGTGCCAGCCAAACATCACTTCGGTCTATTATGATGGACTTCAGAGGATGAACTGATACCAACTCCAACCTGCATCACCTCGGTCTATTGATGGACTACGATCTTGAAATGGAATGCTTAGATTAACTATTGCCAACAAAAGCCTTCATCAGCCAATTAACAAGGACAATTGCATCTATGTGAACTTCTGCAATTAATCTAGATGGACTTCAAAGCCTGTGGTCATTAATCTTACAGTTCAAACACAATCGATGTTTAATCACTGACCCTTAACACTTAGTTTAATAATTTTAAACCATGATTTTACCTATGCATAATTAATATTTACATTACATTCATAATGTTAGCCAGAGGGGAACTGGCCCCCACAGTGAGTCTGGTTTCTCCCAAGGTTATTTTTCTCCATTAATCCACATCTTATGGAGTTTTGTGTTCCTTGCCACAGTCGCCTACAGCTTGCTCACTGGGGTTATTAATGCAATTATCATTTAATTATTTTTAAACACTATTAAAAATCTTATTTTATCTAATTACACAATGATGATTCATCGACATTATAGACATTACAGTTGTATCATCTGTTAATGCTGATCTTCTGTAAAGCTGCTTTGAAACGATGTGTGTTGTGAAAGGCGCTTTACAAATAAAATTGACTTGACTTGGGTGAAAGAGAGAGAGAGAGAGAGAGAGAGAGAGAGAATTAATGAATGAACGAATGAATGAATGACGGCAGCCAAGCCTATTGGAAAATGTGCTACTTTCCATACAGAGTTTACAATATTATAAATAATTGTATAATTTATTACTTTAATATGACAGAATAACCGTAGCCTTTGTAAAAAAAATTTAAGCATATGTCTACATAAGTATACGGTTTACAAAGATGTCTAAACTGCCAGCGGTAAGAATTTACCAATTACATCATAAATTAATAATATTTGACGACATTTAATAGGAGTGTGTTACACCGTGTCTACACCATACGTGATCGGCGTGACACGATTGCGACAACAGCTAATTCTAATCAGTGATGCTGTCTTCCAATTAAAAATCTACTATAATTAGCGATTCTCTCTAAACCTGACGAGGAAGGAAAATGTTTTATTTATTATTAGTCCAAGCGCTCGCGCAACCTATGACAAGAAATGGATTTGTGTTGCGGATGCGTCCGGCGTACACATGGTTGCTGGACAAATCCTTGTTTACGTTGCTATTTAAAAACAATAATAAATCAAATTCACAACAAAATGGATGTAAATTACTTCGAGTTAACAGATTAATCTGCAATTTAACTAATAAATTACCTCAGAAAACAGAATTTCTGTACTGTACTAGTAGGCCGTTATGACCATTTGTCGTTTATACAGCAAAGTAATACACTCATAATTATATTAACAACTAAAACTGGTGTATTTTAGTTTAAAATTAATTAATTCACTACAAGTTTAAAGAATTTTAAGGAAAAACATAACTTTTAAGATAAATTACCTTAATTGGTTTACGGAGCTGGTAGAAAACAGTTGAAACCGGAATGGGTCATTCTCTATGCAAGTTCCAGACATCTCATTAGTTAGATTTCATCACGTGCTAAATTGATGCGTGTGTAAATTATATTACTAATTCTTTTTTTTTTTTTTTGCCATTTAAGAAATATTTAATGATTACATCACACATCAATACCAATAAAAATAATGAATTAAAGTTTTCATCAGTCATTTATTTGTTCCCTTTTCACAGACTGTATGAGGCGTTTCCACAGGTATCAAAATCGGTAAATGTGGTAAAGTTTTTCACATTTTTATTTTTTAAATACTATAGGCCTACATATTATACTATACATTTTATATTATACTCCATGTTATATTAGGCTACCTTGGCAGTATACGAATTAACACGTCTGCGAGGGTGTTTCTGTCTTCTAATAAATTTCTCTATATTTTACCCCTCTTTTGGAAAGTCATGGAAACAAAATTTATCCCCACAAGGAAAACAGCTTATATATCATCCATCCATCCATCCATCGTCAACCGCTTATCCTGTGTACAGGGTCGTGGGGGGCTGGAGCCTATCCCAGCTAACAGTGGGCGAAAGGCGGGGGACACCCTGGACAGGTCGCCAGTCCATCGCAGGGCCACACATAGACAGACATACACTCACACTCACACTCACCTCCACATTCACATTCACATCCACACCTAGGGCAATTTTTTTGGAGACACCAATTAACCTAGCCTGCATGTCTTTTGGATGGTGGGAGGAAGCCGGAGTACCCGGAGAGAACCCACGCAGACACAGGGAGAACATGCAAACTCCACACAGAAAGGCCGGGGCAACCAGGGTTTGAACCCACGACCTTCTTGCTGTGAGGCGACAGTGCTTATATATCATTTTTAATAAAAATATAAAAATGCAGAAAAGTTTCTGTGAAGGTTAAGTTTAGGGGTAGGTATAAGGTTAGGAAATTAGCACAGTATAAGTCCCCACCATGGCATAAAAACATGTTTGTGTGTGTGTGTGTGTGTGTGTGTGTGTGTGTATTGGTAATCCCCATGTTACACAGTAATGTCACTAAAATTTGACCTTGTGGGGACATTGTTTGTTCCCCGTGAGTAAAACAGCTTATAAATCATACTAAATTATGTTTTTTTGAAAATGTAAAACTGCAGAAAGGTTTGTGTGATGGGTATAGGTTTAGGGGTAAGGTTAGTGTAAGGGCATAGAATATACAGTTTGTACAGTATAAAAACCATTACCTCTATGGAATGTCCCCATACACACTCTTAAGAAAAATGGTTCTAAACAGTAACAAATTAGGGTTCTTTGGATTGTAACAATAGCAGAACCCTTTTTGGTGATAAATAGAACCGTTTTTATAAGGTTGCATAAAGAACCTTGCTTTGCAAGTGTTATATAGGACCTGGTGTTATAAATTACCTTTTTAATAATAGTTTATTTTCATTAATATTAGTATATTAAATCTGGCCAACACACACAGCAAGCCACAACTCACACTATAACCGGCTTAATGTGTGTGGGCCAGATATGGCCCATATGACCTTTGCCGCTGCCAGAACTGAGCCATATGTGCCATAGTTGGCCCAGATGAGGCCCGGATATGTATGCTATCTGGGCAGGGCAGTCTCGGTGGAGTGTCCACTTTTGAAGCCTGACTGATTGTCATCCAGCAGCTTGTTCTGTGAGAGACAGGCATATATATCTGATTGAAAAATGCCCTTTCAAGTGTTTTCATGAATGGGATGAGAAAGACTGGTCTGTAGTGTTCTATCTGTGTGGGGTTAAGTGCAGGTTTTTCAGCAGTGGGGTTACTCGAGCCTGCTTAAATGTAATGCGAAAAGTGCCTGTAAGTAGATGTGTGTTAATTATGTGTGTAAGTGCCGGAAGGATGGACAGAGAGATGGCCTGGAGAAGTTTTGATGTAATGGGGTCAAGGGAACAGGTGGTGGGGTGGTTGGAGAGGAGGAGTTTAGAGACCGAAGTGTCAGTCAAAGGAGAGAACATAGAGAAAGAAAAGTTGCATACAGGAGCCAGGTGTTTGACAGGGTGTGGTGCAGCAAATGTATTGCTGATGGCTGTAACCTTATCAGTAAAAAATGTGGAGAATATATCTGCTGTCAGTGATGTGTCAGGTGGTGGAGGGGGAGGGCAGAGAAGTGTGTTCAATGTTCTAAACAAGCTACGAGTGTCTGTGGTGCTGTTGAACTTGGTCTGGTAATAGGCAGTTTTTGCAGCTTTAATATTATCTGAAGAAGTTGCAAGCAGAAGTTGATATTTACCTAGATCTGTTGGATCTTTAGATTTCTGCCATCTCCTCTCAGCTGCTCTGAGATCAGTCCGATGTTCACGAAGAACGTCAGACAGCCAGGGGCTGGGTGGTGTAGTACGTGCTGGTCTAGAGGAGAGACGACAAATGTTGTCTAGACAGATTATTAACCCTCTGGGGTCGACGGAAGCGCCGGCGCGTCCTGCTGGATATTTTCGTCATTACAACAGAAATAACTTAAAATACAAATTTTTGGGTATACAGATAAGTGTAAGACATCATTTGAAACTATAAAGGGTCTACTTTTATTTGTGTACACTCACAATAACAACAAAATCTTGTGCTTTTGTAAAATAAAGAACATAAAAACGGTGAGCTTTCAGCTGTCTGTGTTCACAAGCATATTTCAGAAACACGTCACAAAAATTCACTTAAACTCCGTGAATACTTATCACACAAACAGGAAACATATGTCTAAAGGAAGCTTAAAATGTCTACTTATAAATAAAACAATTCAAATTTAAAACAAATATTCTCCTGCAATGTAATCTGTATGAAACAAAGCGATGTACAGTTTTCCTGGCTCAGCTTCATTATAGGTAATGTGATCACACCCACCAACACAGCGCGCCATTCATACGCTAATGTGCTGAGACAATCAAGGCAAATGGTGCACGCACCCGACTGCGAGATTTGATGTAAACACAACACAACTCAACTTTTCTGTGTGTTTGTAAACTCCTGGATGTAAGGATGAGTTAACATTTTCCTCAGAAGAAGAGCGGGACTCAGATGAACATTTGTATTTTGAAGAGAGACTTGATCCAGCAGAGGATACAATTTCGGACAAGTAATTTAGTTTTCATTAGCTGACATGCTATTTTATATAAACATGTAGATATTTTACTAGTGGGACTGTTTCCAGACAGGATTCAAAGTATTGACATTTGAAATATGTCCTAATAGGCAAGTTTTAGTTACATTTAAATGCTGTTTCGGCTAAAGCAGGTATTTAAATTGTGTGCTGTATGATATAAATATGATTTGTAATATGATATAAAAAATAAAATGAATGTTTAGATTATATTTTAACTACTGTTTATGCTCCCTCGTTATCATCAACAAAGCTTATGCTTGCAAATATGTGTTCAGGTTAAATTAGTAAAATGCACTTTAAATATGGCCATATTAGAAAATCAGCATATTATAATGATTTCTGAAGGATCATGTGACACTTCAGACTGCAGTAATGATGCTGAAAATTCAGCTTTGATCACAAATGGCATTTTATAATATATTCAAATTGAAAACTGTTCTTTTAAATTGTAATATGTGTTCACACAATGTTTTTACTGTATTTTGGATCAAATAAATGCAGTCTTGGTGAGCAGAAGAGACTTCTTTTAAATGGTAGTGTAGGTCTAAAATTAAGTAAAGTCTTTATGTATATAAATGTAAATGTATAAGTTATTTCTTTTAACTTAAAACTTGATGTTGATCATTAATTCTCCTCACATTCATTCTCTTTCTGTCACATTCCTCATTGATGGGCCCAGAGGAGGGGTCTTTGTGTCCTCAGGTGTGAATCACATAAATATTCGTAATAGTTCACGCCTCCTCGCATATTACCATTCAACACAACAATTGTCTTACAAAAGTTAAATGACTATATTGTTTTGTATGAATGAGTGATCAGGATGGTTTTCACATCATTTTGTAGCAAAAACTCTAGGTTACAAGATCCAGTTTTCAAAGGTCTTGTGGACCAATGTTTAGTATCTGTTATATGACCTTATTTCAGTGACTTAAAATGTAAGTTTTTTCAAAAACCACGCATAAACGTTATTTTCTCAAAAATACAAACATGTACACACATGTTGCTCACATATTGTTGTAGCCCAGTTTGTGCTGAATACAGTGTTATCAGACTTTAGCCATTAATATATTTTTAATCAACAAATGTCAAGGCATGTCAAAACTTCTCCAGGGCCCAAAACACCCTCAAACCCCAGAGGGTTAAAGTAGAGTTAAGTGTGTCTGTGGCAATGTTTACATCAAGCGTGGAAAATAAATTTACATTATTGTGGGAAGAGAGGTAGAGACATCAGTGGAAAGGTGAGAGGGAACGGAGGTTACGGTGAAAGGAAACCAAAGGTGGAATCGGTTTTACTATAGAAGGGAGAATCATGTTGAATTGAACAAAGTAGTGATCAGAGACATGTAAAGGTGTGACAAGAATATTTGAGGTGGTACAGTTACATGTAAAAATGAGGTCCAGCTGGTTGCCTGATCTGTGAGTTGCTGTGTGTAGTCTTTCCAAATCAAATGAGGCCAGAAGAGTATTCAGTTCAGTAGCCTGGGGCTTGTCTTGGTACACTTACAAACCCTTGGTTCAACTACAGTTGAAATCACCAAGAACCACAAGTGGCCTGCCATCCTCTGGCAAGGAGGACAGCAGGACATCCAATTCCTCAAGAAAGTTTGTCAGCTGACCTGGAGGGCGATAGATGACAACTACATTTATTTTTGTGGGATGCATTGTAGTAACGGCATGGAATTCAAAAGATGTATTGTTACATAGTGAAGCCTGTACTTCCGTACACCGCAAATAAATTATGCTGCACTTTAGCAATAAATTATACTCTAAAACATGTGAAGCACTGTTTGCAGACACTAAAACGACGATAGTTTTACACACACTTTTACAGTACTCTTGTAAATTTACAGTCTTACTGGCAACCAAAATTACCAGTAAGTTACTGTAAATTTGACAGTAAATTTATAAGGATTTACAATACTCTTGTAAATTTACAGTCTTACTGGCAACCAAAATTGCCAGTAAGTTACTGTAAATTTGACAGTAAATTTTTTAGTGTACACATCTAAACGTGTATTAACCCCTTAATTATACGACACGTTGGGATCCTTATGAGTTTTTGTTTCTGGATTATGCAACAGTGTCATGTTTACTCGCACCATACTTATCTTGACGGACAGCAAAAAATGCCTTTGATAGGTACTGGTTTCCTTTTCTCTCCCTCCAACCAACACATTGCTGAATGTCAAACCACACTTTCCTTACAAGCACTATGGTTGTGTGAGGGGAAAGTGCAACTGTATTTCTAATTTTCTCCAGGTTGGACTCATAAATACGGGGTGAGGAACACTGATGTTTTTTACAATTTTTCCTGTAGTGCTGATGTTATATTCTCCATGTTAAAATACTTTCTCCTATCTCAATTTATTATGTAGACATAACTTGAAGTAAGCCATTAATAGGTTGATTTCCCTGAAAACTGTAAACACTGACTTTTACATGTGGCATTCTGAAACGTCATCTAAACGTGAACATCTTACGCTGCTTAAGGGATTAAGAGAATTTGGTTTCACAAAACTGGGTTTCTCCCAGACAATGTGGCTAATCTGCCCATGTAAATGCATAAGCGCCATTCTGATGGGTTTTTGAAGAGTGCTCAGGTGCGTGGAACAGACCGAATAACTAACATCATAGGATGCAGCTGTACATCATATCAACAAGTCAACACAGCACATAGAATTCAACAAGTCTGGAAGTACAGTGGGAAAAGGAAACATTACACACACACACACACACACACACACACACACACACACACACACACACACACACACACACACACACACACACACATAAAATTAACAATGCCAAAAATTTCGAGTACTGTCCCTTACATCTGAATATACAGTATGTGCTTATGTACATTGGGGGAACCTCTGGTGGTTTTCACACTGGGTGCATTTGCTGCGGTCCGAACCTGAGTGTGATTGTTCCCATAGCCCCATGCAGCATTGGTATGGTCAGGCTCAGGTATGATTTTGTCAACGGTGCTTTTCCATCATCAACTTGCATCATCACAAATGTGCACATGATGTGTAACACGGGATGCCATATTTATGCATGCCGTAATTCAGCAGTTGTACATGTTCAGGAGAAGGCGACTATATCTGATGCTCACAAACTATTATTTTTAAGGACACAGCTGGTTGAACACTCAATTATGTATAAGCATCTTACCTCTTTTGTGTCCCACAATGTTCCCCTGCCACTCATTGTGCATGTGTGTGTTTGTTTTTTGAGCAACTGATGTCATCATGCTTAAATTGGGAAAAACATATGCACAAGTTATATAACTTCCTGAATAAGTGCAGACTTCAGTACAGGTTGCTTTCTCACTAATGCAAACCTTGACGCAGTTCAATTTCAACCCAAATCAGATCACCTCCTACAGGTAGTCTCGGGTTCAGTTCGAACTGCTCCCCAGTCCGCAAAACAGCTTTCACATTACCAACTTTACCATGCTCTGTAAAGCATAAAACTGCCAGTGTCAAAGACCTGTCAGTGTTTGATATATGAGGGGAAACCCCACTATTGCAGCACAATTCTGTTGCAGGTTGCGAAATACACTGATGAGATCCAAAACATTATGACCACCTGCCTGATATGCTGTTGGTCCTCCGTATGCCAATAAAACAGTGCAGACCTGCCGAGGCATGGACTCTACAAGACCCCTGAAGGTGTCCTGTGGTATCTTGCACCAAGACATTAGCAGCAGATCCTTCAAGTCCTGTAAGTGGATCAGATTTGTTGGTCCAGCACATCCCACAGATGCTCAACTGTATTGAGATCCAGGGAATTTGGAGGCCAGGGCAACACCTTGAACTCTTCATCATGTTCCTCAAACTATTCATGAACAATTTGTGAAGTGTGGCATGGTGCATAATCCTGCTGGGAGAGACAACATCCATTAGGGAATACCATTTCCATGAAGGGGTGTACCTGGTCTGCAACGATGTTTAGGTAGGTGGCAAGTGTCAAAATGAAGTCCACATGAATGGCCGGACCCAGGTTTCCCAGCAGAACATTGTCCAGAGTATCACACTCCCTCCACCGGCTTGTCTTCCAACAGTGCATCATTTAATCGGTACACACATACACGGCCGTCCATGAGATGTAAAAGAAAATGGGACTCATCGTACCAGGTGACCTTCTTCCACTGTTCCAAGGTCCAGTTCTGACACAAGCGTGCCCATTGTAGGCAATTTTGACGGTGGACAGTGGTCATCATGGGTACTCTGATGACCTGTGGCTCCGCTGCCTCGTATGCAGCAGGGTGCGATGAACTGTGTGTTGTGACACATTCCTCCCATAACCATCATTAAAATATTGTACCACAGTAGACCTTCTGTAGGTTTGAACCAGACGGGACAGCCTTCGTTGCCCTCGTGCATCGATGAGCATTGGGTCACAAGTTTGTGGTTTCACTCTCCTCGGACCACTGTCAGTAGGTATTCAACACTGCTGACTGGGAACACCCCACAAGCCTTGCCATTTCAGAAATGATCTGACCCAGTCTTCTGGCCATAACAATTTGGCCTTTGTCAATGTCACTCAGGTCTTTATTCCTGCCTATTTCTCCTGCATTCAACAAGTTGACTATGAGAACTAATTGTTCACTTATCATCTACCCAGACCTTGACATGTGGTCTTGTTAGGAGATGATCAAAGTTATTCACTTCTCCTGTGAGTGGTCAAAATGTTTTGGCTCATCAGTGTTAAGTTAAGGAAACAGCAGCATCTCTGGAATATCTAGAAATAAAGCCAAGCAAAAGAGTATAAAAAATTGGAAGAGATCCATGTTTGTTATTTATATTGGGAAATTAGGTTTCTGTGGTGAAAGCTGCTAACTGACTGAGCTGCATATTTACGGGGTAAAGAAAAACCAATGGAGAAAATGAATTGGAAGTATATCGAGCCATGGAGTAACACTCATGGGATGAGCACCAAGGGAATGCACACACACCAAGAGAATATCACAAGCCCACATTATTCTCTGCAACCTTTGCCACATTAAAAGTTACTGTATTAAAATCATTCTGTTATCGCAAGCAATAGCCCTTGCAATATGCATTATGTACATTTATGACATTTCAATAAATTCTATATGTTGTGCAGCCCTAATGCAAGTGTGTAACGAATGAGGCAGCGAAGGCAGAAGAGGAGAGTGGATCCAAATGCAACTTAGCTTTATTCAAACAAACAAACAAATAAACACATTGGAAAAACCCACAATGGGAAAACAGGAAACTTAAACACGATGAAACAAAACTGAGAACTCGGGCAGGGAACACATACCAGGCTTAACAACATTCAACGATTGACAGAGGGGAGTGAAAACAACCGGGTTGAAATACACGGACATGGGAAAACGGGGGCCAATGAACAAACAGAACTCAAACAAGATAACAGGGCAATAAACAGAAACCAATGGCAAACTAATGAGGGCAGGTGAACACAATGAACAGAGAACATGAAAGTTAACAAGGGAACTATGGAGCTACAAGGGTGACAAAAGTGCAAACTAAGGAACTACAAAAGTGACAAAAAAGACAAACAAAGGGCAACAGTGAGACAAGACAAGGTATACCTAACAGAGCCCCCCCTTAAGGAGCGGATTCCAGACGCTCAAAAGTAACATCACATAAAACAAGAAGAACAAATGTCCATTGACTGGGGGGGAAGCTTGTGGTGGGCAGACAGACCAAGGGCAGCAACGAGGGGCAGACAGGCAGTCCAGGGGGCAACGAGGGGCAGACAGGCAGTCCAGGGAGCAACGAGGGGCAGACAGGCAGTCCAGGGAGCAACGAGGGGCAGACAAGGGAAAGGGGCCGTTTCAGGAGGTCTGGAAGAAGGCCACTGGGCGAAGAGTGGTCCGGGGGGCGGAGCCGTAGAAGGCGTAGCCGGTGGAGGCCTTGGAGCCGTGGTGGGCGGAGAAGCCATAGGAGGCGGAGCTGAGGGAAGCCCTGGAGGCTCAGGAGGCAGAGCTGTGGGAAGCCCAGGAGGCGGAGCTGATTGACCGGGGCTGACGAGGGCTCAGGCTCATTGACCATGGCTGACGAGGGCTCAAGCTCACTGACCGTGGCTGACGCGGGCGCAGGCTCGCTCACTGTGACAGGCGCGGGCGCTGGCTCGCTCACATTGACAGGCGTGGGCTCTGGCTCACAGACCGGGGCAGGTGTGGCCCGGGAGGCGGAAGCCCGTCGTCTCTTCCTCCTCCGGGCAGACGAAGTTGAGCATGCTGGCTCGAGGATCGCGGATGCGGGGCACACCGGCTCTGAAGCGGACGAGGTTGGCAGCTTGTAGGTCAGGACGGGCGTGGAGAGACGAATCGTGGCGGACAGGGGGAGAATCTTCGTGGGACGAGCGTCATCCTTCAGAACGCCCACAGTGAGCGGCAATCCGCTGACCCGCAGGGTCTCTTCCACGAAACCGAGGAGCGTCCCGCAACGACTCGCCGGCGGCAACCGCTCCCTCAGAGACTCGTTCAAGTTTCCCAGGAAGAATACCACCAGGGCGTGGTCGGGGAAGTCAGAGATGTGTGCCAGCTCCAAAAAATCCCGGACGTGGTCCTCCAAAGGGCGGTCCCCCTGCTTGAGGCAAAGGAGCCAGTAATTCGCCGACTGGGCTGCTAGATCCATGTGTGTTGGTCAATCGTTCTGTTATGAATGGTGGCAGCGAAGGCAGACGAGGAGAGTGGATCTAAATGCAGCTTAAATTTATTCAACAAACAAACAAACAAATAAACACAAAGGAAAAACCCACAATGGGAAAACAGGAAACTTATACACGATGAAACAAAACTGAACAGGACCCTTAAACACGATGAAACAAAACTGAGAACTCGGGCAGGGAACACATACCAGGCTTAACAACATTCAACGATTGACAGTGGGGAGTGAAAACAACTGGGTTAAAATACACGGACATGGGAAAACGGGGGCCAATGAACAAACAGAACTCAAACAAGATAACAGGGCAATAAACAGAAACCAACGGCAAACTAACGAGGGCAGGTGAACACAATGAACAGAGAACACGAAAGTTAACAAGGGAACTATGGAACTACAAGGGTGACAAAAGTGCAAACTAAGGAACTACAAAAGTGACAAAAACGACAAACAAAGGGCAACAGTGAGACAAGACAAGGTATACCTAACAAAGTGAATGGTGATCAAATTTCCAAGCTCCAAAAAAGGACAAGACAGGATAAAATCCATAAGCATCCATATAATCCATGTTTTCTGAAGCGATTTAATCAGTTTTGGGTGAGAACAGACCAAAATTGCACTCCTTTTTCACTGTACAGCTTGCCACTGCAGTCTCTTGGCACGATCATGGTTTCATGTTCGATTAAACTTCCTATTGCTCATCTAATGAAGCTTGAAATTATGATCACCAAGAAGCTGATGTCAAGATTTAAAGTGAAACATTTGTTATATTTAGTTTGGGTGAACTATTTGCTATAAAGGGCCTTCTTAGCTTCTTATCCATTTAGCTTACCAATGAGCTTACTGTCTCTGTGGCACTTTCCAAAATTGCTGTTTGTTTGAGCAGCCGAAGGGGGAGGAGAATGTATGTGTGTGCCAGGTGCTTCAACAAAAAAGAGTTCTGCATAGGACCCACCTATGCATCTTAGCTCAAGCGTCCTCAGTAAGCTTCCTCTGTTGTTGGTTTGTCAGTGTGTCTGTATGTTTGTGTTTGTACAGTTCGACGCTTGTGCTTTTACTCACTAGCTTGGAACATGTTTAAATGAGTTCTGTATGTACGTCTCTCTCCAAATTCAACGGATTTTACATCTGCGCATTTTGTGTCCAGCTGCCGCTCAGCACAGCGGATCGAGCGGTTAGGGAAGTGATGGCAAAATAAGCGAGTCTAGAACTCTAGAGAGAAGGGCTCTTTTTCACATTCTTGCCAGTGCAACAACCTTCAATTTAGCTCTGTGGTGTCCGGATACATGCCTGCAGGGCCAGCTGTGTTTGACACTATTTATCTGCTCTACTGAAGCATATCATTTTTGATTATTAACCTCACACACCAAAAAACTAAAATGCGCTCCAACAGTAAAGATGTGAAATGACAATGTAGCCAAGATTGAAGCAAATGATTGAGCCCTCTGCGATTACAGCTGCAACCGCCGTTTAGCTGCTGTAGTCACCACCCGTGAAAACACAAATCTCAATGACTTCAGGCAACATATACCAGCACACACACCACACGAGTGGCACAGCTCTGTACGATATCTTCATTCGACACACTTTGGTGCCATTACGACCGCCTGTCCAATGAATTAAGGCCATTTACTGCTCTGTATTATGTTATGTATATTGATGCTCGCATAATTTAATTTCACAGAAATTCAATTTAAAATGATGCACTGAGGATGGTTGCCAGGGGAGAGAACTATAATTAGATTATAATGGATTTGAATTCTGCATTACAGTGGTAATACCCAACTGTCTTCATAATGTGCCACTGGTAAAGGGCCTTGTGAGTAGATGTTGTGTGCGCTTATAACATCTTTTGAAAAAGTGCACAATATCCCACACATCAGGATTGATATATCAATATAATTCACATCATTTGGTGACATCAGTGGTCAAGTAAAGAACTGAACCGAGAATGATTAAAAACTCAAAGTAAAAATTATTTATTTAATGCCAGTTCAATATGCAGAGACAATTTAGTAAGTAAGCCAGTATAATAATATTAATAATGGCAAGAGCTTTCTTCAAAATGGCCTTTTCCACTTAAAACCCCTAATAAAACACAATTCGTTTTGTGGATTTCCCGTTTTATTTCAGTAATCTACTGCTTATGTATATGCACAATCTATAATATGCACAATGTACTTATGTATATCTAGTGGCCTAGAACACATCTCAAAATTATTGATTGCTGCCATGGCAATGCTGAATGACTCAATGATGGGCGAGAGATACTGTGGCCCCAAAGAGTAGTTGGACACTTTTGGACAGTTAATAAACCCTTATATGTATATAATTTTAATGACATTAAATAACAAAATGTCAAACCAAGAGTCATTAGCATTCAAAAATATTTAGACATTTAACCAATTGAATTTCAATGGTTACATATGTGATCTAAATTTGGCTTGAAATTTGAAGGGTGGTCCTCTGGAGCTTTCACACAGACATCATATTTCAAAGAAAAATAATTAAATTAAACCTGTCATAATATATTTACAACTACCATAGACTTGATACATATGTATAATGTTTAAAAAAAAAACCTGTTATTGATTTAATAAGATTGCCCTGTCTCATATAAATCATGCTCACAGGACAAGCAAACAAAAGTAAACAGTCACAATTGTGACATTAGAAAATGTCTTGGTTACTGTTGTAACCTCTGATGGAGGGAACGAGATGTTGTGTTGATGTAGTGACACTAGGGGTCGCCCTGGGGAGCCCCAGATATCTCTGATGAAAGGCCAATGGGAATTGGTGAGTGGAATTTGCATGCCACTCCCCCAGACATATGGGAATAAAAGGAGCTGGAATGCAACCACTCATTCAGGTTTTGTGCTGAGGAGCCGAGACAAAGTCCCAGTTGCATGAAGGACACAATGTCTCATTCCCTCCATCAGGTAATGTAGGTTACAACAGTAACCGAGACATTCCCCTTCTGTCACTCACTCGATGTTGTGTCTATGTAGTGACACTAGGGGCCCCTATACAAAACTCCACGACTAACTGAATTGTGTTACGTGGACTGGGGGTGTGAGACGAGCAGACCACTGTGTGCCTCGTAGCCAGCGCACCTGGCCGTCACGTAACCTCCCCCAATGCTCTTATAGGCGTCATAATGGTCCCCTGCACCGAGTCGACTGCCCAACAAATAAGGACCAGCTGACCCAGCCACAGCCTCTTCTCTTTTTTCTCCCTAAAAGGAACAAAATCATTCAGCTGCCACAGGGCTAAGGAGGAAGGACATCCAGGGTCCACAATTTTGTGAACACCACTAAAAGCACGTGTCTTCACCTGAGGGGAGGAGAAAGGCACTATGCTCAAGCGTTACACCTGGCCAGCTGTCCCGGAACTCACCTGCTCATAACTGACAACACACGGGACGAGACCGGCTCATCCCAGAGATTATAGAATCTTGCAAAGGTGTTGGGTGTTGCCTAGCCCGATGCTCTACAGATGTCTGCTAAAGAGGCGCCATTGGTAAGAGCCCAGGAGGCCACCACACTCCTAGTAGAGTGTGCACACAGCCCCAAGGGGGGGGGGGGGGGGCACGTCCTGGGCATTATATGCCATAGTGATGGCATCAATGACCCAGTGGGCGATCCTCTGTTTGAAGACAGCGCTCTCTTTCCACTGTCCACCAAAGCAGACAAAGCTGCTCAGCTCTGCTTGCAATGCAAATAGATGCGTAAAGCAGACACAGTAATGCCAAGGCTGGGTCTGTCACTTGACCACCTGATCCCTAATTGGGGTTGTGGGAACCTTGGGCACATAGACCAATTTGGGTCTCAGGATCACGTGAGAGTAACCTGGACCGAACTCCAGGCACGTTTTGCCTGAAACCTACCCTCTTAATGGAAGTGTGCGTCATCAGGAGGGCAGTCTTCAAAGAGAGTGCCTTAAACTCAGCTGACTATAGGAGCTCAAATGGAGCTCCCCGAAGGACCACAGAAAGGTCCCACGTGGGGATGAGACGTGATCTGGTGGGGTTTAACCTCCTTGTGCCTCTCAGAAACCTGTCGATCAAGTCATGCTTCCCTAAATACTTAACGTCCACTGCATCATGATGTGCCGAAGGAAAGTAATGATCCGACTGCGCATATCTGTGAGTCTTCGCGTCGGGAAGAATACCACTTAGCGGACAGATGCCACTTGTTGTGAAAGGCGCTATACAAATAAAATTGACTTGACTTGACTTTCTCAGAGACCCTCTTGCATCCGCATCTAGACCTCTGGAATCTCCACGTCTGGCCCTTGGATGGGTCGCGGAAGATCTTAAGTGTCCTACCACCTGCTGTCATAGACACGATCTAACAAGCCTGAGCTCCCTCTACCAGGTAGCTCCATGCACTTAAATGGCGTCTGTTTGTAGCTGGTGCTCTTCCCGATCAGAAGACCCGCAGAAATGCGCTGTTAGGTAGGGGTCTAATTTCACAGTAGGTTGGAGGGGTGGATGTCCACCTTGAAGGTGTCGTAGCCTCTATACCGGCCCACTGCGATGCAGTGACTGTTAAGTCCCTGCGGGAGCACAACCTGGTCCTTAGGTCCCTTAAGAGGCGCCCGGAGGCTGAATCCTCCTAGGCCATGCCTGTTCCCCTCACGGGATCTCTCTGCACCCCCGTGGGCCCTCAGGAGAACCCCCTTCGAGCCACTAGACTCGAGCTGTGTGCCCTCCTCTGAAGATGGCCCTCCTGATTCAACTTGCTTCCATCAAGAGGGTCGGGGACAGACAGTGAACGTGCAAGCTACTGCCCCAGGAGGAGGCAGACCCAGCCTTTTCGTTGCCATGTCCGGTGCGTACTTTGCGCACCTATTTTGGACTGCACGTGGAGCTCTAGACGATTCTGAGTAGCTCTTTGTCTGCTGACTCTGTCCCCAACAGAGGTTTGTCCACGAGGTCATCAACGCCCTTGCATCGGCATTCTCGTGGGCACTGGCCACTGGTGCCTCTCTAGCAGACATGGGCCGAGCAGCGGGTTGGGTAACACCCAATACCTTTGTGAGATCAATAACCTCCGACGGTTGAGTCGGCCCTGGCTTGTGTTTCTTCAGGTCCGAGCACGTAGAACTCAGTAACACGGGACAGCTGGCCGGGTGCACCGCTTGCGCATAGCACCTTTTCCCCTCTTCTGAGGCAAACCTGTGCACTGAGTCCACAAAAGCTTGCGCTCCCTAGATGTTTTCCTCCATAGCCTTCTGGCTCACGAATTCGGCGGAGGAATTCCTGACCAGACCCACTACGGGTACTAATTACTCTGTACTGAAATAGGTGCTCCACAGGTATCGGTCATCACGATTACCCCCTGTGGGTAGACACATATTTACAGCTGTATGGTCCCCCTGTTGGCAGACCCATGTCTCCCTTGGGCAGCTCCCTCTGCCCTTGGTCGCTGTGTTTGTAGAGCTCCTCCCTCACCAGGTAGGACCTACCACCACGCCACTTCCATGTGTGGCTCGTAAGCCCATGTTATGTATTTGCCACATGTGACTTCCCCAGCCTGGGCAGGATGTGGTCTCCATGGGGTCTTTTCCCCCTGAAAGAATAGGAGTCAGAAATGAACACCTTCCCTGATGTGTGTTATAGCGTTAGATGGCCCCAGCTGCTTCTAACAGCCCTATGGTGAACATAGAGAGAGAAAAGGCCGTGGCTGGCACAGCCTGCTACCATTCTTGGCACGTCGCTTTGTTCCCCCCTTAAGAGAAGAGGGAGGCCGGGAACCTAAAAAGTGTATCACATTTATATGGGGTGTTGGGGAAGGTTAATTGCAGCCTGGCACGGGCTGCTCCTTTGGCACACAACAGCTTGCTTGCACCCTCATCAGCAGTTCACAAAACACAGTTCATTGTCATGCCGTTATTGGATAGGGACCCCTAGTGTCACTTCACCGACACATGTCGAGTAAGTGACAGAAGGGGAACATCTAGGTTACTGTCGTAACCCCTGTTTCCTGATGGAGGGAACGAGATGTTGTGTCCCTCTTGCCACAACACCGTACCAACCACTGTAATGGTCTAACCTTTTTCTCGGCTCCTCAGTGCAAACCTGACTAAACAGTTGCACGATTCCCTCCTTTCATACTGTATGTCCGGGGGAGGGACATGCAAATTATGTTCCCCAATTCTCATTGGCCTTTACTCAAAGCATAGAGGCAACCGAGGCTCTCAATACAGACCCCTAGTGTCACTTCACCAACACAACGTCTCATTCCCTCCATCAGGGAACGGGGGTTATGACAGTTACCTAGAAGTTTTCCACCTGTTACAATTGTGACCAAGAAAGAACAAAGCTCATATTTTCATAAAAATAAATAAAATAGAAAAGGCATGCAGTTTGTTACATTGGGATGTCATAAAATTATATATTGATTATTGATCAGAATGTTATTTCATCGATATATTAAAATTATCAGACATTTAAATTAAAAGCCAAATTTGCATGCTTTCTAATACACCATGTTGGCCTCTGTTGGGCGATATACCATTTACTGAAACAAACAAACACACACACTCAGGACAAGTTGAAGTGGCACAGGAAATGGTCATACAAAGTTATGAAAGTTTTGGTACTTCTGATCTGGGTAGCAGTGGTAGACACTGACTACCACACCTGGAGTTGCAAGTTTGAATCCAAGGTGTGCTTAGTGACTCCATGACAGATAGAGTAATGTTGTGATAAACTCCTTGTGGTCGCCATAATGTGGTCCTTACTCTTGGTGGGGCACGTGGTAAGTTGGGCATGGATGCCGCAGAGAATAGCGTGAAGCCTCCACACGCGCTAGGTGTCCGCATTAACACGTTCAACAAGCCAAGTGATAAGATGTGCGGATTGACGGTCTCAGATACGGAGGCAACTGAGATTCGTCCTCCGCCACACAGATTGAGGCAATACGTCACCACGAGGACTTAGAGGGCATTGGGAATTAGGCATTCTATATTGGGGAGAAAAAGGGGGAAAAAAAGAATGAACAAAGTGAAGTTGATGAGTTTGCATGTTAGTGAAACACAAACTGAAAACTGCACAAACTGAACGATTAGAAATGGCAATGTTTATTATGCAATTTCTCTGTATGTAGCCATGAATAGGTCTCTAATTCAAGAGACCTATCTCTAATCCTTTGATAATGATTTTGATCGAATTTAATATAAAACTATGCAAGTTGTGCTCCACTGTGCTGCAGAATGCTGACTCTTGAGTGTTGGTGGTATGTGCACACATTTTGTAAAAAATAAATAACTGTTTCTAATTTTAGAATGTGCAATGTCATCCATCAGGTGCGTCTGGTGTCTGATCCCATTAAATTTACACTGCTGCTCACACTTTATTAAAGTTATGTAGAGAAAAATGACTATTTTGCAAAGAGCAGCCCTATTTATATTTGAAAATAAAAATCCTGATATATGTTCCAGCCTTATGCTAAAATGCTTTAAATAAGAATCACATAAATCTACACTCCATACCCCATAATGACAACTTAATGATGAACAAATGATGAACAAATTATAACTTTCTTATTGCAAATAAGAAAATACTGAAAGAATCACATTGACATAATTATTCAGACCCTTTGCTATGACCATTGCTATTTAGCTCAGGTGTAACCCATTTCTCTGGATCATCTTTGAGATGTTTCTATACTTTGACTGGAGTCTACCTGTGGCAAATTCAATTGATTGGACATGATGTGTAAAGGCACACATCTGTCTATACAAGGTCTCACAGCTGAAAATATATATCAGAACAAAAACCAAGCCATGAGGTCAAAGGAACTTCCTGCAGAGCTCAGAGACAGGATTGTGTCAAGGCACAGATCTGGGGAAGGCTAAAACATTTTCCCAAGAGCACATTGGCTTCCATATTTCTTAAATGGAAGAAGTTCGGATCAACCAGGACTCTTCCAAGAACTGGCTACCCAGCCAAATGAAGCAATCAGGGGAGAAGGGCCTTGGCAAGAGAGGTGACCAAGAACCCAGACTTGAACCCAATCGAACATTTCTGGAGAGACCTGAAAATGGCTGTCCACCGATGACCTCCATCCAACCTGACAGAGCTTGAGAGAATCTGCAGAGAGGACTGGCAGAAAATCCCCAAATACAGGTGTGCAAAGCTTGTGCATCATACCCAAAAAGACTTGAGGCTGTAATCGCTGCCAAAGGTGCTACAACTAAGTACTGAGTTAAGGGTCTGAATTCTTATGTAAATGTATTATTAAATGTTTTTCTTTGTAATAAATTGGTCAAAAATATGGTTTTTGCTTTGTCATTATGGGGTATGGAGTGTAGATTGATGTGATTTTTTAAATTTTTATTTAAAGCATTTTAGCATAAGGCTGCAACATAACAAAATGTGAAAAATTTACTTTCTGAATGCACTGTAATGATTATCATAGGAGAAATCTTCTGATTATCAATATCTGAAAAAAGCATTGATCCCAAGTGTAGTGAGACAGACTAATGTCTTGTAGCAGTTTCCCCCCTCCTAATGTTGTAATTTGTGTGTAACCGTGATTTTCCCGGTTATGCATAATAACTTTAATGCGATTTTGTATTATGCGGCGTACATAAAAACAGCACATTTGTCTGTTTTATTATAACCCGCCCCTTAGTATTCGGTAGTTTTGTTTATAGCCTATCAGCGTGCATTCGTTGGGCATATTAGGGCAGCTATGTGCCGCGTAGATGCGCGTCATGGTCTAATGGCCTCCCCCTTTTCCGGTATTGGGCGTTTCCGCTCAATAGGTATGTGTTGTTGTTGTCATTGATTGTTTTTATGTTCAACGTTAGGCTGTTAATGTTCGTTTCTTTGTATGTTATTTAGCGTTTGTTTGCGCGAGGCTTGTGTCGAGCTCCGCTGGCCAATTGCTGCCTTCCTTCAGTCAGCCGTTCCATACAGCCGTGTGTGTGCGGCTGTAATTATGGCAGTAGCTTCAACACTTTTGGTACGTGAACGCCTTAAATACGATGGTGAGTGAAACTCGTGTGGGTTTCATGTTTAATTGTTTGTTCTTTTATAGATCTAATCTGCTCCCCAGAAGGTGTCTGTCTGGATGGAAGCTGCAGGGCTGAACTACGTTGTTGTTTTGTTTTCTGTTTTGTTATACATTTGTTTTTGTATGTTTACATTATAAACTCTGTCTCTGGCTTCAGAAGTGCTGTTTCCTCTCTCACAGTGAAGTGAGATCTGTCCTCTGTGTGTATCCTGAGCCACAGAGATCATCAGAGTTTGGAAATGGTGTTGTTTTGTATTCATTGAAACCATTTTAATTTGTTATTGTTTGTGTGAAGTTGGTTCTGTTATGGTGATTTGTCATTATCTCTGCCCTTCACTGACATATGTGTTGTATGTAGAAAATCAGTTTGTCTTTTTGTTTTTAGGTGTATTTAGTTAATTTTCTCTTCTGTGTTCTCAGGAGCTGAAGGCCCAATGCAGGGGGCTAGCTGTTCCCCGCACTAAATGGTGGTAGTGCCCCTTTCACCTGTGGAGTTCTGTGTGTCTACAACTGACTCACCTGTGTTTGTGTGTGTGTACGTGTGAGAGAGTGTACACTTGGGGGTGACGTGTCTTTATCGGGGAATTGCTGCCCCCGGCTAGCCTTCCTGCTCCTGGTAAGCTTCAGCCCTTTGCGTCAGTGTATATGTTTTATGGGTGTGTGAAGCCTACTACAAACCACGCAGCTGATTGTGGTACTCATAATTTTAATACACTTTTAAAGGACGAAATGAGCATGTAGTGCCCATCATGATTAATCTGTTAAGATAAATAAAATATTTTGTACCTTGGTATTCACGTCTTTTGCCCTCTTGTCTTGAAACAACGAACCTGTGTGCCCTTTTTTCGATTTGGGTTATTATTTCCCTGTTAAATACAGGGTGGCGTAGTCCACTCATTTATTGTAATATTCATGGCGGCATTGGCAGCGAGCTTCCCCCCTCGGCTGGTGCCGCCACCAATCTATCCTCGACCGGCTGTACAGCTACACAAGCCTAGTTATTAGAAGAGAAAAATACATATGCCAACTTATCTGGGATAAATTTGGGATTAAATGGATTAACTCCAATATCTGCAACTGGTGTCAAGGTGATTTTTAAATTTCAAGTTCACACAAGTGTCCTAGCAGAGTAACCACAGGTGTAGTTAATCACATTAACTATGAACATGTTCCATTTTCATTTGATAACTACAAAGTGCCACAAAACATAATTATCAACACCTCTGTTTTTATAATTTTAAACCTAACGAATGTCTGTTTTTCAAATGTTTTTGAATGCTTTATACAGAAAAAATAATTCAGTTTGAAATATGAGATGATTTTGCATGTATATAGCGGATGTTGAGACGTCTCTTCAGGCAGCGCTGGTGTAATGTATGGTTTGTGTTTCTTCTGCCACACTCTGTCTATCCTGTTCCCATCATGCACCAGTTGAAGCAGAATAATAACTGGAATTAAGCTCTTGCTGAAAAATCTGATGTTCTGCAGTAAATGTCAGCCAAACCCAACACACTCCACACCATAATCTTCCACAACAAATGCATCATGTGATGGCAACTTCAGCTCACACTAGTCACTGTTTAGCACAAAATGTACAAAACATGTCTCGTCATCGCCACACATAAAGATGTGTGAAGAGATTTTTATTTCATTCTCATAATAGTTCTGTCATATTATCATTTTCTCATACAGTTAATGTGAACTGTATCACAAACCATTGAGTTTCTATAGTTGAAGAATTTAGAATATAAAATAAATATTATTTTTAATACAAAATATGAAAGCAACATCATACACATACTTCACCATACACATACTTCATACCCAACATTTTCCCCCTCACCATTCTAAACAGCACTGTGGCAGCGGTGGAGTCATTCAGGTTCCTGGGCACTACCATCTCACATGACCCGAAGTGGGAGATACACATTGCTACCAGCTAAGGAAGTTCAACCTGCCACAGGCGCTGTTGATACAGTTCTACTCAGCAGTCATTGAGTCTGTCCTCTGCACTTCAATAACTGTCTGGTTTGGTGCAGCAACGAAATCGGACATCAGAAGACTACAGAGGACAGTTCGGAATGCTAAGATTTTTATTCTTTTGCCCCCTGCCCCCCCTTCATGAACTATACACTTCCAGAATGAGGAAAAAGGCTGTAAAAATCACTCTGGACCCCACTCACCCAGCCCACTACCTTTTTGAACTGTTGCCTTCTGGCCGGCGCTTCAGAGCTCT
Organism: Xyrauchen texanus; assembly: GCF_025860055.1. Taxonomy (NCBI): domain Eukaryota; kingdom Metazoa; phylum Chordata; class Actinopteri; order Cypriniformes; family Catostomidae; genus Xyrauchen; species Xyrauchen texanus. The sequence goes on along the minus strand of NC_068290.1, from coordinate 45,809,580 downwards.
GAACACCAGAACCGTCAGACACAGGAACAGTTGTTTCCCTCAGGCCATCCATCTAATGAACAATTAAATTGCCCCATTGAGCAATAATTATGTGCAATACACAGTTTATGTCTATTTATATTATCCAACATATCCACTCCTGACATTACATACATTGCACTGTACATAATATACTGTATTTTTGTTCTTTATATAACGGATTTGTATTAGATTTGCACTAAGTGTGTGTATGTGGGTTTGTATGGAGGTGTGTGTCTGAGTGTATGTACGTATATGTATAATTATTTATTTGTATTATTCTTCTTTTTTTTTTTTAGCTATGTCTTGCTGCTGTTTTTGTATTGTTGTGCACTGGAAGCTCCTGTCACCAAGACAATTTCCTTGTACGTGTAAGCATACTTGGCAATAAAGCTGATTCTGATTCTGATTAATCTTTTAAGATGTACCTGTAGGGTAGACTGAGGCTAGTTGTCACACTGGGAACTTGATCTCAGTACAGAGGCATTATACCTATACAAACATTTTGAGTGGATTATTTGAAATTTCAAAAAAGTAATCAAAATGGGAATCTGTGCTTTATGTGATTTCGCAAAATGGACTTCCGGTGGCGAACAGTTCCCCCTAGTGGATTTCACATGGAGTTCAAGTTTGAACATTGAAAAACAAATTCGCTGGTTTGGCAGTAACTTCTGTGTTGGCAGAGCTTCATACACAGCTACATTGAATACACTGAATTTAACAATGAACAAGGTCATCATTTTAGCAGCTAACAGTGTTTGAAGCTTCTCCTAAAATTTAGCTAGCTAAGCTACAAACAATTTAACAGAATTAATTTTTTCTAATTTTAGTAGGCTAAGCTAAAAGCTACACTTCAGAAAAAGTAGCAAGTTACACTAAAAGCCACACGCCATAAATAGCTTGCTACATTTAAGCTACTTTTTTACTTTTTTTAAACAGATGCACTTAGCATACTGTCATAGACAAAGCATCTAAAAGACTTCTTCGCATGTTTATTAAAGCCACGGTTTCAACATAGTACAGTATAGTGCAATACAGTACACAAGTATGCAGTATGGTGCAATATAAAATGTATGTACATGTAAAAAATATTCTACATTTATATTTATACAGTACATGCTACAAACTCATGTGTTCAATATGAAAAATCACTGTTTTTACATTTTATTTTTCATATTTATGCACTACAGTACTGTGCAAAAGATTTAGGCATTTGTGAAAAATGTTGCATAGTGAGGATGTCTTCAAAAATAATGAAATAGTTTTCATTTATCACTTAATGTCATACAAAGTCCAGTAAACATAAAAAAGCTAAATCAGTATTTGGTGTGACCACCTTTGCCATTAAAACAGCACCAATTCTCCTAGGTACACCTGGACACCTAGTTGTTGGCAGATAGGATGATCCAAGATTCTTGGTGAATTTTCCACAGTTCTATATATTTAGGCTGTCTCAATTGCTTCTGTCTCTTTATGTAATATCAGACTGACACGTAGTGGTGCATTTATGCCCGCAGGGCGCAGCCACCTGGCACGACCAGCCAGGCTCCCTTCCAAGGCCTGTAAGTTCTCTTCCTCTTTACTGACGAAGGCTTACAAGGCCACGGGTCAAGCCGCTACCGCCCTGCACGCCATGGCCATCCTGCAGGTCCACCAGGCCAAGGCACTGTAAGATCTGCAAGAGGGTACGACTGACCCTGGGCCGATGCAGGAACTGCGTACTATGACAGACCTCGCCTTCCGTTCAGTGAAGGTCACGGCGTGCACCCTGTGAACAATGTTCACTCTTGTGGTCCAAGAGTGGCAACTGTGGCTCAACCTTGTGGAGATGTGTGATGCCGAGATGCGCCCATCTCCCAAGGGGTGCTTTTTGGTGACACCGCAGCATGACTTGGCTGCCTTCAGGCCTACGAAGTCCTGTGCACCGTCTGCTTCTTGCCAGAGCTGTTCCCCTGCGGTGACGGCCCTGGCTCCTGTACCATCGGAGCCCATACGCCGGTCTCAGTGAAAGAGATCCTCTCTCAGGAAGTCCCCCAAGAACCCCAGACAGCTTCGAGGCAGTCAGGCAGCCCAGGTATGAGGCAACTACTTTTGACCAATCTGGCCCGGGTGCTCTCTTCAGCCCTTGGGCCAGCGCATGGTGAGTATTCCATTGCAGAAGGCCCTCAGCACCCACATGGTCAATAAAAGAGCAGTTTCCTCATTTCCTGGGCCAGCACACTTGTGACAGCTAGGCGCTGGAAGTCTTTCCGGTCAATCAAGCCATAGAGAGACAGCCAGTGAACAGGTAACTGTGTGACAATTTGCCTCGGCTATGCAATACAATTCGCCAGACACCCACCCAGGTTCAGTGGCATCCTCTCCACTAAGGTGCGGGCGAGGGTGTCTCCATCCTTCTGGCAAAGGGAACAATAGATCCCATCCCCGTAGCTGAGTTGCACAAGGGCTTTTACAGCCCTTATTTATCGTGGCCAAGAGAGGGGGAGGGTCGTGCCCAATCTTGGATCTGCTTGCCTTGAACAAAGCCTTACACAGGCTTCCGTTCAGGATGTTAACGCAGAAGCATATCCTGGCCATCAACCTGAAGGACGCGTACCTTCACATATCGATCCTTCCTCCACACAGACCCTTTCTTCTGTTTGCCTTCGAGGAAGGAGCATACCAGTGCAAGGTCCTCCCCTTTGGTCTGTCCATAGCCTCCTCCTTTGGAGTCAGCAGACTTTGAAGTCTTATTAATGAATAATATATGTATTTGTGTACTCCAGTGCCCAGGAGTACACAACACATCTAGTGGAGTGCGTCCGGACTCACAAGGGGCACAGCAAGTCCTGTGACTGGTATGCAAGGAAAATGGCATCCACAATCCAATGGGCCAGCCTCTGCTTGGAGACAGCTTTCCCCTTCTGCTGCCCTCCAAAACAGACAAAGAGGTGCTCCAAGCATCTAAAGCTCTGCGCACAGTCCAGATAGATGTGTAGGGCATGAACTGGACACAGCAATGACAAGGCCAGGTCTTTCTCCTCTGAATGGAGCACTTGCAGGTGCACCACCTGGTCCCAAAAGGGAGTGGTGGGAACACGTAACTATACACTTCCAGAGTGAGGAAAAAGGCTGGTAAAATCACTCTGGACCCCACTCACCCTGCCCACTACCTTTTTGAACTTTTGCCTTCTGGCCGACGCTTCAGAGCTCTGAACACCAGAACCGTCAGGCACAGGAACAGTTTTTTCCCTCAGGCTATCCATCTCATGAACAGTTAAATTGCCCCATTGAGAAATAATTATGTGCAATACACAGTTAAGTTTATTTATATTATGCAACATATCCACTTCTGCCATTACATACATTGCACTGTACATAATATACTGTATTTTTGTTCTTTATATAACAGATTTGTAATAGATTTGCTCTACGTGTGTGTATGTGCGTATGTATGAAGGTGAGTGTATGTAAGCATACATACAAAGCTGTTCTGATTCTGGTAACTGGGCTGGGGTCTCAAGATTACGTGAGAGTGTGCCGGCCTGAGCTCCAGACATTCACTGGTGACAGAGAGTGCCTGCAAGTCCCCCACCCTCTTGATGGAAGTGAGTGCCACCGGGAGGGCCATCTTCAGAGACAAAGTGCTGAGGTTGGCCTGCTCCAGGGGCTCAAAGGGGGCTCTCTGTAGGGCAGGTAGGACCACAGAGAGATCCCAAGAGGGAATCAGGCACTGTCTAGGAGGATTCAACCTCCTCGCGCCCTTGAGGAACCTCAGGCCACACTGTCGTGAGGGTCTCCTGTCCAGTGTATCATGGTATGCTGCTATGGTAGCCACGTAAACGTTCATAGTTGAGGGAGACAGCTGTCTCTCCAGTCCTTCCTGAAGGAAAGACAGCACAGACGGCGCATCTCTGTGGGTCTTTCCCATGGGAAGAACACCAGTTCACGAGGAGATGCCACTTCAAGGCATACAGCCGCCTCATAGAGGGGGCTGTGGCATGAGTGATCATGTTTACTACTGCTGGCAGTAGACCTGCTAGACCAACTAGGTCTTCCGTGTCCCATCCAGGAGCCAGAGGCAGAGATTCCAGAGGTCTGGCTGCAGCTGCTGGAGCATGCCCTGCCCCTGAGTGAGAATATGCCAGGGAGGTGCTACTGCCAGGGGCATCAGAACCAAGAACCAAGTCCGGTTGGGCCAGTACGGCACAACGAACAGGACTTGCTGCTCTTCTTCCCTGACATTGTACAGAGTCTGTGCAATGAGGCTCACAGGAGGAAACGCATTCTTACGTAGCCCTGAGCCCAGATGTGCACTAAGGCAACCATGCCAAGGGGGGCCTCGTACAGGGAGAACCAAAGGGGGCAATGAGAGGACTAGTTAATAATGATAGTAATTGACTAACTGGGGCCCAGGTCAGGAAGCAGACAAACTGGTTAATCCGAATGTCTGCTAGCTGCCTTGAGACGTCACACAGGTCACATAAACTACAACACATAGAGACTGTATCACCTAGATATCTCATAGAGACTGTGTCTGTTCCCCGAACTACCAAACACAATACCCCCACTAACTCATTTAAAAAAAAATTATTAAGGTCAAACTTGAACAAAACAAACAAATAAAAAATATACATCATATAAAAATAGGGCTACTAAACATTAGATCTCTTTCTACCAAAGCACTAATTGTCAATGAAATGATTACAGATCATAGAATGATTACAGATCATAGATTGGACCGTCAAATATAAATAAAAAATCTATGTCGTCTTTTACCCTTGCTACAATGTATAGATCACCCGGGCCTTATTCTGATTTCCTTAGTGAATTTGCAAATTTTTTATCAGATCTTGTAGTTACTGTAGATAGAGCCTTAATTGTTGGTGACTTCAACATTCATGAAGATAATGAAAATGATACATTGGGATTAGCATTTATTGATATTCTCAACTCTCTTGGAGTCAGACAAAATGTAACAGGACCAACTCATCGCCATAATCATACGCTAGATTTAATTCTTTCATATGGAGTTGATGTTGATAAAATAGAAATTCTGCAGCAGAGCGATGCCATCTCGGATCATTACCTCGTCTTTTGTATGCTGCAATCAACTAATGTTACTCAATTTACACCACGCTATCGTTCAGGTAGAACTATTCCTTCGACCACTAAAGATAGCTTCACTAATAATCTTCCAGATCTATCTCATACACTCATAAACCCCAAAGCCCAGAAGAACTTGATGAAATAACAAAAAATATAAATGCAGTCTTCTCTAGCACCCTTGATATTCTCGCCCCACTTCGATTAAATTTTTTTAAAGAAATAAGCCCTGCAGCATGGTACAATGATAACACTCATGCTCTCAAAAGAGCAGCTCGGAAAATGGAGCGCATGTGGAAGAATACAAAATTAGAAGTATTTCATGGTGCATGGAAGGATTGTGTCTGTAGCTACAGACAGGCACTAAAAGCTGCCAGGTCAGCATATTTTAGTAAACTCATAGAAAATAACCACAACAATCCTAGGTGTTTATTCAGTACTGTGGCTAAATTGGTTAGGAATAAAGCCTCAACTGAACCAGATATTACGTCACAGCACAAGAGTAATGACTTCGTGAATTTCTTTACAGATAAAATTTAAATAATCTGAAATAAAATTGGAGTTATGCAATCATCTGTCATAGCACCTCAGAAAACATTGTCTAATAATTTTCCTCACATGCAGATTCAATCCTTTGCTGTCATAGGTCATGAAGAGCTAACAAAGCTTATCGAAACATCAAAAGCCACAACTTGTTTGTTAGATCCTATACCAACTAAGCTCTTAAAAGAGGTATCTTCTGTAATCTCAGAACCTCTTCTTAATATCATTAACTTCTCGCTATGCTTAGGACATGTCCCAAGAAACTTTAAAATGGCAATTATCAAACCGCTTATTAAGAAGCCACAACATGATCCTGGAGAACTTGCAAATTATAGACCGAATTCAAATCTCCCGTTTATGTCAAAAATACTAGAAAAGGTAGTATCCTCCCAAATATGTTCATTTCTACAGAGAAATAGTATATATGAAGAATTTAGGCCTCATCACAGTACAGAGACTGCAATTATCAGAGTTACAAATGACTTGCTCTTATCATCTGATCGGGGCTGCATTTCTCTTCTAGTGCTTTTACATCTAAGTGCTGCATTCGACACGATAGATCACGACATTCTCTTGAATAGGCTGGAGAATTATGTTGGAATTTGTGGAGTTGCATTAGCATGGTTTAGGTCATATTTAGCATTTTGTTTATGTAAATGAGGAATTGTCAAACCAAACAAAAGTAAAATATGGAGTGCCACAGGGATCCATTTTAGGGCCTCTGCTTTTCTCTTTTTATATGCTTCCCTTGGGAGATATTATCAGGAATCATGGAATAAGTTTCCACTACTATGCTGACGATACACAACTTTATATTTCTTCAAAACCTGATGAGATATCACAATTCTCTAAATTAGCGTGTATCAATGAAATAAAAGATTGGATGGCCAGAAATTTCCTTCTACTCAATTCTGACAAAACCGAGGTACTAATTATTGGACCAAAAAACTCTAAAAATAAGCTGCTAAAATATAATTTGACTTTAGATGGATGTACTGTTACATCATCTTCAACAGCGAAGAACTACAAATTGATACCAATCTGTCCTTTGAAAATCAAATTACAAATGTTTGTAGAACAGCATTCTTCCACCTAATAAATATTGCTAAATTAAGTCACATGCTATCTGTTGCTGATGCCAAAAAACGAATTAATGCGTTCATGACCTCAAGACTAGATTATTGTAATGCATTACTGGGAGGATGTCCAGCAAGATCAATAAATAAAATTCAATTGGTTCAAAATGCAGCAGCCAGATTGCTAACAAGAACCAAGAAATATGATCATATTAGCCTAATTTTATCAACGTTACTTTGGCTACCTGTTAAATTCTGTATTAATTTTTAAATTCTGTTAACTACATACAAAGCTTTGAATGGTCTAGCTCCACAGTACTTAAGGGATCTTCTACCACGCTATATTCCATTACGTTCATTATGATCGCAAAATTCTGGCCTGTTAATAGTTCCTAGAATATCAAAATCCACAAAAGGAGGTAGATCCTTTTCATATTTGCTCCTGAACTATGGAATAGTCTCCCTAACACTGTTCGAGATGCAGACACACTCTCTCAGTTTAAGTCTAAACTAAAGACTCATCTATTTATCCAGGCATACACCTAATTTATCCTTTAATTGTACGTTTTTTAGTAATACTGAAGTGTCAATAAAAGCTATATTTTTGTATTGATACTCACGTCTCCCTTTTGCTTATTTCTTTGCCTTCAATTGGTACAACTTACCTGTGTGCCCTTTATTGGGAGTATTTCCCTGGCTCTCCCCCAGGGTGGCGTAGTCAGGTTTAATTTAATTTTGATTTAAGTTTCCCTCCAGTCGGGAATGCCACACATGCGTTCGCTTGCTTTTTTCCAACAGCACCGATCACACTCGTAGAAACTCCCACGAAGATCAAAACCACTGACCGCGGCTTCCTAAACTTATAACACTATATACCTATGCTGCGCTTTCACTCGGATTCTTCTGGCAGTTACATACAACTTTTGTAATACTAAATTAAATCTCAATATAGTGTTTTCTTATCTGCAATTTATCTAGTTTCACAAAGGTTTAGTTAGTTTTCGTCCTCTGCAACAGTACAGTGCCTCGCTTCGTCAGTACACACCCCCGGGAAAAAAATAAATACTTTTTTTCCCGCTCCCAGAGACACCGGAACAATGGTGTGGAGCTATCCGCTGTCAGCTGATTACTGATTGGCCAAATAGTATGTCAATCTTGTTTGCTAAGATTAATGAATATTAACCCTTTGTAAACCTTGAAAACACATTTTAATAATACGTCACTAACCAAAATGATTTTATAAGGTTTTCCTAATTAATAATTTATATATATATATATATATATATATATATATATATATATATAGACCACATATTATCTGTTACACTTGCGTGAACGCTGCAGAATACATTGAAGTCTATGAAGTGATGCCACTTTACACCAAAGTGTTTTTCACACACACGATTTTGCTTCACCAATAATGTCTTTGAGAGTACTAAGCAAAAATAAATATTTAAAAACTGTCCAAATTTGTGAAGAGAAATTGACTGTCTTTTAATTAAATATTATCTTATTTTTTAGGAATATCAGAGACCCGTTATTGAACTAATTTAAATTCACAAAGAAAACGCTTAGACCTAAACATAAACAAGTCATTTTATTACTTTATGCTATCAAAGCAACTGCAAGCTTTTTTCTCTCTTCCAAATACATGTTTTCAATGTTTATTGTGCACACCTCATGCTTTTTTACGTGGCAAACTCGTTAAATCACCCATCTGTGATGCTTTCTTGAACTCTTGTCACGTGGAGGGCAATGCCACTCTTGATGCGAGACATATCCAGCTGCAGACCCGCAGCACCACCAGTTTCAGAACCCCAGTTTCAGAACCCCAGCGCCAGAACCTGAAGTGAGAGGCGGAGTTATTGACAATGAGACAAGCATGGCGGAGAGCATGGTGAGTTGTGTAACGTTTTTGACATCATGTTGTGAAACATTATCGCATATATTAAGTTCAGCGTTTATCTGCTAAATATTTAATTTGTGCATAACTTTATCATCTTAATGAAGCTTGAATATGTTGTCATACTTTACTCTATTAAAAAAAAAAATCTACGGATGGTTCGATACATTTTTGCGTGTTGTAAATGAGCCTTGCGGTGACGTTTTGAAGACATCTTGTGAAGGTGTTAAAGTGTTTGTTCCACGTTCCTCTGTTATATGCATTGTGAGTTAATGTTACCTTATAGTTGAGGGGTTTTTTTAACGTTGAGATTATTGTGTGGTGCTTTCATCTCTTGTAGAGACATTTCGAATGAATGAAGACCACAAGGAAAAGGCCCGCAACAATCTCCTGGAACAGTCAGAAGCTTCCAGAGAGCCCTTTCTATTTCATTTTGTGTTCAGGGATGACATGGAGTTATTTTAGCAAGAATGTAAGGACAAAATGGGCCTGAGAGTGAATTCCTCATTTGATACATTTTAAGTTTAATTTATACAGGATTGTCATGATAAAATGGGCCTAGGGGTGAATTGGTCATTTGTTGTATATATTTTTATTGTTTCTTTTAAAATTATGCTGAATTTTCTCACTTTTTTAGTTTTTTGACATGTTTTATTTTACATAAAGAAAAATGCATGCTGCACATGCACATGTTCTTGTGAAATAAAGTATATTTTATATAAAATGCCCATAAGTTTCAAGCATTTTTTTTCACCATCATGATCAGGAAGTAACTCTCATAATACAATGAAACGGATAACTATATACAATTATATTACACAAGATCAATGTTTTAAAATGCTTATTGTACTGTACCTTAAAGAATCATTATAACATACGTATAAAGTATGATGTTTCGTTTGTAATAAAAGCAAAGTACTCTCCAAAATGTTAGGTGACGCTACTCGGTTTCGAACGTAAGCTCCGCCCCTCACTTCAGGTTCTGGCGCTGGGGTTCTGAAACTGGTGGTGTAGCCTACTCTCCAAAACGTTAGGTGGCGCTGCTCGGTTTAGAACGTAAGCTCCGCCCCTCACTTCAGGTTCTGGCGAAACTGGTGGTGCTGCGGGTCTGCAGCTGGATACTATTGCTTGATGCTGGTGTTGAACTGAGCGTTGATGCCTTGACTTAACTGATGCCTTGACTTATGTGAAATCCATTTACAATGACGAAAGAACATTATTGAAAATCAAAATTATTATTATTTGTCTAATATTGTGGTCTTTTCTGATAAAAGTCATGCTCAGCCGTTTAAATAGGCTACTGTAGGAAAATGATGCCATAGATCTGCTTTGTGTTTATAATTCTTATACTGAAGTCAGTAGATTTGTAGCAATGTGAGTTTTAATAAAGGAGAAGGTAAGGTCGTTATTGAAACTCACTATTATTAGACTATTATTCTTGTCTTTTTGGATGAAAAATAATGCTCAGAATGAAGGAAGACTATAGATCTGCTTTGTTCATTTAATGCTTAAACACTATACGGTCTCTTGGTAGATTTCGTTCATGAACAACTCAAAATGATTCACTGACTCATATCACATAAGACACACATGTGTCACCATTGTGACATCTCCAGAAGGGGTCACAGAACTAATCAGTCAATAAAATTGAACAAATTTGTGAAACAGAAGCAAGCCTCACAAAAATACTCTTTATTTTTCAGCTAATTCTGAAAAATTATAAACTTGAATCACTAAAATAGCTGGAATTGATGCTTTTAGCTTATTCTTAAAAAACAAAATATCCCCAGAATTTTTTTTTGTGGACCAATGAATATCTTACCCTTTTCCCTGTAATTTGTTGTGGCATTGCAAGAACAAATCTACAAATTAGAGAAGAAGAAAAGTTTTTTTTTTCACTACCCACTTAGCGCTCTTTCCACCTGTGACATAACGCAGCGTAGCTGTCACGATTCACTGTTGTCTGCCCTGTGTTTCTCCCCTGTCATCTGTTCCCGGACTACACTTCCCATAATTCCCTGCTCTCATCACTGCCAGCTGTCCCTCATTGTTTCTCACCTGTGTTTAATGTTCTCATTAGTCTTTGTGTATTTAAGGCCCTGATTTCTGTTCAGTATTGTCAGTTGTTGAATGTAGTTGAATGTATCTAGAGCCACTGTGTGATGCCTGTGCCCTTCGTGGACGGTGTCTCATGTTTGTGTTTTGTTTCCCATTGTGTATGTCTTATTTTGTTCCCTGTGTTTTCGTGTATCCTGAGTTACTCGGTTCATCTTTTGTTTTCATTAAAAGCTGCATGTAGATCCTCATTCCTCGTCTGCCTGGTTACAGTAGCCTACCTATGTGACTTGTTTTTTTTGTGGGTTTTTTTCATAGCCGAATTTTAAACATTACAAGTAAACAATGCTACTAAGATGGACAGAACACATGGACAACAACGCTACTAAGATGGACAGAACACATTGACAAGTTATTGAAAAAGAAAAATATTGATTATTGACTTGTTTGATGTCATCCACTCACAAAGTTAATTCCAATACTCAATATTGCCATCATCCACTCACAAAGTTAATTCTAATACTCAATAATGCAAGTACTGAGTGCATAAAATGACCTGTGTTCTTGATGAGGCTTAATATCAAGGATGTATCAGATGGTGACTTGTTAGAAAGAACCCATTTGAAGTCCCAGAATTCATAATGGCACTACGGTGGCAGAAAGGGATATTTACCGTTGTGTTTTCTCTCAAAAGTTAACCGCTGTTAGCTTATGAGAGTCTTGATGGCAGATGAGAGTGGTCATACTCTGTCAACATTGTTGTTTGGTTCGGCATTAGTTTAATAAAGTAATAAACACATGGAGAAATCAAGTGTTAACAGACTTCATTCTTTCAACGTGTCATGCAAAACGCCACTGGTGTAATGATAATAAAATAACTGGTGTGTGATAATGCCAGTAGTTGCAGTAGTTTTAGGTGCACAACAGAAAGATTACAGCACATATCAAAGCACGCATTAGATGCATTCTAGGTCCTCCTGTCCTACCAAGTTTGTTCTTCCAAGTTATCTTGGCAAGACTGGTCTTCATTAGAATGCAAGTCTGTTCTCTGTGTTCTTAGAAACATCCTATATTCCCAATCAGAGATCTCACACAGATGTTGGACCAATCAGCTTTGAGAAAATTAACAGTCCCTCCCCCTGAATCTATCAAAGTCTACTTAAAAAAAGGAAAAGTCCCCCCATCCACAAAATCAGCTATTTATGATAATTATTTATTTGCAAGAAATATATTTTCGGCAGTCTTGCATTTCATCTAAAGACATTTAAAAAAAATCCCAATAAATTTCCCAGACTGGCCATAAAATATATAACATCAAAAATGAACATCAAATAGTGACAATTACATTTAGGCTGTAAGGTGAAGACGTTTTACATTTAATCCCGTTCCCATATATGGGGCACTACATTCTTTTCATTCTAATAAAAAGATCTATTGTTTTTGGGCGAGAAAATAAAAGTTCTCCATGTGTAATCCTGCAGTTTATTTTTTAAAACTGTTTAAAGTCGGCAATAGTTCTTTCCTCGCGTAATCATATTTGATCATCAGTGGTGAGGCTTTGCGGAACAATCGTCACGCCAGGCCAATAAGGTGACCGCTAGACCAATAAGGTGGCCGCTTTTTTGGGATGACAGGTAAACATTAGTCCAAGATGTCTGCGCCCTTGTTGTCAATATCGAGTAGTGAAGAAGAGGAAATTACGGCCAGACCTCCTTCAAAAGTCCGTAAAAAGTATTTTAAACAATGCTACATGCATCTCACGTCCATAAAGAAAGAAGAAACAAAAGATTTTACACGCACACGGTGGGATACTTTCAGAAACTGCGTCAAACGGTGGCTTGGTTTGCAAGGTGAGAATCAGAGAATAGCAGAAACATACAAACATTGTCTAGAAATCGAGTTTGACAATGTTCCCGAAGACACTGGGTTTCACTCCACTTGCTACAGGCGTTTCATTGACAAAAAGCGCTTGGATGCGGCAGAGAAACGGGCCACACAGTGTCCTGAAGCTCAAGATCAAGGCCAGTCCGTGCCATCGGGTAGTAACGTTAGTATCACTACAGTTGAATGTCCGACAAAGAAACTTAGGTCCAGGACCGGCCTGCCAGTAGCTTGTGCTGGTCCTGTGCTTCCTGTCTTGTGCATAATTTGTAAGAAAACGGACAAGTACATTACTGTGGGAGGCAAACACCAGAAGGACCATCTTTCACAGGCAGAAACGTTGTCAGCAGGTAGGTAAAAACAAAACACACACATATGTTTGAACTTTTATTCCCTTATGCTAGGTACCATGGCTAACTTTCAATTACAATCACATAATTTATGTAATGTTTATTTTACAGTCAGAGACAGATTTGCATTGTTTTGCATACAGCTACAGCCAGAACACTCAATATTGTTTAACTATTAACACAGTTTTTTATTAGTTTAATTAGTTTTTATTTATTTATTTATTTACAGGCCAGTTGCTGAAAGCTGCTGATATGAAAGAAGACACTAGCATTCTTGTGCATATTCGAGACAAAGACTGTGTCTCTGGAGGTGCGATACCACAAGTCCTGTTATAGACAGTACACCAGGTTCTTGAAAAAGTCCAGTGCATCAGTTACTGGGACCTCAGAAGAACAGTGAGTTATTAATATTTTATATTCCCTCACATTTCAAAAGTAAAGCATTGACCATCTACCTGTATATTGTCGATTTGTCTGTAAACACAGTCTTGACTGCACAACTACTGCACCAGTAATTCAAAATGATTTTTTTTTTTTGTGATTTGTTAAGGTAGAAGAAACTAGGAATAATTTTCTTGCTGAAGAATAAAAAAAATAATCTCAAATCACTTTGTCAGGTTTCGATTTGCTACTATTTATACAACTACATTTATAATTGAAGCCATTGTGCAATAGTTATGGCACATAAAGTAATACATCTTTTCTGTTTTTAATGTGTTTTCTTTTCAGAAATGAGCCAACCTTTGATGCCAGCTACAAGATCTTCTGTGAGAGGATCATCCGCCATAGAATAATTGTAAACCAAGAGGTGTTGACAATGACTCAGCTAAGAAGGATCTTTTTAAATCTGGTGAAAAAACATGAAGATCTTGATGCTTCAAACTACAGGTAATTTGAATACCACAAGTGTCTTTGGCATCTTTGGAAAGAACGTTGATGCAGCATTCTTTTTCTAACAAAAATGGAATTCATAATAATCATAATCATATTTTATAATGTGTAGAATCTGTTAACAGTGTATTTTAACTTAAAAACAAATTCAGTGTGAATATATCTTTATTTATACCATTGTGATCATCTTTCACTCTATCTTTTTGATTCAGGCAGGATAAATTGAAGAGGAGGTTGGCCCGTGATTTCCCCCAGCTGGTGTTTCACTCCTCCAAGAAGCGCAACATAAGTGAGATGGTTTTCATTGAGACATTGTATGCAGATAAGCTGATAGACAGGCTACCTCATCCATCAGGTACAGAAACAACAGAGTCAACTGAGGTAACTAGCCAAAGTGACTGTGAAAACAGGGCTAGTGCAAAAGCTGGTCCACAAAGACCAACTTCAATGGCCTCCATCAATACTGCAGAGGACACAAGGACACTTTACAGTGCGGCATTAATATTAAAGATGCTTCTGTGTGACTCTCCCAGTATGAAATGCCCGTGGCCACCCACATCTGATGACTTAAATGTGAGCGAGGCAAAATCTGTCGTGCCAATTGAACTGTACAATCTGATTTCCTGGATTATTGGTGCAACTGAGGAACCAACACTGGCCCATTATGTTGATATTCCAGATAATTTGAACCTAAAAGTGATATCTATCTGTCAAGACATTGTGTATCTTGCATCTAAGGGCCGGAGGCAGACCCCTAAATCATTGTGTCTTGGTATAACGGTTCGCCATTTAACAGGTTCATCACAAATTGTTTCACTTCTAAATAGACTAGGACATTGTGCATCATGGGACACAGTTGTCAGTCTAGACACTAGCCTTGCCCAACTTCAACTAGTAGAGGGCAGAGACAAAATACCAAAGGGATTCTCAAAGAAGGTTCCTACAGTACTTGTGTGGGACAATATTGACTTTGGGGAGTAGACACTGTCAGGTCGAGGAACTACCCACCACACAAATGGGATTATGCTGCAAAGTTCTGTAGTTGAACTTGTGTCAACAACAAATAGACAACCTCTACAGAAGGGAGTTTCCTCATTGAAAGCACCCCTTAGCATCCCTGTAGAACAGTACCATCAGTCTAAAAGACAAGGACCACAGAACTTGTTTCATCAGGAAAGTGTTCCATTACAGGCGGACACATACAAATTGAACACGGTGTCTGCTGTACAAACTGAACTGGCATATGTTTTTGTAAAGTCCATAGATGCTGAAAGATGCACAATACCAAGCTGGACAGGTTTCCATACATTCTCTGAAAGGTATAATGTGTGCCCCTTCACCTGTTGGTAATGGGTGGCACCTTGAGGATGGTGAGTTAACAATGACCTGGATGACTAGAAATCCTGCCCCTGAAAGTGTGTTGCAGGCAGTCCACTGCAGTTGCAAGAATAGCAAATGTGAGACTGGAAGATGTTCCTGTATGTCTGCAAGACTGTCTTGTGCTGATTTATGTCGGTGCCAAAATTGTGCAAATGTTTCACAGGAAACAGAAGAAAGACCTACATGGGATGATGGCTCTGATAGTGATAGGGATGATACCGTAAATATGCGCTGTGTTGTAATTTAAGGTGATTTTGAGCTGTAAAGAATCTGTTGTAGAATTGTAATTGTTTTTTTGCAGCATTCAAAAATAAGGGGACAGTGTAGCATTTCGAGTTATTTCAGCCAACTTGGGCCAAAGTGTGCTTATACTTGTATCTTTCTGTGATTACACAGTACCTACTGAACATGTTGATGTATAAAACATCACAGTTTTGCTAAATTTATAATGTTTATGTTTAATTTTGCTTAGTGCCAATCCGTGAAGTTGAAGCATATTTTCAACAAATGTGCCATATTTCATGGTCTACATTCACACTTGAGTATATAATGCACCAAAACCTGTCTCAAGTGTTTAGGTACATGTATAAATGTCAGTTTGAGAGAGATTTTGTGTTGCTAAAATTTATATAAATAAAGTTACAAACAAAACGTTTGTAACTTTGGAATTGTGAATTGGAAAAAGTTTTTTCCAATTCACAATTATATACATTTATGGATTGTGACAAAAAACCGCAGGGTATTTTGCGGATAACTTCGATAATGGTTTTGTCTATGCAAAAATTAATTTAAAAAGTAGTGCCCAGGTGTGGGAACGAAAATCATTTTCTAGCCACTTTTTCCTAGTTCACCTTATGGCATAAAGTAAGATAAATTAATACAATGATGTCATCTTGTGGTCTAGCAGCAGCAGCACATCTTTCTTTGTAAATGTGTTATGATTTCATATGATAATTTGTGTTGTGTAAATGTGTTTTCATTAATTTTATGCTGTCCTCTTGTGCGGTGTAACTGTGTTTAAATTCTTCATAATTTTCATAAAGATCTTCAGCGGACTTTGGGCTTATTCTCTTGCTAGAAGTGACTCGTGCTGTCTCGCCCCATGTTGCACGTGACTGGTTGTTCGCTTCATTCATGAATGTGCTTGTGAGCTAACCATAGGGCCTGATCCAAATGGCACCATTAGCCCTTGCGGTACTCCTCCAAGTCCAGACTTTGGTGACGTAAGCGAGTGTAGACCTATAGGGCGCTAGTTAGCAACTCCATCAGGGTGCATGAGTTATAAAAGTGTGCATGTGGGACAGACTTTAAGACTTGATGATCTTCAATCGCATTATTCATTTAAACCACACACTGAGGACTTTAAGACATCACAGCAACCTTTTCTGTTACAGCATAATTTTCTGTCAAGCTGCTTTGAAATGATGCGTGTTGTGAACAGCGCTATACAAAGAAAAATGACTTCAAATCACATGATGTATTTTTATACAGTACATTGTTTTTACATACATTTTTATAAATTATTATTTGAATAGTCATGACATTGAAAGATAGGTTAAAGGAACACATTTTAAGCTTACTCTTGAATATTTGTTTTTATTAAATAATTCCAAGCAACACACTGACAATGAAGCATTAGACAATTTAATCAAGAACTTCTAAAAACTCACAAAAAAGCACATCCACTCACTGAGCACTTTATTAGGTACATCTGTACACCTGCTTATTCATATGATTTATAATCAGCCAATCATGTGGCAGTAGTGCAGGGCATAAAATCAAGCAGATATGGGATAGGAGCTTCAATTAATGTTCACTACAACCAGCAATATTACACATATTATACATACACTCACCAACCACTTTATTAGGTACGCATTTACACCTACTTATTTACACAGACTGGCCACTGGGCAGTCCAGCACATCAATGTGATGGAGCTGAAGGCAGTACACCCTGCTTAGTTCATATATCATATATCAGCAGGCAGGGAAGTCTTGGCTCTCTCCCTCTGTGTTGACTAGCAAATAAACCTGGACACGGGCAAATGCATAGTTCCTGTCCATAAGAGCATTACATGTACCAGGATCCACAAACATGGCAGCGGATCAGTTGTCCAGGGGAGGTCCAAACCCAGGGGAGTGGAGACTCTACCCTGAGCTGGTTGCAGAGATCTGGAGGGGGTTTGGGCCAGCAGTAGCAAACCTGCTGGCCTCCAGGGAGTCAACCCATTGTCCACTGTTCTTCCCCCTTTCAGGAAAGATTATAAGTAGGAGTACGGGTGTACCTAATAAAATGCTCAGTTAGTGTGTGTGTGTATGTGTGTGTAAACACTTGCAGTTGGGTTAAAACATGATTAACCCATTGGGAACTCAATGGGTTAATTTGCTTCAGCTGTGATGTGTTAATATAAACACGACACAGGGATGTGTTCAATCTGTGTTGCAACTATGGTGAAGACTTAGGAAATGTAAAAACTTATGGCACAGCAGCATACCTGCCTGGCCATGGGAGAAAGCCCAAAATTTCATCAAGAGGCCTTAAATATCTCATCAGGACAACATAGAAAAACCCATGTGTTACTGCAAAAGACTTACAGAATGATCTGATGAAGGCTGGGACAAATGTATCAGTGGCAACCATAAGAAGATCACTTAACATCCAAGGACTTCATGGCCAGACTCCACGATACATGCTACTCTTTACCAAGAAGCACAAGAAGGGTCGACTAGAATATGCCAGAAGGAATTTGGATAGGCCTGCAGAGTTCTGTGACACAGTTAACTGGAACTGTTTGGCCATATGGATCAGTGGTTTGTCTGGTGCAAGAAAGGCAAGACTTATGACCAGAAGAATGCTATCCCCATGGTGAAGCATGGAGGTGGGTCAATAATTATGTGGGGATGTTTTTCTGCTGCAGGAACTAGCAATCTTGACCGTGTGGCGGGCATCATAGATTCCAAGCTCACTTCCAAGTGAACCAAAGATTGGTTAAGGGGTCAGTCCTGGAATGTCCTAGAGTGGCCTTCTCAGTCTCCAGATTTAAATCCCATAGAAAATCTTTGGTGGGATTTAAAGAAAGTAGTTGCAGCACGGAAGCCATCAAACCTCAATGAGCCGGAAGCATTTGCACGAGAAGAACTTATTAGCACTTACCGAAATCGGCAGTTTTTGCAGGAGCAGTTGGAGGCCGGAAAGGCACCCGCCACCCTCAGAGGCATGGTGGCGGCAGTCAATGCTTCTTGGGTAGGGGGTAGGGGACTAGGGCTGTAAAAACGAGATTATGAGGATCAGTTACTGGGATTTTCACGCACAACCATTTCTAGGGTTTACAACGAATGGTGTGAAAAGGGAAAAACATCCAGTGTGCGGCAGTCCTGTGGGCGAAAATGCCTTTTTGATGCTAGAGGTCAGAGGAGAATGGGCCGACTGATTCAAGCTGATAGAAGAGCAACTTTGCCTGAAATAACCACTCGTTACAACCGAGGTATGCAGCAAAGCATTTGTGAAGCCACAACACGCACAACCTTGAGGCGGATGGGCTACAACAGCAGAAGACCCCACCGGGTACCACTCATCTCCACTACAAATAGGAAAAAGAGGCTACAATTTGCAAGAGCTCACCAAAATTGGACAGTTGAAGACTGGAAAAATGTTGCTTGGTCTGATGAGTCTCGATTTCTGTTGAGACATTCAGATGGTAGAGTCAGAATTTGGCATAAACAGAATGAGAACATGGATCCATCATGCCTTGTTACCACTGTGCAGGCTGGTGGTGGTGGTGTAATGGTGTGGGGGATGTTTTCTTGGCACACTTTAGGCCCCTTAGTGCCAATTGGGCATCGTTTAAATGCCACGGCCTACCTGAGCATTGTTTCTGACCATGTCCATCCCTTTATGGCCACCATGTACACATCTTCTGATGGCTACTTCCAGCAGGATAATGCACCATGTCACAAAGCTCGAATCATTTCAAATTGGTTTCTTGAACATGACAATGAGTTCACTGTACTAAAATGGCCCCCACAGTCATCAGATCTCAACCCAATAGAGCATCTTTGGGATGTGGTGGAACGGGAGCTTCGTGCCCTGGATGTGCATCCCACAAATCTCCATCAACTGCAAGATGCTATCCTATCAATATGGGCCAACATTTCTAAAGAATGCTTTCAGCACCTTGTTGAATCAATGCCACGTAGAATTAAGGCAGTTCTGAAGGCGAAAGGGGTCAAACACAGTATTAGTATGCTGTTCCTAATAATCCTTTAGGTGAGTGTGTATATATATATATATATATATATATATATATATATATATATATATATATATATAATATAGTATATAAATATAATGAGCCTTATCGGGTATATCAACAACAATAATATAATATTATAACTTCAATCTGTGAATCAATGAAGTCAGCGAATGCACAACGTAGCTTGAGTTCTAGGTAGAGTGCATAAACAGACTCAAGCCCTTTTTTTCATTTTGTTTGTTGACATGTTATCATGAATAAATTCTCTTTAGTTTGTGAAGGGATTTTGAGAATGTAACTTCAGGTTACACACTAAATGTGTATCTTGTGAATACGCTGTTACAATAACAATGCGCTCTGTCAATCAAAGAAGTCTAAAAAATTTCAAATGAATACGCCCCTGTGATAAAGAATCCAAAACACAGATTCTAAAGATGTAATACTTCATTATACTCATTAAATGACATTATTTCAGGAATTGATTATACATTTTAGTAAGGTCTTTTATGTAAGTTGATATGTTTATGTCAAATGCATAACCGCCGGTGGCACTCTATCACCGTGGTGGGGCGGTTGTCACATTGATGCTCACAGCCCTACAGGGGACCACAGTCTGTCAGATATTTCACAGTTTATCAAGGGTGCTCAAAGGTACACATCCCGTAATAGGAGGCCTGCTGTACCCCAATGAGACTTGAACCAGGTCCTGAGTGCACTCCACCACCCTCCATTTGAACCCCATGAATCTATAGACTTGAAGTTGCTGTCCACTTAGACAGCTTTTATCCTGGCAGTGACCTCTGAAAAGAGAATTGGGGAACTTCAGGCTCTGTCATCCATCAAAGCTGTTGCTGATGGTGGTCTTGCACCCTAAACCAGCTTTTCTCCCTAAAGTTCTGTATGACTGGAATATGAGCCAGCCAGTCGAGCTCCACCCCTTCTTCCTCCCACAAGAGGGCAAGGGAATGGAATGAAGGCAGTAACTGCTGTGTCCAGTACGAGAGCACTGTCTGCATATGTACAACGCACACAGACAATACGACCAATTGTTTGTGTTTTAAGTCAGATTACCTAGGCAAGCCATTATCTAAGGCAAGGGTGTCACATTGGCTTGTGGAAGCGATCCAGTCGCATCTACCTTCACAAAGTTTTTCAGTTAAATGTTGCAGCCCTCCTATGGAGAGTTGGTGCTAGGAGCAACTAATTTCTGAGTGCACTTGCTTATCAGCCTTGCGTCTGGCAGGCCGATGTAAGTGGCCTCCAAATAAGCATTGCTGTTTGCCAGGCTGGCAAGACATTGGTAGTGTCTGACGCCGTGTCTTGTAATAATTGCGCCAGGCAATGTAGCTCACCTGGGAGTATGTAAATAGTGTATATTTGTATTTGGTTCACCTGGTCTTACCCAGTTCTGGAATGTACCGTCTCTGCGCAGAATTTCTTACAGACTTTCCCCATACATATGGATTATATACGGAGTGGAGAGAAAGTCTCTTCACTCAGAGTTTATACCTGCAGCACCTGCGATCTCTCCTGTACACCACCAGAGGTCGCCATCTCCAGAGTACTGACATTTCACGAACTAAATATCCCATAATCCTCCATTCTAACTGATTACTCCCCCACCTGTTCCATATTAACTGTCTATTTAAGTTCCCTGTTTACACTCATTCATTGTGAAGTCTTGTTTGCCTGGTCTACATTTCTGAGTGTTATTTACCATTCCTGTTTTCCCTGTGTTTTGACTTCTGCCTGTTCTTCGTATATTCCTAGCCTGCTTGTGTGTTTTTGGATTTATTGCCTGTTTACTGGATTACCCCTCTGCCTCTCGGATTTACTTGGTTTGCCTTTATGGACTGTTTTCCTGTGTACTGAACCCTTGACTGCCTTTTGTTTTCCCATTATGTTGGTATTTTGTTTTACTATTTTTTCTGTTATTAAACTGCACATGGATCTTAACACCACTGCCCCGGTGTCTTTGCTACACAGAGAACAAAAGATAACATTTCAACCAAAAGCTTCATTCATGTACAGTCAGAATATTATAACTAGCTCTATAAAAAATAAAGTGTTTGTTTAAATTAAATTTATGCTTAGATGATCAAAAATAACTTGTTTATCGAATGTAACATGATATGTTAATTTGCAATTATGTAATAAACTTACTTTGTGTGTGTGGATGACCAACTGGCCATTTATAACCCAGGAAAAACCCTGCCACATCACTTACAAAACTTTAAATATGTCCTATAAAACTTCTATAATCTATTAAAATATGTAGAATTTAGCAATCACGAGGACGCCCACATATGGAGGCTTGTTTATTTACATTTATTTATTCACATTTCTTTAGAAATTCATTCATTTTTATTTTTAAACATACGAAAAGGCGTTATGAGCATGCTTCAGCTGTCAATCATAATTTATCATCAAAATCCACATAAAAGGATAATCTGAAGTTATTTCAAACACTTTTGAAAGTAAGTTTGAGAAAATAAATAGTTTTAATGTAATAAATTGTTATTTCACTTTTTCTGTTTATACGTAGCCCTAACATTCGCCTGTTATCAGGTGCCATTTCACTGTATTTATGGTCAATTTTGGGAAGAGAATGCAAGTAAGATCATAAAAATGTTTTCATAGAAAGAGTCATAGAAATAAACCATTCACTAAATTGAATTGGATGCACCAATGCTACCAATAAGTGATTTATTTTTACCAGTTTATTTATATGAACGTTCCAAACAAACCGATTCATTTAACGTGCTTTCACAGTTGGATTCATTGGTTCGAACACAAGTACAATTTTCAGGACACAAAGTTTTCATTGATTATTCTAATTTTTTTAATGAATTATAGCCCCATGGATGTGTTGCAAGAGATGTGAAAAATGTGAACTGCTTTCTGAAGGTGATTTACTTGGAGACAAATGCGTTTGGAGAAATAAACACTACCACTGTTTAAATAAAAAAAACTACCAAAGATAAAACAAAAACACTGTTCACATCATCCAAATGAACCAAACTTTGAATTAAACAAACCCGGTTATGCATCAAGTGCTAGTGTAAAAGCACCCAAACTTTGGGGTTCAAAATAAATATGTGGAAATAGTTTCACAATACTTGTAAAAGGGCCCTGCTATGAAACATTGATGAGCACTGAGATTGGAGAAAACATTCTTTTGAGGTGTAAGTGTCAGAGATACCAGGATGGATCGCTTTGATCTGAATTATTTTCAAATTGTCACGTGTGTTTCAGATACATGCTGTTTCTTTCTCAACAAGCATAGTGTTCTCCTTGTTCATTCCTTCAAATAAGTGTTTGAAAGGGTCAGCAGAAGAATCCATTGTGTAGCTTTAACAAGAGTCCCCTGCAGCTTTATCTTTATTTACCTGCTACATGTGTGTTTTATACAGGACTCATTAGCTACTTTAATATCTTAAAAGGTCCCACAGAATCACATGGCATGCTCCACGAGAAGCTTTTCTTCTTCATTCCAGCACTTAGCTTCATTACTTGACGTCCAACTGTAATGAACCTCCACAGAGAGCGAATAATTGTGTTAACACGGCATAGCGGAAGATAAACAGCTGTAAACAAGCTGGCTATACTTCAGGTGCTCTCGATCAGCACTAGAGAAGCACAGCAATGAGACGTTATAAGTCATTCACTGAAGTGGTGGCGCTCTCTTGAGTCACTCGCAGCTGTCTCTCCTCATCGAGTGTCTCTTCAGATCCACAACACACTCGACCTGTTTCCAACAACAGACAAACTGAACTTCCACAATTTCTCCTGTTTAGGCCAAAATGAAGGAATTGTGCAGATGATTTTCTTTATTATCATTGTTTGTTATTATGGCAGCAATAACAATCTCATCATATTCTAAGCAAATACTGGAATGTCCCATATTTGTGTACATCTCCAGCAAAAAAGTTTACAAGGAAAAACAAAACAAAAGCTGCACAAAAATAAGCTCATCAGAGCATGCCACAAAAAATCCTTTCCTCTCTGACTCACTTCCTGGGGCTTGGCAGACAGATGCTTCATTTGAGGGCATTTGATTAAGGATGAACTCAGTCAGAAGATCATATCAGGCCTCAAAATCTATCAGAACACATTTATGCTATTATGAAGCTGTACAAATCTCCAAAGATTTTATATGGTGTAATATGTTATTGTATTGTTTTATTTTCACTTGAATGGGAACAGTAGTCACAGCAGTTCAGCTGTTTTCACTGTAAAAACTAAAGAGTTTTTTTTTGTCGCTTTTTGAGACTTTAACTCTACATAAACAGATGCTAGATCAACAATAATACAAGAAATCTTTTCCATTGAGAGTTATTTGAACAAACATATTTTATATTTAACAATGCAGCATGAATAAATTATGCAGTAAGTGTTATAGGCTTATTGTTTTATTGTTACTTATTTGTTGTTTGGTGATGTTGATTTTTGATGGTAAATGGTCTGCACTTATATAGCGCTTTAACCTTAGAGGTTACCAAAGCGCTTTACACTGTGTCCCAATCACCCATTCACACACACACTCATACACCAATGACGGCAGAGCTCCCATGCAAGGTGCTAGTCTGCCATTGGGAGCAACTTGGGGTTCAGTGTCTTGCCCATGATATTGAGTCATGTGGGCCGGGAATCAAACCACCAACCCTGCGATTAGTGGCTGACCTGCTCTACCACCTGAGACACTGCCGCCCCATATTGATGTTATTTGCAGTTTTGGGTGTGATCTGATTACAAAGTAATTAGTTACAATAATCAAATTTTATTTTAGATCAAAAATTGTATAACACATTGCATTTTAATTTCTTTTAATTACATTACAGTTACTTACTTTCAATTAAGTTACTTTTAAGTAAAATACTTGGGTTACACATTTTTCTTAGATAATAATATAGAATACATAGAAAACATGAATTATGTTTAAACAGACCCTTTCATAAACAATAACAAAGGAATTTCAATGCCTGGTCCTGAATAATTTCCAGTAGCATATTTTTATAACCCAGAACTGTCAAAGTAAAATGTCTAGTGCATACTACTGCGGTCTATGCACCCATTTGTGATTTTGGTAACAGTTTTCAATAAGGTTCCATTCGTGAACATTAGTTGAACTAATATAAACTAATAATGAACAATAGTTTTAAATCAACTTTCTGTGACCCGCGTCCACATGCATGGACGTTGTATTTTGGCTTTACTATATGCAACGCATAATTCGTTTTATTTAAACTGACTGTTCCTCGTCTGTCGCTCACTTCTACGTTATGTCAAAAACGCAACACTAGGGGTCTCTCTTGAGTGCCGAATATGCCTCTGATCTATGAAAAAAGGCCAGTGAGAAGATGGCAGACAGTATTTGCATACCCCGCCTCTGGACATATGGGTCTAATGGGCCGATGGTTGTGCATGCAGTCTGCTGCGAGTCACACCTCTTCCTGCTTTATTCCTCTGACGCTCTGCATGCTGCTGGATCGACGGCGCATTACAGCGGCTATTCTCCTTCCTTGCACGGCAGTGCAGTTTGCCCCTGGGCGCTTCGACAGCACAGAGAAACTCTAAAAGAGTTGTTTAAAAGAGTGATTTTCTTTGATTAAAAGAGTATATTTCACTAAAAGAAATGCCCTTCCGCCCCTGCTCCTTTTTCCCACGGGACTGAGGACGATGCAGCCGACGATGGAGGTGGGTGCAGCTCCGCCGGGTACGCCCCCTCGGACCACCCACCCCCCATTACGCTCGTTGACTCCCGTCCATGCTCAAGGTAACAGCGGCTCGCCATGGCCCTCCTGCAAGTCCACCAGGCCAAGGCGCTCAGAGATCTGCACGGGGGTAGCCCTGATCCCGATGTGCTGCAGGAACTGCGCTCAGCGACCGACCTCGCCCTCAGAGCCACGAAGGTCACAGCGTAGTCACTCGGGCAGGCAATAGCCACATTCGTGGTCCAGGAACATCATCTGTGGCTGAACTTGGTTGAGATGCATAAGACCGACAAGGCTCGCTTTCTCAACGCCCCTGTCTCCCAGTTTGGCCTCTTCGGCGACACCGTCGAGGACTTCTCCCAGCAGTTCTCCGAGGTGAAGAAGCAGACAGAGGCCATCTCTCACATCCTGCCCCACAGACAAGCCTGCCGCCATGGGCCATGCCCTGTCTGACCGCCGAGGGCGTCCTCCTGCGGCTAAGAAGCAGGAAGCAGACGCCCCCCCGTCTCACGGACCCCCTCGAGGACCCAGAAGGCTCCCAGGTGCTCTTGAGATGTTCGACCCAGAGCCCGAGGTGTTAGCTCCGGAGCTGGTAAGACCACTCCGTCCCTCGGTGGAGGGCCGGGAGGAGAATCTTATGTTGAATTCATTTAATTTGCCATACCCAAATTCTCAATAACAGAGCTATTTCCTTTGTCTCTGGGTCACCTGGCCGCAAATGCTTTTCTCACGGACGCGGACGCCCCACGACTGTCCCCCGCTACTCTTTTACTCAAAGACGCAATAGAGCCTGTCTCTCCAACCGAAATGAAGAAGGGTTTCTACAGCCCTTACTTCATTGTACACAAGAAAGGCGGCGGCTTACCACCAATCTTGGACTTGCGAGTTTTCAACCGGGCTTTGCTCAAACAAGCAAGCTCGCTCCGGTTCAGAGCATCTCTTTTCTCGGGATGGAGTTAGACTCAGTCTCAATGCCAGCACGCCTCACCAACGAGCTGCACAGTCGGTGATGAGATGCTTCGCCAGTTTCAGTCCAGGCACAACGGTCCCTTCAAAACTCTTCCAGAGGCTCCTGGGGCATATGGCATCCTCCGCAGCGGTCGCGCCGCTGGGGTTGATGCATATGAGACCGCTTCAGCGCTGGCTTCAGACTCGAGTCCCGAGACGAGCATGGCGCCAAGGCATGCACCATGTGACGATCAACCCTGCCTGCCGCCAGACATTCAAACCCTAGACAGACCTCTGCTTTCTACGGGCAGGAGTACCCTTGCAGCAGGTGTCCCGACGCGTCTTGGTCACGACCGACGCCTCCAGATTGGGTTGGGGCGCCATATGCAATGGGCACGCAGCTGCGGGCCGTTGAGGAGGGGCCCCGCTGCGCTGGCATATCAATTGCCTAGAGTTATTGGCTGTTTTCTTTGCCCTGCGGAAGTTTCTCCCGTTAGTTCGGGACAAATATGTCCTAATCAGGTCAGACAGCAACACCGTTGTAGCGTACATAAATCGCCAAGGCGGCATACGCTCCCGCCACATGTCACGACTCAGGTCGCTGCGTGCCACTCACATTCTTGGCAACCTCAATGTGGTAGCGGACGCGCTGTCACGACAATGCTTGCCCAGCGGAGAGTGGAGGCTTCACCCCCAGTCGGTCTAGCTGATTTGGGAACGGTTCGGCAAGGCCCAGGTAGACCCTCATGACAGATGCACTGGCACACAGCTGGCCTGCGGGGCTGCGCAAGTACGCATTTCCCCCAGTGAGCCTTCTTGCACAGGTGCTGTGCAAGGTCAGGGAGGACGAGGAACAAGTCACCCTGGTGGCTCCTTATTGGCCTACTCGGGCCTGGTTCTCGGACCTCGTACTCCTCGTGACAGCCCCACCCTGACGAATTCCCCTGAGGAAGAACCTTCTTTCTCAGGGACAGGGCACGCTCTGGCATCCGCACCCAGACCTTTGGAACCTCCACGTCTGGCCCCTGGATGGGATGCAGAAGATCTAGCGGGTCTACCACCTGCCGTTGTAGACACGAGAGCCCCTTCTACCAGGCAACTTTATGCCTTGAAGTGGCACTTGTTTGCAAATTGGTGTCCTTCCCGGGCTGAAGACCCACAGAGATGTGCAGTTAGATCAGTGCTCTTATTTCTGCAGGAGAGGCTGTCCCCTTCCACACTAAAGTTGTATGTCGCTGCTATCGCAGCCCACCGCGACGCAGTTGACGGCAAGTCTTTGGGTAAGCTGCAAGCGCTGCCCCAGGAGGAAGCAGACCCAGCCCCTTCTTGTCTGTGTCCGGTACGTGCTTTGCGCACCTATTTGGACCGCACGCAGAGCTTTAGATTTACAATTACATTTATGCATTTG
This sequence comes from Xyrauchen texanus, assembly GCF_025860055.1. Classification (NCBI taxonomy): domain Eukaryota; kingdom Metazoa; phylum Chordata; class Actinopteri; order Cypriniformes; family Catostomidae; genus Xyrauchen; species Xyrauchen texanus. The sequence continues at coordinate 45,782,073 of NC_068290.1, read as the reverse complement.
GCAGACGCTTTTATCCAAAGCGACTTACAGAGCCCTTATTACAGGGACAATCCCCCTGGAGCAACCAGGAGGTAAGAGCCTTGCTCAAGGACACAATGGTGGTGACAGAAGTGTCCTTCTGATTACCAGATTACCAGTTATGTGCTTAGACCACTACACCACCACTCCGCTTTAGATGTTCTGAGCAGCTATTTGTCTGCGGAAAGGGAACGCTGTCTCCAAACAGAGGCTTTCCCACTGGGTCGTGGACGCCATTTCATCGGCCTATCACACCCAGGCCTTGCACCCACCTTTGCGTGTCCAAGCCCACTCAACAAGGAGTGTTGCGTCCTCTTGGGCATTGGCCAGGGGCACCTCCCTAGCAGACATATGTAGAGCAGCAGGTTGGGCAACAGCTAATACCTTTGCGAGATTCTACAATCTCCGGGTTGAGTCAGTTTCGTCCCGTGTTTTCTCAGTTCTGAGCCGGTAGAACTTGGTAACACGCTGACGGACTGACGGGTGGATCGCTTGCGCCTAGCACCCTTTCCCTCATCCGAGGTAAAATTGTGCACCTTTTCTCCCAGGAGATCCCACTCCTCTGATCCCTGGATGATTCCTCCCTAGCACTTGTGGGTCCGTAGTTCTTGTGTTAACCGTGAACCAATGGTGTTACTGTGGTTCACTTTCATTTTTGTTAAATCCAGGTATCTAGCATCCATCCTCAAACCATGGTCCAAATATTAATGCTAACATTTGATGACAATCATGTTAATGTTTGTAACCGCTACGAGTCACTTTATATTAAGCACCTCCTGCTCTTGTTTTGAATGAGATTGTTCCTAGAACATTTCCAGTTAGTTGTCAAAGACGTTACTTCTCCAATGAAATTCATTATGAAATGGTCTATATACAGTGTGTTATTTATTTTTCTTAAGTGTGTTAAGTGTGTTTGCCCCCTAACAAATCATTGTATGGGAGAATTGTGTGGTGCATGACTTGCGCGCAACAGTGAGGAAATACAGACATTATTTAAAATTTGTTGAGCTGAAAAACAAAAAGGTTTTCTGTGAGAAGTTTTTTATATGTAGCTTGAAAACATAGTAATTGGTGATTTAGTTTCTTTTTCAATTAAGTAATCAGATTAAAAGTAATTATTATAAAGATTGGAGAAGTAATTAGTAATTTGTAGTGAATTACTTTCTTCGAGTAACTTATCCAGCACTGGTTATTTGCTGTTTGGTGATTGCCTCCTTAATTTATAATTGTCAGCATTACTGAGGTTTTTATGATAAGTGGTCTGTGTGTCTATACCTATTGCATTTGCTGCCTTTACATTGCAAATTTTGCCAGTGCAGAATAGAACATCTAGAAAAGTTTATTTGATATAAAAGTCCAATAAACCCATATGTAAGAATGAAATGGTGACAAATTATAATTTCATGTCCTGCTAATTTTTTAATTGTTGAACAAAGCTTTTATTTTGACATGTTGTTTTGATGGAAACTTTACTACTTTACTATGAATAAACAGTTTACTACATGGACCAGTGTGATCATTAAGGTGCAAATTCTATTTAACTATAGAAATATACATTTATTTAAAGCACGCAGCTCATGCAGACTAAGATTGCAGCCTTTTGTCAAGTCAAGTCAATTTTATTTGTATAGTGCCTTTCACAACACACATTGTTTCAAAGCAGCTTTACAGAAGATCAGACGTTAACAGAAGATAAAACTGTAATATCTATAATGTCGATGAGTCATCATTGTGTAATTAGATAAAATATGATTGTAATAGTGTATAAAAATAAGTCATTAAATAATAATTGTATTAATAACACCAGTGAGCAAGCCGAAGGCGACTGTGGCAAGGAACAAAAAACTCCATAAGATGTTGATTAATGGAGAAAAATAACCTTGGGAGAAACCAGACTCACTGTGGGGGCCAGTTCCCCTCAGGCTAACATCATGAATATAATGTAAATATTACTTATGTATAGTTAAAGTCATTGTTTAAAATGATTAACACTCTGGCCGCTGCATTTTGAACCAATTGAAGTTTATTTATTGATCTTGCTGGACATCCTCCCTGTAAGAATTACAGTAATCTAGTCTTGAGGTCATGAATGCCTGAATTTGTTTTTCGACATCAGCAACAGAGAGTATGTGCCATAATTTAGCAATATTTCTTAGGTGGAAAAATGCTGTTCTACAAACATTGGTCATTTGATTTTCAAAGGACAGATTGGTATCAAATATAACACCTAAGTTCTTCGCTGTTGAAGATTATGTAACAGTACATCAAATTATATTTTAGCAGCTTATTTTTAGAGTTTTTTGGTCCAATAATTAGTACCTCTCTTTTCTCAGAATTGGGTATAAGGAAAATTAATTGATACACTGCTAATTTCGAGAATAGTGAAATCTCATCAGGTTTTGAAGAAATATAAAGTTGTGTATCGTCAGCATAGCAGGGAAATTATTAGACACTGTTTTATGAGGTGCTATGACAGATGATTGCATAATTCCAATTGTATTTCTGATTATTTAAATTTTATCTGTAAAGAAATTCATGCCCCCGATGTGATGGCCTCCACGGGTTACAAGGACCAATTTCTTCACTGTCGTGGCAGGTCATGCTCAGGAGAGAGTGGAGACTCCACCCTCAGGTTGTCCAGCTGATTTGGAGTCGATTCGGTCAAGTGGAGGTAGACCTGTTCGCTTCCCGGGAATCTTCCCATTGCCCGCTCTGGTATTCCTGAGAGGTGCGAGGAGGTTAACCCCCCCAGGACACTCCTTATTCCCTAATGGGAGTTGATAACCCTGTGTGATGTATTTTTCCGTTAAAAAAAAATTCCCCATTGGTAAAACGCTTCTTCTTTGGGCAGAGGCCCCTCTGTCACCATGTTTGTAGTAACTCCTCCCCCTTTGGGTAGGATCTACCACGGGACCCTTCGACATGATATACTTCTGACCAGACTCGGTAAGACCATGTGTTGTATTCCCACTCAAAGGCCCCCCTCTGGGAGGGGTGTGGTTTCCGTTGTGTCCCTCCTGCCACAACACCGAACTACCCGCTGAATCGTCCGAGACCTTGTCTCGGCTCCTCAGTGCGAAACTTGAATGATTGTTTGCATTCCAACTCCTTATATACCCGTATGTCTGGGAGAGTGGCATGCAATTTCCTTTTCTCAAAGATCAGTGATGTCTGGGGCTCCCAGGAGTGACCCCTAATGTCACTAAATCGACACAACGTATCGTTCGCTCCATCAGGAAAGGAAGTTATGTCAGTAACCAAGACGTTTCAGCCTCAGTGCCTCCTTTAAACTTCAATATAAAAACACCCTCTGTTTTAATTGGCTAACATCATGCAGCCCCTCGAATACAGCCATATTTGAAACTCAATCGTAAGAGAATGAACAAGCTTCACAAAATTCTAAAACTACATTTCAGGGTTTACACTTAACGCACGTCCAACGCATTGAATTTGAATATATTAAACTGTTCAGTCAAGCAAAGCAGCACCATAAACTATGAAACAGTCATGGCATTTGTAATATTCCTAAATGAAACCGTTTACTCATGGTATTGTGATCGGGTTCAAGTGTTTTTAACTGACACATCCTTCAATAACAGATCCTTTGCAAAGCTTGAATAATATGACTGGTTCACAATCAATCCATGCTAATCTAATAGAAAAATAAAAAAATGCACATACATAGTTCAAAGCATGATGAAACAAGACGCACACACATACACTGCCTGGCTAAAAAAAGTTGCTGTTTGGATTTCAATAAGAAGATACTTAAGAGGTTATGATTGAATCATTATTGCAGTGATTAATATGTTTCAGCCTGGCAAAATTTATTTTAACCCTAACTGATGAAGTGTGTAGTTTCAAATTTTTTAAACAACCACGTTGGATGACATATCTCATGGTCATGGAAAAGATGTTACTGTATTTCAGAAGGGGCAAATTATTGGCCTGCATCAAACAAAGAAAACAACTAAGGAGATTAGGGTTGGATTAAGGTTTTTTTGTCCGTTGATTGTCCAACGCATTATTAAAACCTGCAATACAGGATTGGGACTAAACAGCTGTATGGCCACAAGAAAGCCACTTGATAGTGAGGCTAATCAGAATAAACAACTTCAATTTGCTAGACAGCATAAAGATTGGTCTGTGAAGCATTGGAAAAAGGAAATAGAATCTGATAAATGCAAATTTACCCTATTCCAAAGCGATGGGCGTTTCAGGGTAAGAAGGGAAAGGCATCAATACCCGTCAGGCATAGTGCCCACTGTACAAGCCTCTGGAGGCAGTGTTATGATCTGGGGTTGCTTCATTTAGTCAAGTCTAAATGACTATATCCGACTCCAGCAGGCTACACAGCGTGAGTTTAGAGACTGCTGCGTCTTTGTTTTCACGGAGACGTGGCTCAGCGACAGAGTTCCGGATGCCGCCATTCAGCTAGACGGGCTCGCCTCGTTTCGTGCCGACAGAAATACAGCTCTCTGCGGTAAGACTCGCGGTGGTGGCTTGTGTGTTTACATCAACACGGAATGGTGCAAGAACTCCATGCTAGTCTCTAGTTACTGTTCATCGTTGTTGGAGCTTGTGACTGTTAGATGCAGACCTTTTTATCTACCACGGGAATTCACCACTGTTTGCATAACCGAGTTTACATTCCCCCAGCGCTAACGCTAAGGAAGCTCTGTGAACTGTATGGGGCTATGAGCGAACTGCAGAACGCTCACCCCGACGGACTGTTTATTGTCGCCGGAGATTTCAACCATGCAAATCTCAAGACAGTGCTCCCTAAATTCCATCAGTATGTGGACTTTGCAACGAGAGGGGCGAACGCGCTTGATCTTGTTTACACAAACATCCCAGGCGCGTACCGGGTGGAGCCCCGCCCCCACCTCGGCTTCTCAGACCACATCTCTTATGTTAATTCCAGCATACAGACCGCTCGTCAGACGCACAAAACCGCTTCAGAAGCAGGTGAAAACCTGGCCAGCAGGAGCCATCTCTGCTCTTCAGGACTGTTTTGAGTGTACTGACTGGCACATGTTCAGGGAGGCTGCAACATATGGCGATTCTACCAACTTGGAGGAATACACAACATCAGTGACCAGCTACATCAGCAAGTGCATTGATGATGTCACTTTCTCCAAGACCATCATCTCACGCTCCAACCAGAAGCCGTGGATGACTGCGGAGGTGCGCACGCTGCTGAGGTCCCGAGACTCCGCCTTCAGAGCAGGCGATAAGGCAGCTCTAAGAACAGCTAGGGCCAAACTGTCACGGGCAATCAGAGAGGCAAAGCGCGCACACGCCCAGAGAATCCACAGTCACTTCCAGGACAGCGGTGACACGCGGCGCATGTGGCAGGGCATCCAGGCTATCACCAACTACAGGACAACATCAGTTGCCTGTGACAAAGATGCCTCCCTTCCAGATGCGCTGAACGACTTCTACGCTCGGTTTGAAGTGCAGAACGACGTGATGGCGAGGAAGTCCACCCCTCCTCCCAACGACCAGGTGCTCTGTCTTACCACGGCAGATGTGAGGAAAACTCTACGTGAGAGTCAACCCACGGAAGGCTGCTGGACCAGACAACATTCCTGGCAGAGTGCTCAGAGGATGTGCAGACCAGCTAGCAGATGTTCTTACCGACATCTTCAACATCTCTCTGAGCAGCGCCGTTGTTCCAACGTGCTTCAAGGCCACCACCATCATCCCCATGCCAAAGAAGTCTTCAGTGTCCTGCCTCAACGACTACCGTCCCATCGCACTTACACCCATCATCATGAAGTGCTTCGAGAGGCTTGTCATGAGGCAGATTAAGACCCAGCTGCCCCCTCACTAGACCCACTGCAGTTTGCGTGATCGGTCAAACTGTTCAGCGGACGATGCCATCACCACAACCCTCCATCTGGCCCTCACCCACCTAGACAATAAGGACTCATACGTTCGAATGCTGTTCATAGATTTCAGCTCAGCATTCAACACAATCATTCCCCAGCACCTGATTGGAAAGCTGAACCTGCTGGGCCTGGACACCTCCCTCTGCAACTGGATCCTGGACTTCCTGACTGGGAGACCTCAGTCAGTCCGGATCGGGAACAGCATCTCCACCACCACCACACTGAGCACTGGGGCCCCCCAGGGCTGTGTGCTCAGTCCACTGCTGTTCACTCTGCTGACTCACGACTGTGCAGCAATGCACAGCTCGAATCACATCATCAAGTTCGCCGATGACACGACCGTGGTGGGTCTCATCAGCAAGAACAACGAGTCAGCATACAGAGAGGAGTTGCAGCGGCTGACAAACTAGTGTAGAGCCAACAACCTGTCCCTGAATGTCGACAAAACAAAAGAGATGGTTGTTGACTTTAGGAGAGCACAAGGTGAACACACTCCGCTGAACATCGACGGCTTCTCTGTGGAGATCGTCAAGAGCACCAAATTCCTTGGTGTTCACCTGGCGGAGAACCTCACCTGGTCCCTCAACACCAGCTCTATCACCAAGAAAGCCCAGCAGCGTCTCTACTTTCTTCGAAGGCTGAGGAAAGCACATCTCCCAACCCCCATCCTCACTACATTCTATAGAGGGACTATTGAGAGCATCCTGAGCAGCTGCATCACTGCCTGGTTTGGGACTTGCACCGTTTCGGACCGCAAAGCCCTGCAGAGGATAGTGAGGACAGCTGAGAAGATCATTGGGGTCTCTCTTCCCTCCATCAAAGACATTTACAAAAAACACTGTATCCGCAAAGCAACCAGCATTGTGGACGACCCCACACACCCCTCACACAAACTCTTTACCCTCCTCCCGTCTGGCAAGAGGTACCGAAGCATTCGGGCCCTCACGGCCAGACAGTGTAACAGCTTCTTCCCCCAAGCCATCAGACTTCTCAGTACTCAGAGACTGGTTTGACACACACGTGTGCTGAGTTGCACTTTAATAACTGTCACTTTATAACTGTCTGCTACCTCAATAACTGCTATGTGCATAGAACATTATCTCATAGTATGTTATGTTTACATTTTTAGAAACTGTCATCTTTTTGCACTACTGAGTACCGGTCGGCGCTGCACTGTCTATTGTCCTGTTCATTGTCAGTAATTTGTTGTACTGTCCTGTACTTTTTGCACATGTTTGCACGTGCACTTTATATAGGTAGTTTATATAGGTATTTTATTTCGTTGTGTAGTCTCATGTGGTCCTATGTTGGTCCTTTGTTGTTTTTATGTAGCACCATGGTCCTGGAGGAACGTTGTCTCGTTTTGCTGTGTACTGTACTAACTGTATATGGTTGAAACGACAATAAAAACCACTTGACTTGACTCTAGGCTCAGCAATGCTATGTGGCAGTAAAATGATGTCTGCTGACTACCATAATGTACTGAATGACCAGGCTATCCTATCAATGGATTTTTTCATCCCTGATGGCACGGGCATGTTCCAGGATGACAATGCCAAGATTCATCGGGCTCAAATTGCGAAAGAGTGGTTCAGGGAGCATGAGGAATAATTTTCACACATGAATTGGCCACCACATTGTCCTGACCTTAACACCATTGAAAGTCTTCGGGATGTGCTGGAGAAGACTTTACAGAGCGGTTTGACTCTCCCGTCATCAATACAAAATCTTTATTAATGCAACTCTGGATGGAAATATATGTTGTGATGTTGCATAAAGTTGTTGAAACAATGCCAACACGAATGCCCGGCGAAATAAAAGCTAAAGGGGGTCCAATAAATATTAAAGGTCAAAAACGTCCATCTAGTGCATTAAAAATGTGATAAATGGGCACAAGAACGTGTCCAGGACACATTTGTGCTCAAAACAGCAAGGTGCAGCTCAGCTGAATGAAACGGAATAGAAGAATCAGAATCAGAAAAAGCTTTATTGCCAAGTAAGTTTTTACGCATACAAAGAATTTGTTTTGGTGTTGAAGGTGCGTTCACACAGTCTCTAAATATATGAAACAAGAATTCAAATATAAGCAATATAAATATGTCCATGCAGTATCAATTAAAAGTAAGTATAAAATAAAAGAGAGCAGAGTAGTACAATGGAATGTTGAGCCAGAGGTGGAGTGTGGAGAGTGTCAGGGTGGGTACCGGGCCTTGTTGATAAGGTAAGTGGCGGATGGGAAGCAACTGTTCTTGTGGCGTGAGGTTTTTGTCCTGATGGACCTCAGCCAGAATGGAGTGATTCAAAGAGATTGTGGCCAGGGTGGGAGAGATCAGCCACAATCTTTCCACCACGCTTCAGGGTCCTGGAGGCAACATGTGGCAGATTGCAGCCGATCACCTTCTCTGCAGACCGGATGACACACTGCAGTCTGCCCTTGTCCTTGGCAGTAGTAGCAGCATACCAGATAGTGATGGAGGATGTGAGGATGAACTCGATGATGGCTGTGTAGAAGTGCACCATCATTGACTTTGCCAGGTTGAATTTCTTCAGCTGCCACAGGAAGTACATCCTCTGTTGTGCTTTCTTGATGAAGGCGCTGATGTTCAGCTCCCACTTGAGGTCCTGGGAGATGATAGTTCCCAGGAAGAGGAAAGACTCCACAGTATCAATTGTGGAGTCGCAGAGGGTGATGGCGGCAGGTGCAGGTGAGGCTGAGTTCTTCCTGAAGTCCACAACCACCTCCACTGTCTTTAGAGCGTTGAGCTCAAGGTTGTTTTGGTTGCACCAGGTCACCAGGTGGACAACCTCCCACCTGTAGGCGGACTCGTCACCATCAGAGATGAGTCCGATGAGGGAGGTGTCGTCCGCAAACTTCAGAAGCTTGACGGACTGATGACTGGAGGTGTAACTGTTAGTGTACACGGAGAACAGCAGAGGAGAAAGAACGCAGCCCAGGGGGATCAAGTGCTAATGGTCTGTGAGTCGGAGACGTGTTTCCCCAGCCTCACATGCTTCTTCCTGTCAGACAGGAAGTCAGTGATCCACTTGCAGATGGAGCCAGGCACACTTAGCTGGGGGAGCTTCTCCTGGAGTAGAGCCGGGATGATGGTGTTAGGGTCTCCTTTTCAGCATTTTAAAAGTGGCACAAGATGCATGACAATGTTCAAAGATGTTCAAAAATAATTCAATATATATATATATATATATATATATATATATATATATATATATATATTAGTAATAATAATAGCCCAGATGGGTCCCCTTTGGTGTTCAGGAATAGTTAGTAGGCCACTCTAGGCCTGTCTGTCCTGCTCTATCTCTCTCAGTAAATTGAGCACAAGTGAGTGGGGCCAAGGGTGCGATGATATAAAGTAGGCGTTGATGTTGTTGCTTTAGAGGTTGTCCTGAATTAATGAGCCCCCTAGTGAAGTAGAGAACGAGCCGTTTTTGCAGCTTAGTTTCAATAAATGCTTCTGTTGAATTGGGAATAAGTTTTGAGTTCTGAAATGTACAGTATGTTTTTATAGTAGAATGAGTGTCAAAATATCAAGGGAAATGTTATTCCTCAAGACATGACTGCTTTAAAAGTGTCAGTCAGACAGCACCGAATTAAGCTGAGACCGAATTAAGTCCATGCTCGTTACTACCGGTACTGCAGAAACACTGGTTTCATTACATCTTTTTTATTTTAGTACCAACATAGTACCGAAGTACAGGTACTTTTGACAATCATTTTTGAAAGTTGACACAATTGAAAATTGAGAACCTCATTGTTTTTGAACAAGAGAAATACTTCTCTGATTAAGTTGTAACTTTTGCCCCTTTTAAAGCGATCAAGAGTATTTTGACTGTGGTTTAACTACTTTGAAACTGTATCTTGCAAGTCTATACTTGTAATTTAAAATAGCTTCCCCAATACTATTCATATCAGAGCCTTTATAAGCATGATTGGGCAGAAATGGGTGGAGGGGACATCAGGATCAAGCCCCATTAGTGATTCATGGCAGCGAACTCCTCTCCACAGGTCAATGTCAATGTGCTTGGCATGTATGCAGTTAACTGATGCCTTCTGCTGTCACATGAATGCCTGCTGTAGATTTTACACACCACTGGCCACAGAAGCATGTCACTATGGTAACAATGTCCATCTCCACATCACACCGGAAACCCTCGTCAAACTAATTATAGCAGTTTCTTTTCTTGTTGAATGGGCGGTGGAGGGGGCACTGTAGTTTAATTACTGGGACACTTCACTTTGTTTGTTGAATCAAGATTCATTGTATACCACACACACACACACACACACACACACACCTATAAATTCACCAGATGCTTTCCATGGCAACATCCTTGCTGACAGGAAGACTCATAAGACAGCGATTTGGAACGTTTAACATAGGGAGCAGCTCTGCATTGCATAAAAATACACGTCTCACATGCAGTGCACAGGAGACTAGATTTGTAACTGTTTTCAATTATGTAATCTACTCTCATAATACTCTAATGGGCATCTATATATATAGTATGCACATATTTTGTGTTAAATAGTCAGTTTATAAAATAATGGATAACAAGAGCTTTTATAATAAAAATATCTTACTTCGTCAACAATCTAAATTTTATTTTGTGCATCACATTGGCATTGGCTTGAATACACTGCGAAGGACACATGTGACGGTACTTTAGAATTTGGCAAAAAACAGGTATATTTGCATAGTAGTAGCAGATACAACTGTAAGTAAACCATGCATAGGTTGATTACTCTGAAGAGTGTAAACACTGTGGCTCTATCTGTGGACTTCTGAAAGCTGTTTAAAAACAATGTTTATTTTTATTTATTTTATTGACGCTAGTGGTGAAGAAATTACACACTTTAACTTTAAAAATGGTCTGCATCTGAGTTCTTGACTTAACACAAATTGGCCACATTTTTGTACAGGAATGACAGGAAGTGGAATTTCTGAATTGCAATTCAATAACATTCAACAGAGTCACACAACACTTCTTAGGTGATCCCGATCAAAAAGCTACACTTTGATGCTGCACTGATTTAGCGCTTTGGGAACGTCTTTAGGAGTGATCAGCTGTGAATATGTGTGCAACACGTCAATTAAATTGACTAGAATTTATAGCCTCTGCTGATGACATCATAGGATGCACCTGTAGCAGGGCTGTAAATAAATGCGTCACAGGTGCATCGTCAGGTCTTTTGTCTTCAGACCACTCTGTGTGTGTTGTGCTTCTCAAGAACTTTCTTTTCTTCAGAACTTTCTTTTCCTCTGTTAGGAGTTCTTGCATTAGGGTGGGCAGGTGAGAGCATTGCGATCTGTTTACAGTCAAAATGCTTTGCACTCATCTCGCTTATTTCCAAGAGCCATACCCACTGGTGACGCGAACAAGAGACCCCCAAACGTTCTAAACGAGAAGACAGATGGCCAAAAAAAAGGAAGGAAGGAAGGGAACGCTATATCAGTCCCTTCCTTTCTTCGATGACCTCCATAACGAGCTTTCTTGTTTATTGAGGAATCCTTATACTTCCCATGTCTTCGTGCCCTCGATGTCGACATATTTGACTATTGTGGGTGCTGAGACACGGGGGTATTCCACGATGCCGCAGATAGAAGAGACACTTGCGGGTTATCTCTTGCCTGGCTCGGCATCATCTCTTAAGAGACCCACTCTCCCCACAAAGCTGTGCAGGACTACCTCCACGCTTGTGGGAAAAGCTTATCAGGCAGCAGGTCAGGCTGGTGCTGCCCTGCACACTACGGAGGGGGATGGGTTGCCGGCCACCCAGCCCTGCCCCGGTCCTTCTAGGAGGGAGGCTCAAAAACAGAACGTGGCGAATTGCATTCCCCCTCACAGAGACTGGGGACCGACTCGCCGCCCTCAGCAGCCCACAAAGCAAGACCTCAGGACCATCATCTCTAAGAAGAGAAAGCCCTGACAGTCTTGCACCCAGCAGTGGGGGTAGTCCCCCTTGGGATGAGTCATGTGAAACATCCACCTATACCCTCCCAATATCCCCACGAAACTGCTCCATTCCCGCTGCCTCTGGCGTTTCAGGAGTTAGCAGTTTCTAGTGAAATGTTGGGTGTTCCGTTACTTCCTGCCATAGCCCAGGACGCGGAACACTCGACATCCCCTCAACAGGAAGTGTCAGAATTTAAAAATAATAAATAAAGGGCAAGAACCTATCTCAGAGAACTTGGCTGTGTGGAAACTACTGCCAGGTGTTTTTATGAGGGCCCTAAGAACAGTAGAAAAAGGCTACATAATTCAATTAGTTTGCTGTCCTCCGCATTTCAACGGCGTGGTTCCCATTACCGTGAAACCGGAACAAGCATGTCTACTGTGGAAAGAACTGCAAATCTCTTGGGCAAAGGGGCCATAGAACATGTTCCCCTTCTAGAGAGAGAGTCAGGTTACTACTACAGTGATACTTCCTGGTCCCCAAGAAGGATGGAGGGTTGCATCTGATTTTAGACCATCGAGGATTGAATCGCTCAGAGGGCGTTCAAGTTACAGCACAGGGATATCGTCTTAGCTCATTTGGTTTCTCTGGGGTTGAGGCTCATTGCCAAGAAAAGCGTCCGCTCTCCCACTCAGAAAACTACCTATCTGGGAATCATATGGAATTCGATCACAATGTGGGAACAATTGTCTCCCGCTTGAATCGAGTCCATTCAGAACACCCTGAGCAAAGTCAGGCTAGGCCAACGTTGGACTGTTCATCAGTATCAATGACTCCTATGTCTCATGGCAACTGTATCCTCTGTGATCCCTTTGGGCCTTTTGCACATGAGACTGTTTCAGTTGTGGCTCAAAGCCAGGGGATTTCATCCAAGGGCCAGTCCCCTAAGGCTGATAAGGTTTACGCGCCACATGCTACATACCCTTTCTGTGTGGTTCAGACCCCGTTTCATCACTTTGGATCACACTCTAAGTGTGTCTTGCTGTCGCAGATTGCTAACGACAGACGCCTCCCTGACAGGTTGGGGAGCGGTCTTAAGTTGTCATCCAGCTCAAGGGGAATGGGAGGGTTGTCAGCTCGATTGTTACATCAGTTGTCTCGAGTTGACGACTGTATTTCTAGCCCTTAAATTCTTCCTGCAGAGGCTGCCATGTCTTGGTGTGAGTGGACAACTCATCGATAGCCTCTTACATAAACCATCAAGGAGGTCTGTGAGCAAGCTGAAGGTGACTGTGGCAAGGAACACAAAACTCCATAAGATGTTGATTAATGAAGAAAAATAACCTTGGGAGAAACCAGACTAACTGTGGGGGCCAGTTCCCCTCTAGCTAACATCATGAATATAATGTAAATATTACTTATGTATAGTTAAAGTCATGGTTTAAAATTATTAAACTAAGTGTTAATGCTCAGTGTTTAAACATCGATTTTGTTTGAACTGTAAGATTAATGACCAATGTCTTTGAAGTCCATCCTGGATTAACTGCAGAAGTTCACATAAATGCAATTGTCCTTGTTAATTTGCTGAAGAAGGCTTTTGTTGGCAATTGTTAGTCTATGCATTCCATTTCAAGATCGTAGTCCATCAATAGACCGAGGTGATGCAGGCAGAGATCAGGGATATGAAACGCAGTTCAACCCGGCCGGTAGATTCGGTGTGGTCCATCATAAATCCAAGGTTCAGACAATGGCATATGAAGTATCCCATGTCTTATGGTTGGAGTTGGCATCAGTTCATCCTCTGCAGTCCATCATAATAGACTGAAGTGATGTTTGGCTGGCACCGGCTGCATTTAGTCATCATCATTCAGTGACACGCAGCAGTGGAGTCCAACAAGAAGCAGGAATGGTGCTGGATCCAGCCGGTTCTGGTGACCTCAGGATAGGAGTCCCGAGGTTGAGACAGGGAAACAAATAAAATATTATAAGCATAGATGCCATTCAATTTATTGCAGTTATAAATCATGATCAATGTTTCTGGTTTCTGGTTCCGGCAGACTAAACTAAAGAAGCCTAATTGTGGGTTGGAGGATAAATTAGGTGTATGCCTGTCTAAATAGATGAGTCTTTAGTCTAAACTTAAACTGAGGGAGTGTGTCTGCATCTCAAACAGTGTTAGGGAGACTATTCCATAGTTTAGGAGCCAAGTATGAAAAGGATCTACCTGCTTTTGTGGATTTTGATATTCTAGGAACTATTAACAGGCCAGAATTTTGCAATCGTAATGAACGTGATGGAATATAGCGTGGTAGAAGGTCACTTAAGTACTGTGGAGCAAGAACATTCAAAGCTTTGTACGTAGTTAACAGAATATTTAAATTAATACGGGATTTAACAGGTAGCCAATGCAACGATGATAAAATGGGGCTAATATGATCATATTTCTTGGTTCTCGTTAGCACTCTGGCTGCTGCATTTTGAACCAAATGAAGTTTATTTATAGATCTTGCTGGACAGCTTCCCAGTAATGCATTACAATAATCTAGTCTTGAGGTCATGAACGCATTAATGAGTTTTTTGGCATCAGCAACAGAGAGCATGTGCCTTAATTTAGCAATATTTCTTAGGTGGAAGAATGCTGTTCTACAAACATTTGTAATTTGATTTTCAAAGTACAGATTGGTATCAAATATAACACCTACGATCTTCGCTGTTGAAGATGATGTAACAGTACATCCATCGAGAGTCAAATTCTATTGTAGTGGCTTATTTTTAGAGTTTTTTGGTTTTGTCAGAATTGAGTAGAAAGGACATTTCTGGCCATCCAATCTTTTATTTCATTGATACACTCTGCTAATTTGGAGAATTGTGAAATCTCATCAGGTATCGTCGGCATAGCAGTGGAAACTTATTCCACGATTCCTGATAATATCTCCCAGGGGAATGTAACGTCTGAATAATGAGGCTGACGAGGAGATGCGGATCCAAACGCAGTTTGAGTTTATTTGATAACAAAAACACTAAATGAACAAAAGAACAACCCACGATGGGGAAAAGAAACATAAACTAGATAAAGTAACCACGGTAGAGACAAACAGGGAACAAGGGAGAGACGCAAACATCAGGCAAACATCAAACAACGATCGACAAAGACAGAACAAAGACACGGGGTATAAATACACAAACATAGGAAAGGTGGCCAATGAAAGAACAGAACTCAAACAAGATAACAAGGTGATTAACAGAAACCAAAGGCAAATTAACAAGGGCAGGTGTAAACAATGAACAGTGAACACGAACGCTAACAAGGACTATGGAATTACATAAGGGACTAAAGTGAAAACTAAGAAGTGCAAAAGTGACAACAATGGTAAACAAGAGGGCAACAGTGAAACGAGACAGGGTGGACTATGGAGTTAAATAAGGGACTAAAGTGAAAACTAAGAAGTGAAAAGTGACAAGGTGGAAAACAAAGGGCAACAGAGAGACAAGAGAGGGTAACCGTTACATAGCCCCCCCTTTAAAGATCGGATTCCAGACGATCCTAACAAACACACAACAAAAGACAAAAGTCCATAAGAACAACATGAGGGCACCAGGGGCAAACGGACAGTACAAGTGGGCACATAGGTAGACAGGCAGACCAGGGGGGAACACTGGGCAGGCAGGAAATCCGGGGGCAGACAGGCAGACCGGGGGGGGGCACAAGAACAAGGAGGCAGTCCGAGGGGCACAGAGGGCAGGCAGGAAGTCCGGGGGGGGCCACGAGGGGAAATGAGACAGTCCACGAGGGCGCAAAGGGAGATGCGACAGTCCACGGGGGGCACAAAGGGAGATGAGACAGTCCACGGGGGCACAAGGGACAACCAGGCAGTCCATGGGGGCACAAAGGGACAGGTTTGGAAGGCCGGGGTGGTATCGACCGGGTGGGGACAGGTTTCAGTGGTCTGGGAGCTGGCCACAGGGCAAGGACAGGTTTGGGGGACCAGGGAAGAGGCCACGGGACTGGGACTAGGTCAGGAGGTCTGGGGAGAGGCCGCAGGACAGAGGCTGGCAGAGCCGTGTGAGGCGGAGCCAAGGAGGACTTCGGAGGCGGAGCCATAGAAGACTTAGGAGGCGGCGCCAAAGGAGGCTTAGGCAGGGCCATGGCAGACTCAAGTGGTAAGGCCTTGGGCAGGTCAGGAGGCGGAACAGTGTTGGGCGGAGCCAAGGGAGGCGATGGTGTAGAAGGCTCAGAAGGCGGAGCCACTGGAGGTGGAGCCGAAGGTGGCGTGGGCGAAGAAGGCTCTGAAGACGGAGCCAATGAAGGCTTCGGAGGCGGAGCCGGGAGAGGCTCGGGAGGCTCCGGAGGAGGAATTGAAGGTGGCGGAGCCGAAGGAGGCGAGGGCGATGAAGGCTCTGAAGACAGAGCCAAGGGAGGCTTCGGAGGTGGAGCCGGGAGAGGCTCGGGGGGCTCAGGAGGTGGAGCTGAAAGAGGCTCAGGATGCGGAGCCGAGGTAGGCGGCACCGTGGGAGGCTCTAGGAGCGGAGACCAGGAAGACTCTGGAGTCTCTGGGGGTAGAGACGTAGGAGGCTCTGAGGGTGGAGCCGCCAAAGGCTTGAGTGGCTTGAGAGGCGGTGCCGGAGGAGGCTCGGGAGGCGGAGCCATAGGAGGCTCTGAGGGCGGAGCCATCGAAGGCTTGAGTGGCTCGAGAGGCGAAGCCGGAGGAGTCTCGGGAGGCGGAGCCATAGGAGGCTCGGGAGGCTCTGAGGGCGGAGCCGTCGAAGGCTTGAGTGGCTCGAGAGGCGGAGCAGTAGGAGGCTCAAGAGGCTCTGGGGGCGGAGCCGTCAAAGGCTTGAGTGGATCGAGAGGCAGAGCAATCGGAGGCTCTGGAGGCGGAGTCGTAGGAGGCCCCGTAGGAAGAGCTGCAGGAGGCTCGAGAGGCTCTGGGGGCGGAGCCGTAGGAGACTCGGGGGGCGGAGCCCTGGAAGGCTCGAGAGGTTCAGGAGGCGGAGCCCTGGCAGGCTCGAGAGGTTCGGGGGTGGAGCCCTGGCAGGCTCGAGAGGCTTGAGGGGCGGATCCCTGGCAGGCTCGAGAGGCTTGAGGGGCGGAGCCCTGGCAGGCTCGAGAGGCTTGAGGGGCGGAGCCCTGGTAGGCTCGAGAGGCTTGAGGGGCGGAGCCCTGGCAGGCTCGAGAGGATTGAGGGGCGGAGCCCTGGCAGGTTCGAGAGGCGGAGTTCTGGAAAGCTTGGGAGGCTCGAGAGACGGAGTCCTGGAAGACTCGAGAGACTTGAGGGGCGGAGCCCTGGAAGGCTCGAGGGACTTGAGGGGCGGAGCCCTGGTAGGCTCAAGAGGGCTGAGAGGCGGAGCCCTGGAAGGCTCGAGAGGCGGAGCTCTGGAAAGCTCGGGAGGCGGAGCTCTGGAAAGCTCGGGAGGCTTGAGAGACGGAGCCCTGGAAGACTCGAGAGGCTTGAGAGGCGGAGCCCTAGGAGGCTCGAGAGGCTTGAGGGGCGGACCCCTGGTAGGCTCGAGAGGCTTGAGAGGCGGAGCCCTGGTAGGCTCGAGAGGCGGAGCTCTGGAAAGCTCGGGAGGCGGAGCTCTGGAAAGCTCGGGAAACTCGGATGGCTGAGCTCTGGAAAGCTCGGGAAACTCGGATGGCTGAGCTCTGGAAAGCTCGGGAAACTCGGATGGCTGAGCTCTGGAAAGCTCGGAAACTCGGATGGCTGAGCTCTGGAAAGCTCGGGAAACTCGGATGGCTGAGCTCTGGAAAGCTCGGGAGGAGGAGCCCTGGAAGGCTCGAGAGACTTGAGAGACTTGGGAGGCGGAACCCTAGGGGGCTCGAGAGGCGCTGGCTCTTGGACGGTCATGGCCATTGGCACTGGCACTGGCTCTTGGACGGTCATGGCTACTGGCACTGGCTCTTGGACGGTCAAGGCTTCTGGCACTGGCTCTTGGACGGTCATGGCTACTGGCACTGGCTCTTGGACGGTCAAGGCTTCTGGCACTGGCTCTTGGATGGTCACGGCTACTGGCACTGGCTCTTGGACGGTCATGGCTACTGGCACTGGCTCTTGGACGGTCGTGGCTTTGGGCACTGGCTCTTGGACGGTCATGGCTACTGGCGCTGGCTCAGGGACGGTCGAGGCCACAGGCGCTGGCTCAGGGATGGTCGAGGCTACAGGCGCTGGCTCAGGGACGGTCGAGGCTACAGGCGCTGGCTCAGGGACGGTCGAGGCTACAGGCGCTGGCTCAGGGACGGTCGAGGCTAGCGGCACTGGCTCACTGACGTCTGAGGCTACAGGCTCTGGCTGGGTTACCGTGGTTGACGAGGATTCGGGCTCGCTCACGGTGACATGCGTGGGCTCTAGCTCGCTCACCGTGACATGCGTGGGCTCTAGTTCGCTCACCGTGACATGCGTGGGCTCTAGCTCGCTCACCGTGGCAGGCGCGGGCCGGGAGGCGGAAGCCCGTCTTCTCTCCCTCCTCCGAGCAGACGCAGTGGGCGCGCTGGCTCGTGGAAGGCGACTGGCGTGGGGACGGGCTCGCTGACAGGGGCCGGCATGGGCCGGGAGGCAGAAGCTTGTCTTCTCCTCCTTCTCCGGGCTGACGAAGAGGACCGCGCTGGCTCGTTGACCGGCGCGAAAGGACGAACCACGGGCGAATGGAGGGTCAATTCTGCGGGAGGCGCTACGGGGTTCTCCTCGATGATGTCCACTGTTAAATGAGAACCGCAGATCTGTAGGGTCTCCTCAACGAACGCGTGAAGCGTCCAGTCGCGCGTTGCCGGTGGCAGCCGCTCCTTCAGCCCGTCATTCAGGTTGCCTCGGAAGAAGACCACGAGGGAGTAATTAGGAAAGTCTGAAACGTTTGCCAGAGCCAGAAAGTCATGGACGTGGTCTTCTATAGATCGGTCCCCTTGCTTCAGGCTGAGCAGATCGTAATTCGCTCGAAAAACTGCTGGATCCATTGTGTGGTCGATCGTTCTGTAACGTCTGAATAATGAGGCTGACGAGGAGATGCGGATCCAAACGCAGTTTGAGTTTATTTGATAACAAAAACACTAAATGAACAAAAGAACAACCCACGATGGGGAAAAGAAACATAAACTGGATAAGGTAACCACGGTAGAGACAAACAGGGAACAAGGGAGAGACGCAAACATCAGGCAAACATCAAACAACGATCGACAAAGACAGAACAAAGACACGGGGTATAAATACACAAACATAGGAAAGGTGGCCAATGAAAGAACAGAACTCAAACAAGATAACAAGGTGATTAACAGAAACCAAAGGCAAATTAACAAGGGCAGGTGTAAACAATGAACAGTGAACACGAACGCTAACAAGGACTATGGAATTACATAAGGGACTAAAGTGAAAACTAAGAAGTGCAAAAGTGACAACAATGGTAAACAAGAGGGCAACAGTGAAACGAGACAGGGTGGACTATGGAGTTAAATAAGGGACTAAAGTGAAAACTAAGAAGTGAAAAGTGACAAGGTGGAAAACAAAGGGCAACAGAGGGACAAGAGAGGGTAACCGTTACAGGGAAGCATATACAAAAAAGCAGAGGCCCTAAATCTGGTCCCTGTGGCACTCCATATTTTACTTTTGTTTGGTTTGACAATTCCTCATTTACATAGACAAAGTGGTAGCAGTCTGCTAAAAATGACCTAAACCATGCTAATTCAACTCCACAAATGCCAACATAATTCCCTAGCCTATTCATGAGAATGTCGTGATCTATCGTGTCGAATGCAGCACTAAGATCTAAAAGCACTAGAAGAGAAATGCAGCCGTGATCAGATGATAAGAGCAAGTAATTTGTAACTCTGATAAGTGCAGTGTCTGTACTGTGATGAGGCCTAAATCCTTACTGAAATTCTTTGTATATTCTATTTCTCTGTAGAAATGAACACATTTTTGGAGGATACTACCTTTTCTAGTATTTTAGACATAAACGAGAGATTTGAAATTGGTCTATAATTTCTATATAGTGTATGATTATGGTGATGTTACATTTTGTCTAACTCCAAGAGAGTTGAGAATATCGATCAATGCTAATGCCAACGTATCGTTTTCATTATCTATGTGAATGTTGAAGTCACCAACAATCAAAGCTCTATCTACAGTAACTACAAGATCTGATTAAAACAATTAGCAAATTCACCAAGGAAATCAGAATAAGGCCCGGGTGATCTATACATTGTAGCAAGGACAAAAGACGACAGAGATTTTTAATTTATATCTGACGGTATCACATTAATCATCATTAGTTCAAAAGACTTACATTTATATCCTATCCTCTGAGTAACACCAAAAATGTCACTGTAAATTGTAGCAACACCTCCTACTCGACCCTTCAGACGAGGCTCATGTTTATAAAAATCACCTGGGGGAGTAGATTCATTTAAACTAATATATTCATCCGTTTAAGCCAAGTTTCAGTCAAACAGAGTGCATCCAATCTATGATCTGTTATCATTTCATTACCAATTAGTGCTTTGGTAGAAAGAGATCTAATGTTTAGTAGTCCTATTATTATATTGACCTTAATCAAATTTTTTTCTAAATTATTTAGTGAGGGTATTGTGTTTGGTAGTGGGGGGAACAGACACAGACTCTATGAGATATCTAGGAGACACTGTCTCTATGTGTTGTAGTTTATGTGACCTGTGTGACGTCTCAAGGCAGCTAGCAGACGTTCAGATTAACCAGTGTGTCTGCTTCCTGACCTGGGCCCCAGTTAGTCAAATACTTTTAAATACTTATTAAGACTATGAGCCAAATTACTAGAGAGGAGAGCAGCACCTTCCCTGGAGTCTGTCTCTCTTTAGCAGGTCAGGTCAACCCCAAAAACTCTTCCAATTGTCTATAAATCCTATTTTATTCTTCAGACACCACTCAGACATCCAGCCATTCAGTGACACTAATCTACTATAAACCTCATCACCACAACAAGCAGGGAGGGGACCAGAGCATATTACAGTTTCTGACATCGTTTTTGAAAATTCACACACCTCTTTAACATTATCTTTAGTTATCTCCAACTGGCGAAGCCGGACATTGTTAGTGCCGACTTGGATAACAATTTTAGAAAATCTACGTTTAGCATTAGCCAGCACTTGTAAATTTGATTTGATGTCAGACGCTCTGGCCCCCGAAATGCAATTAACAATAGTGGCTGGAGTCTCTATTTCCACATTCCTTACAATAGCATCGCCAATAAAAAGTGCTCTTTCAACATGATTCTCAGTGGGCGTATCAATGAGTGGGGAGAATTGATTGGAAACCCTAACAGACGGAGAGTGGTGTCTCTTTGCTGAGCGAGTATGCAGCCGAGACGTCACCCAAATGCCCTGCAGCAGGGGCTCTACAGCCAGAACCAAAGTGTGTATGTTGCTCTCTGTACTACTCGCATCCGAAACAGTATCTACCGGCTTCTCTTTCTCACTGACCTCCACTAGTGAGTTCGGATGCGAGTCTCTTTCTCACTGACCTCCACTAGTGAGTTTGGATGCGAGTCTCTAAGTCATTAGCCTTCTCTGTCAGCCTGACTAATTCCTTACATTTATCAAATGTGAATCCCTCACTGCTGATGGAGGAGGCTATTGTAAACATGTGACATGCAATGCAGGAAGAAATAACATGAGCGGATGCCATGACTTGCAAATTGTTTGTTGTTGTTGGTTGTTCCTGAGCGGTGAGGGATTGAGATTGATGTGAATCCCTCACACAATTGTTTGTGGTTGTTGGTTGTTCTTGATAAGCGGTGCTTTGAGATCGATGGAATACTCTGTGTACCGCAGAAGAGACAAAACGGGTGCGCGCTGAAAAAATGCCTGCAGTTTAATCGCGATAAAAATAGAACGCAGATGCAGGTGGAATATGTGCGCAGTTGAATCACGATAAGAGAATAATACGAGGGAAAACCCGATTCATGCTTAAAAATGGCAGATGTTAAGGATTAAAGGCTGAAAACAGATATATAAGCGATGTTAAAAAAACTAGCAAGCTACAAACACAGACTCTAGCTTGGTGCTAGCAGCAACAGGTAAAATACACACAGATGAAACGGGAAAAACCTGAAACACGGTAAAATTACAAAGGATATAACAATGAAAGATGAATATAATGATGAATGTTTGAGAATAAGAATAAGCAATGCTAAGCAGCTTAAGCAGGCTACAAACAAACACTTGTGCAGCGTGCCATCAGCAACAGGAAGTCCAGTGATGTCAGCAACAGGAAGTCGGTTGGCCAGAGTTTGCCAGCAAGGGTCCTGCCTCTTACTGATAGCGCTGCGTTGGCCGAACAGGGTATGGTTCTCTGAGAAAATGTCTCTCCTCGACAGCTCGACTTGGGGGATTCTGGACAGGAGGACCTTTTGTCTCAGGTGCAGGGGACAATATTTCATCCCTGGCCCGAGCTGTGGAACCTTCATGTTTGGCCCCTGAGGGAACTGAGGGACACTGGGCTTTCACCTGAAGTTATTGAGACATTCTAAGTGATAGGGCTCCCTCTACTAGAAGAAGTTATGCCAAAAAAAATGTTGTGTCTGAAAGATGGTGCAGTGCACATAATGCTGATCCAGTTAACTGGCCGATTGCTTCAGTTCTGGACTTTTTGCAGGAAAAATTATCAGAAGGCACATGCCCCACTACTCTCAGGGTTTATGTGGCTGCTCTATCGGCTTGCGACGCATTTATTCACGGGATGCCATTGGGGAAACATCCTCTGCTCGCTCGCTTCGTTCATGGAGCCATGCGATTGAGACCTCTTGCTAGGACCAGGATCCCTTCATGGGACTTAGCAGTAGTCCTTGAGGGTCTGGTTGAGACCCCCTTTGAACCTCTAGATCTGATAAACAACAGCATCTGAAAAAGTCAGGACAACTATTCGTTTGTCATGGGGGCCGTAACAAAAAGTTGGCCACCTCCAAGCAAACTATGTCACATTGGGTGAGGGATGCTATTGCCCTGGCCTACAACATGCGCGGTAAGCTTCGTCAGTAGGTATCAGGACTCTCTCTACCAGAGGGGTCGCCTCCTCTAAAGCCTTGGCTAGAGGTTCCCTCTGCAACATGTTTGTGGTGCGACAGGCTGGTCCTCCCCGCACATAGTCATAAGATTTTTGGATGTTCATGCCACTCTGGACTCTCACGTCCTTGAGTCAACATCACAAGCTCATGTCTGAGACCTGTGAGTACATCTACACAACCGCAAGGGGTCTGGACACCCACAGTCCGGAGGCGTGGGTATTCTCATTCCCAAAGCGCTAAATCAGCACAGCATCAAAGTGTAGCTTTTTGATAGGGAATGTCTCGGTTTACTTAACTGTAACCCCTGTTCCCTGATAAAAGCTGAACGAGATGCTGTGCTTCATTGCCGCACTGAGGATGCCCCAGGACTGCTCTTCAGACAAAACACTTGACGATGCACCCATCTATTTATAGCCCTGCTACAGGTGCATCCTATGATGTCACCAACAGAGGCTATAAATTCTAGTCAATTACATTGACATGTTGCACACATATTCACAGCTGGTCACACCTAAAGACGTTCCCAAAGCGCTAAATCAGCACAGCATCTCGTTCCACTTTTATCAGGGAACAGGGCTTACAGTTAAGTAACCTGAGACGTTATGTTTAAGGTTTCCATCTTGTAAACTGCTTCATGTTGTTTGACTCGATTTGAAAGACAGATTAAGACTCCTCCCCCCTTCCCATTTTATAATCAATCATTAAAAAATACATTTACACATTTGGCAGACGCTTTTATCCAAAGCAACTTACAGTACAATTATTACAGGGACAATCCCCCCGGAACAACCTGGAGTTAAGTGGCTTGCTCAAGCACACAATGGTGGTGGCCATGGGGTTAGAACCTGTGACCTTCTGATTAACAGCCCTGTGCTTTAGCCACTACACCACCACCACTCAAATTTACAAATTTACAACCTGCTTCCCCAATGTAAGTTAATAGCCGGAGCCATAAGAAGTAGTCCATATTATTTGTGCTATGTTCTATATTTTTGGAAATCATACATCAGCTTTCGGTGAGGAACTGTGAGGAAGTTGCAAATATTGTCAGCCACTAGTTGTTTACTGTGTGACACAAAGCTTTCTTTCCACATTGGGGCACTTGACGGCTTAGAAATTCAAATCATCAATTGATCTGCATTTATTTCTTAGAACGTTTTATATCTCATTGGTGATAATTTTAATTCGGAGAGTTATTTTAATTAAAACTGATAGTTGCTATGATTGTTACCTGTGGATGGATAACCCCCACAGCAGTCTCTTTTAATATTTTTTTAAAATCCTCAACCAGTAATAATAATCGATTGTTATAGGCCCATCCTAAACAGTGCTGTGAAAAGGTGCCAAGTGACAGTCTATGTGCTGCTTTAGCACAGGTCAGGATCTCTGGAGAATAATTTACTCCAGATGTTAATGATAATGAACTTAATAAACATTAAAGTAAATATAACTGCAAGCAGCATTCCCAAGCACACCAATGGCAGAAAAAGAATTTTCTTTCACTTTTGACTAATAGGTGGTATTGTGACCAAATTTATATGGTGTTGTCAGGCGGTAGTTATATTGAGACAATATAATGTTTCATGTTGATTAACGAAAACGTTGAAAAGATACAGCCTCAGATTAACTCGGCTTGACCCAAGGAATCTATCAAGACCAGTGTCATATCAATAGGCTAAAATTATAAAAAGTTTTAGTATTTATATTGCAGTGGAGTGGTGGTGGCGTAGTGTGCTAAAGCACTAAACTGTTAAGCAGAAGGTTGTCGGTTCGATCCCCACAGCCACCACCATTGTGCACTTGAGCAAGGCACTTAACTCCAGGTTGATCCGGGGGGATTGTCCCCATAATAAGGGCTCTGTAAGTCACTTTGGATAAAAGCGTCTGCCAAATGTAAATATAAATATACATTTATATATGAGAGACATATTTAGATGGATAATTGCCTGATGGTAAATGGAAAGGTACATATATATATTATTCTTTTATAACTTAATTATTTTAATTGCTTTTTCATTTTGTTTGGAGTGCAATTAGAATTCAGAAATGTATTTGATTTAAGTTTTTCATTTTTTAAATAAATGAATTTAATTTTCAATGCAAAATCACTAAAGCAAGAATATACACCGATCCCTCAGCCCATGGGTTGCCGGTGTAATTGGATATTGCACTAATATATATATATATATATATATATCAATCAGTGAAGGAGGGAACAAAATGAATGAATTCACACACATGATGCATTTTCCCAGATAACGAAATACACGACCGGTAGAGAATGCACAGATGAAGTAGGTTCTTTGCCAGAGAGATGTTGACAACTGTTGTAAAGCCATATTTCAAAAAGTTGAATAACGCACATTTTAATTGCACTTTTTCCAGTTTCTTTAACATTTTTGGTTTAAATAAATAAAAAATTATCTTACTTTATTCTATAGGCTCAACCCTAACCCTGCTTAACGACATTTACGCCATAGTACCACCTAGCATCCAACCAACAGTTTCCTGTGGAATTTATTCTGCGACCAACTGACCAATCAAAACTTGGTCGACCAAGACTCTTCTCATCGAATAACATTTGGTCAACTATCAGCAGGCAGTCCTAATAAATAAATATATATATATATATAAAATATTAAATAGTATCCCCGTTTTCTCCCAATTTGGAATGCCCAATTCCACTACCTAGTAGGTCCTTGTGGTGGCACAGTTACTCACCTCAATCAGGGTGGCGGAGAACAAGTCCCAGTTGCCTCCGCTTCTGAGACAGTCAATACTCGCATCTTATCACGTGGCTTGCTGTGCATTACACCGCGGAGACTCACAGCACGTAGAGGCTCATGCTACTCTCCGAGATCCACACACAACTTACCAGGTGCCCAATTGAGATCGAGAACCACTAATCGTGACCACAATGAAGTAAATGTAACTCTACCCTCCATAGCAACCAGGCCAATTTGGTTGCTTAGGAGACCTGGCTGGAGTCACTCAGCACGCCCTGAATTCGAACTCACAACCCTAACCCTATTTTTTTACCACAAGCTGGCGTTATCCTGAAACTTTTTGAGCACATTCAGGGCATCATGCCAATGACATATACAGAGTTTTGTAATGATGCGTTTGTAAAATACAGCATTTTACAACAAAATGACCAACATAGGCAAACTTGGTATCATTCAACACAGAATGTCCCACAGAATCTAAAGAGTCAATTTTAGAAAAATTTACATAACATTTTAGAAGTTATAAGCAATTTTTTATATCTCTTGACCCATAGGGGGAACTCTGCAAAATGCTGCAGGTCACCTCAGGGCATGATGATTATGACACATACCGAGTTTTGTCACAATCCGTCAAAGCATTCTGGAGATCCAGCCTCAAATCCAATTTGGCACATTAAATTTGTTGAAGCGCCATTCAAAAATTATTTTGAATATTAATATTAAAATAATTTGTAATTACTTTTTGTCCAGATGGAGTGTCTCCAGATGACACACGGCAATTTTCGTGCAAATTGGATGTACAGATGAGTTCGAAAAAGTACATTTTTCGGGGGGATTCTCAGAGCTGCTAATGGAGTAGGATGCGAAGTTGGAGGCTCCTGCTGTTTTTGATTAAAATTTTTATTTACTTGCACTTATCAATCATACATTTGATCTTGACTTTAATCTGTTTTTGTTTTCGTTTTCATATTTAAACTTGAGTTACGTTAAAATGTCTGGAAAAAATTTGAAAACTCGGAATACTATTCAGACACAATTGAGGCCTAGTGCACATGCCACGACCACACCCCTGAGTGAATCGCCTCCTCCCGCTGAGCCCGACTTGCCTCGGCCTGACCCTGACATCGCCTCTCTTAAGCTCGAGTTGTTGGCTTCGCTGAGGAAAGACATCGCCGATATTTTTAAAAAGGTACTCCAGGAGACGCTCGGGGATGTCCTGTCAACGATCAGGCTTGATCTGCAAGCCATGAAAACACAGCTGGTTAAAGATAAAGCTGCTACCGATGCTACTATACTGTCACTCAAAGGTACTGTCGGGGAAATGGAGCATGCTCTCTCAGGTTGTACCGATGACATAGCTCAGGAAAAATACCATTGAGTGTCTCACTGCTATCATAGATAAGTTAGAGAATAAATGTGATGATTTGGAGTCTAGGTCAAGGCGTAACAACATTAGGATAGTGGGAGTTCCAGAGGGCCCTGACACCTGTACCACTGTTGCTGTGGCCGCCTTGCTAAAGGGAGCATTTGGTCTGGAGAAGGAGCCGGTTTTGGACCGGTCCCACCGGACCCTTCAGCCTCGAGCTTTTGTGTGTAGACTTCACCATCATAGTGATTGTGTTGACATTTTACACTGTGCAAGAGAGCTCCAACGGATTAAAGTGGGGGACTTGACCATTTCAGTCTTTCCGGACCACGCTGCCAAGATAGCCCGGGCTCGGGCTGCATTCAACGAGGTCAGGCGTCAACTTCGGGGCATTGAGGGCGCTCGCTATGGAATACTTCACCCAGCACGGCTTCGCATTACATACAATGGTGTTCAGAAGGACTTCGTTTCGGCGGAGGAAGCAGGGGATTATGTCAAATTTTTGACATCTGGGTGAGCTGTAACAGCTCAGTGTCGTATTTTTCACTTTCTTTTTGTTTTTTGCACTCAGGTTTCCAACTAGATTTAGTGAACTACCTCGTCAATCTACCATTGTAATAACGTGTTTTTCTGTTCTGATGCTCTGTCTAGTTTAACGTTGTTTATATTTATGTTAGAGTATTGTTTTTCTCTCAGCCTTACATGCTATACTATTGTATTACCTGATTTTCATCCATCTGTTCTTTGCAATCATTTGATTTATGCTACTGGGGCGCTTACCAACGTTTTGCTGTAATGGTCACCTTCAGTTGACACAGTAGTTTGTAACACAAAGCTTTAAAATATTTTATATTGTATTTGTTATTGCGTGCAGACTGTTTATCAGACTTAAAATCAGTTAGTCTTTTCTATTACCTCTTCTTTTTTTGTTTTTGTTTAGATAGTTCTGCTTAATCTCTGAGTTGTTTTCTCATTGTGGACAACTTTTGGGTATTGTCGGAAACACTGCTGTCTCCTTTGTTCTTTTGTTATAGGGAGACATTGGGTGTGTGTGTGTGTGTGTGTGTTCAGGTGTTTGTTTGGGTGGGTGGGGGGTTCTTCTTCGGCTCTGAATGGCTATCTGTAGACCTGTTGTTTATTTTATTTAAATGGTTAATAGTAATATGGATCCCAGTGCTGCTGGGTTAGGCATGCCTCAAAGATTTATTAGTTGGAACGTCAGCGGTATGGGGAACCCTGTCAAGGTTTTTACACATTTGAAATGTTTAAACTCTGATATAGTATTTTTACAGGAGACTCACCTTCATATTAAAGATCAACATAGGCTTCACTGCCCTTGGGTGAGACAGGTCTTCCACTCAAACTTTAATTCAAAGGCAAGAGGTGTTGCTATTTTAATTAGCAAAAAGTCTGATTTTTCCTCTTCTAATGTTATTGCTGATGTGAATGGCAGATACCTTATAGTTGCTTGTACCCTAATGCAAAAACAGGTTTTGTTGGTAAATGTATATGCTCCAAATTTTGATGATGTGGCATTTGCAAACAGATTATTGAGCAACCTTACCTTTTTAAATACTCACCTGTTGATTTTTGGAGGGGATTTAACATTATCGACTGCGACAGCCCGCCGTTGGGCCATTAGATGTACAAAATAAAACTATGAGATGCACAAAACTGCTGTGTGTACATTGGTACACATGCCACATATATTTGGAAAGCTACATTTCTTGATTTTCTATTGATATAAACCATTTTAAGATACAATCACAACAGCAGGTACAATCTATATCTTTGTCAGACCACCAACATATAAACAAACAATAACCAAATTTAGGCAACTCACCTATGAAGCCTCATAGTAATCCACTGATCCATAACTTCACGACAAAAACGGTGTTGTTTCATTGTCAAATGTCCAAACGATCAAATCAAGTAAAATGTTTAGTCCAAATCACATTATTACATCAATAAATATCCACAGACTCTTGTTGCATCATTTCAAAGCACCTGGCAGCTGTACCTAATCTTTCACATATTATCGGTAATAACTTCAGTTCAGATGTAAACATTTCCTATATCCGGTATCAAAATGGATGCTGCACTCTGACCTTTCGATTGACACCTCATTTGACCCAATAGGAGCTTCCATGTCCTGTCCATAGCCTTCAATAGCCAACCACAGTCTGTGTCGAATGTAAGGGCCTCCCCCTTTCCTTTGTTTCCTGATCAAACCTGTTACAGCCAAGAGTGTGAATGACTGATGCATCGTATAGCCAATGAAATTCTGAAAACAGTGATATGCGGCTTTAGTGGGAAGATTAGAGCATGGTTCTGTAATGTGTGCGTGCAAAGTTGTTTTGCCATTACCGAGTGTTTTGTGCGTCTGAACTGTTTACATATTTGGAGATTTAAATATGGCGAAACGGACGCAAAAAACAGGATTTTCGCCCCAGGATGTGATATATGAAGGCATTCATTTTGAAAACGATGAGTTTGGAGATGAAATTTCTGAAAACAATACGGATGATTCGGAGGCAGAGAAAATGTTTATGGAGAGATGAGACATTGCTCTGGACAAGTAAGTGTTTTCTTGTGTTTTATAACATATACTACTGTATATTCCGCATAAATAAGCTTTAGTTTGAATAATGAATACACATTTTGTAATTACCCTTTGTCGTGTGTTTCCTCAGTGAGTGTTTGAACCGTTTGTGGGAGTTTTTTGTATTTGTTTGTGCGTGTGTGAGGTTTTAGTTCATTGTTTTTTTCAGATCTATTGACATGCTATATAGATGTTTTTGTATATTTACTGTAAATATTTATTTATATATATATAAATCAATAAATATAAGTTGAAAATAAGAATATATGTTGTGTTTGAGAATCTCTTTGTTACAATGCTGAATTCATGGGGGAGGTGTTTCTATTTGTGGGAGTCTATTTGTTCCATAGTACATTGGCAAAGTATACAGTATTTACAGTAAATATACATACAATAATACATATTTACACACTCGAAAAGAAAAACTATATATATATATATATATATATATATATATATATATATATATATATGAATACAGAAAAGATGGAAAAGTTGTGTCTAGCTTTGTAAATGACATTTATTTATTTATTCTCACTATAGGCAATTATCTGATGCATCAGATAGCGATTGGGAGCCGGATACTTCTCCCCCACTCAGCAAGCGGCCACATAAAGTGGAGCAGCAAGACAGCACCTCATCAAGAGAGGAGCCCCATGTAAAGGAGAGGTCCCTATGAACCAGATGGCTTTCAGAGAGACCCTTGCTGAGGAGCTGGCAGAGTTGGGGTCTCACTCCACAGCCAGACCCGTATCTCCTGCTCCACGAAGAGCACATCACAGGCCGTTGCACATCACCAAATCTTGCACCGCTGGTCATCTGAAGTGCAGGCAGTGTCATGCAAAGACACCAGTGAAGTACTCCTCCTGTGATGTGCCTTTGTGCTTTGTACCCAAATGTGACTGCTACAATGACTGGCATGTTGCTAGAAACATGTAAAATTTTATAATGGTTTGTAAATACTTTGTGTAAAACTTCATGTAAATAGTTTGTTGTGTATTTTTTATATAAACAAATTTTCCACCATAGCACTAGTATTGACTCTTTTATATGCACAACGTTTAGTTTCAAGAAGGGAAAAGGCACTCTAATGTGTTTATGCATCAGTTACTCTGTATCAGCAAAACTAATAGTGGATCTGGATATGGAATATGATAGCTCTAAGTGTCATCTTTAATTAGAGCCCAAAATTATGACTGTACGTTGAAGCGTTCAAAAGTAGTAGCCTTTTAGTCCTAGGTTACCAAAGGGTCCTTTTGGAGTATCCAAAAGGCACTTTTGTAAAATGCCTGGGTGTACCCTTAGAAAAACATGTGTAAAATATTCATTTTTATGGTATTGTTATACATTTTGAACTTGGGTAAGGTAAGGCTTCATGCTGTGATCCCATTGTGTTCTCAAGCTAATAGCTACAAGTTATAGTCATCTGCAGGCATCTGTATGCAAAAAAAATTCAGGCGGAAAAACAAACTTCTATTTCATTGTGTTCAAACTTCTATTACTCAAAATCAGTAGCACTTACAGTAATTCTGACTGCTGGGGAAAAAACTTCAGAGTGCCCCTTTCAAATGTGACCAAAACCATGCATGTACTCCAAAAGGTTCAAGAACAGCTTTAAATTTACTTTGGGTATGCCTTGATTAGGCGTTTTAGGCTAATTTTACAGGATTGGGAGATTGCGTTTTTGACCCAAATTTGGATCGTTCTAATCCACTTAATCTGACTCAATCCACTATGTCTAAAACATTTTCCGATTTCATGTGGCAGAACGGTCTCGTTGATCCTTGGAGATCCCGTAACCCCTCTCTTAAAAAAAAATTATTTTCTCCCAGGTGCATCATTCCTATTCGAGGATTGATAATTTTTTTATAGACAGTACTCTTAATTCTTGTGTAGTTTCTTCTGACTATTTGGGTATTGTAATTTCTGACCATGCACCTTTACAATTAGATATTCAACTTTCTATTTATAAACGTAACCCTCCACTTTGGAGATTTAATTCTCTTCTTTTGGCATACAAAGAATTTTGCGAGTTAATTTCAAATTCTATTGATGATTTTCTTTCCTTCAATCAGAATGTTCCACTTCTTATTCATTGTTATGGGAGACACTTAAATCATATCTTAGAGGGCAGATTATTTCTTATTCTACTCTCTCTAATAAAAGGCGCAATGCTAGGCTTAATGAACTCACATCTGCGATCAGTAACCTCGATCTAAGATGTTCACAGGGGCCTTCTCCGGAACTACTTAAACATCGTCTCGACTTAAAAGCAGAATTTGATCTTATTTCGACTAAAGAAAACACTAATAATGTTATCAATACAGATCCCATGGAAATTAATGCTATTTTTAAATCATTTTATTCTTCACTTTATAAATCTGAATTTCCTACAGACAATACTAAATTAGAAGAATTTCTTCAGAACATTTGTAACCCTGATATTGATTCTAACACAGTCGAAAAATTGGACTCCCCACTCTCTCTTGAAGAAATTTTAAATTAAATTAAAACCATGCAATCTAATAAAGCCCCTGGTCCGGACGGGTTTCCAGTTGAATTTTTTTTAAATGTTTATTGGAAAATTGGCACCATTGCTTTTATCTGTGTTCAATGAATCCTTGGAACGTGGTTCTTTGCCATCAACTCTGACACAAGCCACTATAGCCCTCCTGCTTAAGAAGGGTAAAGATCCGACTTCCTGTGGTTCATGTAGACCACTTTCTCTGCTTAATGCAGATGCAAAAGTGTTGGCCAAAGTAATTGCATCTCGTTTAGAGAACGTGCTCCCTTACATTATATCTGAAGAGCAGAGTGGTTTTATAAAGGGACGTCAGTTGTTTTTTAATACCCGTACACTTTTTAATATAATTTATTCAAAGAATACGGCTGAACTTCCTGAGATTGTAATTTTTGTAGATGCTGAAAAAGCATTTGACAGGGTTGAGTGGGAGTACTTGTTTGCAGTTTTGAGGAAATTTGGATTTGGGGATACATTTATTTCTTGGATTCGTCTCCTTTATTCATCACCTAAAGCCAATGTTTTTTCTGATTATTTTGCTCTCGGACGTGGATGTCGCCAAGGCTGTCCCCTATCGCCTTTGCTCTTTGTGGTTGCTATCGAGCCTTTTTCTATTGTATTAAGATCTTCCCATTTATTTAAAGGAATAGTTTGATATGGTGTTGAATACAAATTGTCGCTATATGCGGATGACTTATTACTGTATGTAACCGATCCTATCGCTTCTATGCCTGCTGTTTTGGGTGTTCTGGAAATCTTCAGTTCCATCTCGGGTTATAAATTAAATTTAGAGAAAAGCGACTGTTTTCCCATCAATACTGCAGCACTTCATCTCCAACAGTCAGTTCTGCCTTTCCAGTTTAGCCAGTCAGGGTTTAAAAACCTTCTTATTTCAGTCAATTCCTCTTTTTCTGCCAAAACAATTCTTTGATTCATTGGATAAAATAATTAGTCATTTTATTTGGGTGGGGTGGGGTGGGAGTCACCGAGGGTTCGTAAAACTTTATTGCATGGATGTAGACTTAGTGGGGGACTTGCATTACCCAATTTTCAATCTTATTACTGGGCTGCGGACATCCATAAACTCTGTTACTGGGTTGAGTCTCCTGGCTCTTCTTGGTGTAAATTGGAATTATCATCTTGTAGGGAATCCTGTATACCTGCTTTACTTTATTCTTTTTACCTACTAAACTTTTTTTATATACTAATAATCAAGTTGTCCTTAACACACTTAAGATCTGGTATCAATTTAGACGGCGCTTTAAATTTATAGATGCATCCTCTTTGGGTCCATTATGCAATAACCACTTATTTCCTCCATCGTGTTTGGACTCATCATTTTCAGTGTGGTATGACAAGGGCATTAAACAATTCAAAAATGTGTATGTTGATGGTGTCTTTGATAGTTTTGCCAACCTGTCATCTACTTATGACCTGCCTGCTACACATCTGTTTCGTTATTTTCAAATTAGAAATTTTGTATCTAGATGTTTCCCTAATTTCCCCTCTGCACCTCCAGAACAGCCTTGGGAGAGCTTACTCTCATATAATCCTCATCAGAGAGGAATGATTTCAAAGATATATTATGTTATTCTGGCCTTAAGCAGTCAGTCGAGTACCAAAATTAAGAATGCATGGGAAATGGAATTAGGAGTACAAATAAGTGAAGAGTTTTGGGAACGTGCTATAGATAGGATACAGTCTACCACTTCTTGTGCGCGTCTCGGACTCCTCCAATTCAAAGTTTTGCATAGGGTCCATTGGTCTAAGTCGAGACTTTCTGTAATATATCCAGAAGTGGAAGACAAATGTGATAAGTGTCATGGCTCTCCCTGTCATCTTAGTCATATGTTTTTTCTTTGCCCTGATCTGTATGGTTTTTGGACAGGTTTCTTTATTATTATGTCCTCTATTCTCAGAGTAGATTTAAAACCTTGTCCACTGATTGCTATATTCGGATCCCTGATGCCTCACTTCCATTAAGTACTATACAGAAGGATATTATAGCTTTCACATCCTTAATAGCAAAACATACCTTACTGTTGCATTGGAAGTCTGCTAAATATCCATCCATCTCCCAGTGGCTTAGGGACACAATGTTTTTTTTTAAACTCGAGAAAATAAAGTATACATTGAGGGGATGTACTGACAAGTTTTTCCACAAATGGCAACCCTTTATTTCTTATTTTATGGAGTTACAAACACTACCCATTTGAATTTTTGCCTGTTGTTGGATTTTATAATATATAAACAACCTGAAATATATGTGAATTAGCCATGTTGAGCTGGGGGGAGGGAGGAGGTGTTCAGTTTATTTGTACTTTTGTTTTATTTAATTTTATGTGTATGTACATATGTGCGTATTTGTATATAACAAAAATGTGAATTGTATTGTGTCATTGTGACAGGAAGTATGCCTTTTTTTCTCTCAGTAAAAATATTTTGGAAAAAGTAAATTTTTCTGAAACTCAAAATGCCGGAAAATCTAGCTCAGGAATCAGGGGAAACATGTTTTTTGTCTCTAGGACTTATGGTTAAAAAGTTATTAGCATAAACTTGAGTGAAAATTTTAACTGATGGTGGTGCTAGAGGGTTTGAAATAAAGACTATGTCATAACTTTCCTACAAACGGTCCTATGGGCTGCCATAGAAAATGAATACAGAATAATAATAATAAATATAACAGCAAGCAGCAATTATCAGGGCCAAGCACAGGAATTAGTGAAAATAGCATTTTTGTGAATATTTTAGGCAAACTGCTTGAAAAGCAACGAACAGAATCACTTATAATATAATACACACTGTCTTTGGCATTAGCCAAGGAGTCTATCAAAGACAATAGACTAAAATTATCAAAGTTATTAGCATTTTTAGAAACGTCATTATGATTTGATTGAGTCTTGATGCAGCATGATACATCTTATTGTATTTCAATTATTTGATCAAAATACACACTCTAATAGTTGGGAACTCATCATTTCATAATACAATTTATTACATTTTAAACAAATTTCTTTAAAAATGATGCAAATGTTTTCTTCAGTTGTCATATGAACAATCAGACAGTAAGTATACTGAGTAGATAGTTTATCTCATTAGTTGGCACTGTCCCATATATAGGATGTTTATCTGCTTTTTTTGTGTTTACGTTTATGGACTATATTACCTTCATACCCGACTTTAACCCTCTGGGGTCTGAGGGTGTTTTGGGCCCTGGAGAAGTTTTGACATGCCTTGACATTTGTGCTTTTTTTTATTTATTATCATGAATTATCATGAATATTGAAGTGATTCACACTTGAGGAGACAAAGATCCCTCCCCTGGGCCTATCAATGTGGAATGTAACAGAAAGGAGACTTAATGATCAATATCAAGTTTTAAGTTAAAAGAAGTAATCTGACTATACATTTTCTTTACATAAAGACTTTACTTCAAAATTTTAGACCAAGGCAGCATTTATTTGATCCAAAATACAGTAAAAACACTCTTTTTACAATTTAAAAGAACAGTTTTCTATTTGAAAATATTGTAAAATGCAATTTGTGCATTTTACTCATTTAACCTGAACACATATTTGCAAGCACAAGCTTTGTTGATGATAATGAGGCAGCATAAACACTAGTTAAAATATACTCTAAACATTCATATTATTTTTATATCATATTACATATCATATTTATATCATACAGCACACAATTTAAATGGCTGCTTTAGCCGAAACAACATTTAAATGTAACTAAAACTTGCCTATTTGGACATACGTCAAATTTCAATACTCTGAATCCAGTCTGGAAACAGTCCCACTAGTAAAATATCTACATGTTTATATAAAATAACATGTCAACTAATGAAAACTAAATGACTTACTTGTCCGAAATTGTATCCTCAGCTGGATCAAGTCTAAAATGCAAACGTTCATTGGACTCCCGCTCTTCTTCTGAGGAAAATGTTTATTCTTCGTCACTATCCAGGAGCTTCCTCACCTTTGTATCATGCCATATTCCAAATGCTCAGAAAAGTGAATGAACTTGTTGTTTTTAAGGCACAGTCGGGGGTGTTCACCATTTGCATTGATCGTCTCTGCACATTTCCGTATAAATAGCACCCTCTGCCCGTGGGTGTGATCACATTAGGGATAATTAGCTGAGCCAGGAAAAATTGTACATCACTTTGTTTCATACAGATTACATTGCAGGAGAATATATGTTTTTAATTTGAATATTTTTATTTAAAAGTAGACATTTTAAGCTTTCTTTAAACATATGTTTCATGTTTGTGTGATAAGTGTTCACGGAGCTTCAGTTCATTTTTGTTACGTGTTTCAGATATATGCTTGCAGAAAGCTCACCCTTTTTATTTTCTTTATTTTAAAAAAGCACAAGGTTTTGTTGTTATTGTGAGTGTACACAAATAAAAGTAGACCCTTTGTAGTCTCTAATGATGTCTTACACTTATCTGTATGCCCCAAAATGACAGAGTATTTTAAGTTGTTTCCGCTGTAATGACGAAAAAATCCAGCAGGACTCTGCTATTGTGGTAAAACTTCCACGTTGTTTGAGCCCACCCACGAGTATCTCTGTGATTCACAGGCAGAGCTTTCAATCAAACTATATCGAAGGCTCCATGGCCTCTCCAAAATATGCATTGGCTGTTTCATTGTACAGATCCAGCCAGTGGATCGCTAGTCAATATTTCATTGACTGGACATGAAGCCATTAGTATGACTTTTCAGTGGTTACAGGGGGGGGTTGGCCTTGCTCATTCCAGAACAGTGATGTCCTCCTAGGGTCTTTTTTTGGATAAAGTACCTAAGGACACCATTACGTTCTGAGTTTTCTTCCATTTTTGATGACCAATCAGAGCCGAAATCTAAAATTTTAGCTACTTCTCTCAATGGATCTATGTAAAACCCACTACAATTTAGCTAGATTTGAGTACTTTGGATTAAGTTCCATGTAGTGTTGAGGAGGAATAAATGCCAAACCAGCAGGAGCACATAATCTGTGTTTGTACTCATAGCAGCTTTAGGGCTAAAGCTAAATGCACAGGATCTAATCAGTTTGAATGAATGGGCTCTTTGGATCATTTATTATTTTAATTAGTGTTGTAAACAAACTATGATATAATTTATGGCAGAAAAATATGACATGTTTGTTAGAAATGTGAATAAAATGGGCTAAATCACCAAACTGTTAAGCTGAAGGTTGTCTGTTCGATCCCCACAGCCACCACCATTGTGTCCTTGAGCAAGGCCCTTAACTCCAGGTTGCTCCAGGGGGATTGTCCCTGTAATAAGGGCTCTGTAAGTCGCTTTGGATAAAAGTGTCTGCCAAATGCATAAATGTAAATGTAAATGTAAATGAATAATTACTGGCTTCCACTGCTAAAAATACTTACACTGTAACCATGCATTATAAATATAATTATAATAATTGTAATCTGTAATGAATTTTACATAATGTTTTGCAATAAAATAGTGTGCCATCATATGTGGTTTGAGTGGTTGAGTGGTGTTTTTGAAATTAGACAAAATATCTTTAAAATTTATTTTATTCACTCTTGCACAAATGGAGTTCTGATTTCATCCTGTAGCCACTTTTGTTACTGTACCTAGTAAATGTTTGGTAATTATGGTATTTTATAATGTCATCTTGACATTTGAGACACAACTTGGTTTAATGTATAGCTTTAATTTTCTGCATTTTTTGTGCTGCCACATATATATATATATATATATATATATATATATATATATATATATATATATATATATATATATATATATATTAATAAATGAAATAAACATTTAGTGCATTGCACATTGCATTTCAAATAAACTTAAGCTTCTATATTTTTTAATTAACTTAATTGATTTCAATTGCACAATAATCTCCCAAGTGTCTTCTTTAAAAAGAGACCAAAATTAGGTCTCTAGTCCCAAGCATTCAAGAGTAACTAGAATTAAAAGTTGAAAATTTAATTTTCTGTCATAACCCGTGAGATTTGATACACTCTGTTTGTAACAGATGTTAAGTTTTGTTAATTTCACGCAAAATCATTCCTCTATTTAGTTTTGGTATTATTGTGTTATTTTCCTTTTAAATTATTATTATTTTCTGAATATTAATATCTTAATAATTAATATATAAACATATATTTAAATTAGGGCTGTCGATTTAACACGTTAATTCAGTGCGATTAATTTTATTAAAAATAACAAGTTAAAAAATGACGTGATTAATCGCAATGCCCAGGGACCGTAATAAGGAAGATTCCCAAGAAATGCAAGCTTGTAGTACCACCTGATTACTCCAGGCAGCAGTAAGTGAAACTTCAGCTGTATGAGCAATGTGCAGTTTATACAGTGAACAAAACAATCCTTCAGCAGACAGAACAACACAAACATGCATTACGTTCTTCCATTCAAACCACTTAAATAGAGCGCAAATCCGAACTAAGGGATCTCAAGATCTTTTCTAAGTATTAACCCTCTGGGGTCAGCTTTCAGCTGTCTCTGTGTTCACAAGCATATTTCTGAAACAACTGAAACTCTGCGAATACTTATCACACAAACATGAAACATATGTTTAAAGAAAGCTTAAAATGTCTCCTTTTAAATAAAACAATTCAAATTTAAAACAAATATTATCCTGCAATGTAATCTGTATGAAACAAAGCAATGTACAGTTTTTACCAGTTCATCTAATTATAGATGATGTGATCACACCCACCAGCAGAGCGCGCCATTCATACGCTAATGTGCTGAGACAATCAAGGCAAATGGTAAATGCCCCCGACAGTGTTCAGAGGTTTGATGTTAACAATTCATTCACGTTACTGCTCGTTTGTAATGATACACAGGCAATGAAATTCCTGGATAGTAAGGAAGAGTAAACATTTTCCTCAGAAGAAGAGTAGGACTCCGATGAACATTTGTATTTTGAAGAGAGAATTTCAGACGAGTAAGTCATTTCGTTTTCTTTTGTTGACATGCTATTTTATATGAACATGTACATATTTTACTAGTGGGACTGTTTCCAGACTTGCCAGCCAGGATTCAGAGTATTGACATTTGAAATATGTTCTAATAACCAAGTTTTAGTTACATTTAAATGATGTTTTTTCAGCTAAAGCAGGTATTTAAATTGTATGCTGTATGATATAAAAATAATATGAATGTTTAGAGTATATTTTAACTAGTGTTTATGCTGCCTCATTATCAGCAACAAATCTTGTGCTTGCAAATATGTGTTCAGGTTAAATGAGTAAAATGCACTTTAAATATGCCCATATTAGAAAATCAGCATTTTATAATGATTTCTGAAAGATCATGTGACACTGAAGACTGCAGTAATGATGCTGAAAATTCAGCTTTGATCACAAATTGCATTTTACAATATATTAAAATAGAAAACTGTTATTTTAAATTGTAAAAATAGTTCAAAATATCACTGTTTTTACTGTATTTTGGATCAAATAAATGATCCAAAATACTATAATGAGAATAATGAGACTTCTTTTAAATGGTAGTGTAGGTCTAAAATTAAGGAAAGTCTTTTATTTAAAGAAAATGTACAGTCAAATTACTTCTTTTAACTTAAAACTTGATTTTGATCTTTAAGTGTCCTCACATTTATTCTCTTCCTGTCACATTCCTTGTCTCCTAGGTGTGAATCACAGTCAATATTTGTGATCATTCACGCCTCCTCGCATATTACCTTTCAACACTAAGATTGTCTTACAAAAGTTAAATTAGTATATTGTTTTGTATGAATGAGTGATCAGGATGGTTTTCACATAATTTTGTAGCAAAAGTTCTAGGCTACAAGATCCAATTCTCAAAAGGCTTGTGGATAAATGTTTAGTATGTGTTATATGGCTTTATTTCATTGACTTAAAAAAGTGTACCACGCATAAACGTTATTCTCTCAAAAATACAAACATGTACACACATGTTGCTCACATATTATTGTAGCCCTGTTTGTGCTGAATACAGTGTGATCAGACTTTAGCCATTAATGTGTTTTTAAGCAACTGAAAAAGCACAAATGTCAAGGCATGTCAAAACCTCTCAGGGCCCAAAACACCCTAAGACCCCATAGGGTTAAACATAGGGTAACTTGACACAGTGACCTAAAAAAAAATATGTTTATGACGCAATGCACCCGAAACACTACACAAGCATGTCTGACGCAGGTGTACATTGACAGGTCCTTAAACAAATATTTAAATGTAACTTATGTATAATTATTTCATCATTATATATTGAATTATTGTTATTTGAGTGGCTTTCTTAGCATATATTTGTATGTGCGATTAAATGTGATCAACTGTGATTAATTAATCGGGACACCATGTAATTAATTTAACTAAAAATGTTAATCGATTGACAGCCCTAATTTAAATGCTTCCATATGTTCTGTTAAGTGTGAGTACATGATAAATGGTTTGCACTTATATCGCGCCTTTTTAACCTTAACGGTATTCAAAGCGCTTTACACTGTGACCCATTCACACACACATTCATACACCAGTGCTAGCCTGCCATTAGGAGCAACTTGGGGTTCAGTGTCTTGCCCAAGGACATGTGGAGTCGTGTGGGCCGAGATTCGAACCACCAACCGATTAGTGGCCGACCCGCTCTACCATCTGAGCCACAACCGCCCCAGAGTACAGTAAATTGTTATACAAAAGAACAATGTTATATACACTTTATTGTTATTAATTATTTTATTCCATTTTGTTATGGGTGGATCACTAGTGAAAATGGAGCATGTCTCCTTTAAGAGAGACTCATTTTCTGGTTCTGACCATGCTCTCGCTCAGTTCATGGTTAATGCGAATGAGGAGAGGTGAGTTTTGCAGTAGCTCCGATAACAATTGATGTTTTATTAGGCATTTTTGTTCTGAATATGGGATATAATGTTACTTGGTATGTTCCCTTATCAAAAGCTGCACTTAATGCTGCACTGATTCAGCGCTTTGGGAACGTCTTTGAGGAGTGACCAGCTGTGAATATGTGTGCAACACGCCAATAAAATTGACTAGAATGTATAGCCTCTGTTGTGGACATCATCAGAATGGGCCAGTAGCAGGGCTATAAATAGATGTGCCAAAGGTGCATCGTCAGGTCTTCAGACCACTCTGTGATGTGTTGCGCTTCTCAAACTCTGTATTTTCCTCTGTTAGGAGTTAGCTTTATCAGGCAGTGTGCAGAAATCTTTTTTTCTTTCTTCTATCACTTAAGTGTGAAATACAAAGAGAAAATGAGTGATAAACAAAGCAAACGGTGTGTGTTTCCCTGTTTACGCCATATGGCTGAATCAGACACACACCAGTTTTGTTTTATTTGTTTGGGGGAAGAGCATGCTGCTCTTGCATTAGAGCGAGGCAGGTGTGAGCATTTTGAGCTGCTCACAGTGAAGATGCTGCGCACTCATTTCGCTTACTTCCAAGAGCCAGCCCCCAAAATTTCGTCGTGGGGCTCACGTATGGATCTGGCTGAGGAGCGAGAGACTGGTTCATCCCTATCACTCGCTCTCTCTCTAGTTCATGAGAGGGACGATGAGTCTCTTGGGACCGCGGATTCTCAGTTGTCTATCTCTGAGCATTCCTCATATAATAATAAATCCGGGGAGAGGGAAATCAAAGTCAGTCTCTCCCTTTCTTTGATGATCTCCATGACAAGTCGCTCATGGAAGACACCTTTTACATGTCTTTGTGCCCTCAACGTCGACATATACGACTGTCATGGGTGCTAAGGCTCGGGGATATATGACGATGCCATGGGTAGAAGAGACGCTCGCGGGCTATCTCACGCTTGGTACGGCATCATCATTAAAAGGACCAACTCTACCCACAAAGCCGTGTAGGACCACCTCAACGCTTGTGGGGAAGGCTTATCAAGCTGCAGGTAAGGCTGGTGCTGCTCTACAAACCATGGTGGTGTTACAACCATACCAGGCTGATCTATTGAAGGACCTGAGTGCGGGGAGTAAGTAAGCATGTCCCAAAATGCGGCTGTATGCATTCACTCCGGTTTCTCTGCTCCCGGGAGTTCTAGCAAGAGTTTGTCAACAAGGGTATTGCCTCCTCCAGATGGCACTGCGTTGGTCAAACAGAGTATGGTTCTCTGAGATAATAGCTCTCCTTGACGGTCCACATTGGGCAATACTATTAAGGAGGGACCTCCTGTCTCAAGTGCAGGGGACAATATTTCATCCCCGGTTCTTATGGCTATAACATCTTTTAAAAGAATTGGGGATTTCTAGGCTCTGTCCTTCTTGCCATCCTACTTAGACTTTGCCCCAGGAATGCCGAAAGCAATACTGCATCCTTCATCCTGACTACCTGCTTAATGTTCTTTTTCGACCGTACATCCGATCACTCTTGAAGTCTTCCGTCCTCCGCCGTTTATAATGCCGGATCAGAAGAAATTTCACTGACTTTGTCCAGTCCGTGCTCTTCAGACCTACGTCCACCGCACTAGCCAGTGGTGTAAGTCAGGGCAAC
Source organism: Xyrauchen texanus (assembly GCF_025860055.1). Taxonomy (NCBI): domain Eukaryota; kingdom Metazoa; phylum Chordata; class Actinopteri; order Cypriniformes; family Catostomidae; genus Xyrauchen; species Xyrauchen texanus. Next base: position 45,739,494 of record NC_068290.1, on the reverse strand, counting down.
TATTCATCTGCCATGGGGGCCATAACAAGGAGACGGGCTCTTGTGAGCACACACAACACAACCGTAAGGGGTCCAGACACCCACAGTGCAGTGGCATGGGTATTCTCGTTCCCAAAGCGCTGAATCAGCGCAGCATTAAGTTCAGCTTTTGATAAGGGAACGTCTCAGGTTACTTTGCTGTAACCCTTGTTCCCTGACAAAGCAGAATGAGATGCTGCGCTTCATTGACGCACTGAGGATGTCCCAGGACTGCTCTTCAGATAAAAGACCTGACGATGCACCTGTGGCATATCTATTTACAGCCCATGCTACTGGCGCATTTTGATGATGTCACCAACAGAGGCTATAAATTCTAGTAAATGTTATTGACGTGTTACACACATATTCACAGCTGGTCACTCCTAAAAGACGTTCCCAAAGCGCTGAATCAATGCAGCATCTCGTTCCGCTTCTTCAGGGAACAAGGGTTACAGCAAAGTAACTTGAGATGTTTTCCATATGATACTGTTACTATTGTTGAAAGTATTGTTTTGAATCAACTTGAAGTGTATCAAACTGGTTAAATTTCATGTAATTAATGTGATTATATGGAAAAGATTGTAAGATATTTCAGTTCATGGTTAATGCGAATGAGGAGAGGTTGGTCAAGTATATTGCAGAAAGGCCACAGATAAGATATTCACTCTGAATTCTTTTATTTGTGCAGAATAAAAAAGGAATGTTTGATCACTATTTGTGGTCTCTAGATTCCTTTTTTCATGTAAAACATTCACATGCCCACAGCAAGCGATATCCTTCATAAAGTCAATGGAGTAAGTCATCTTGATTTAATCATGTGCAGCCGAGTGGGTTATCTTCTTTTTTTATGTTAGAATGTGGTCTTTACAATCTTGTTTTTGACACACTATCTATTTTTTTATATGTCAAAATGTCAAATGTTAATATGTGTGGATTGTCTCTATCCAGGTGGAATGTGAATGGGTTGGGGCACACCATAAATTGAAGGAATGTTATTTTTCTTCTTAAGCGTAAGAAATATGATGTAGTGTTTCTTCAAGAAACACATCTTTCTCCGCAAGAAGCTGAAAAATTTGGGAAGATATGGGGTGGGCTGGCTCAAGTAAGTGCAGGGGAGTCATTACACTGATAAGTAAATATCTACAATTTAAATGTCTCATACAGGTTGTAGATAAATTAGAGTCATTATAGTTTTAGCTGAAATTCAGGGGCAAAGTCTTATTTTGGCTAATATTTATGCACCTAACGTTGATGATCAGAGCTTTTTTTATAGGTCTTGAATTGATGTTGCATGCCACTGGCACCCCTCATGATATAATATTGGGAGGAGACTTTAATCTTTTGATGGACTCCTTCACATAGTGAAGTCCTTGAACACAGTGATGCAAAGTGTGAAAGCCCCCTAGAGCAACACGTTTCACAAGATGTGTAAAAATCATGGTCTTACAGATATTTGGAGACTTTTGAACCCATCTGGGAGGGACTATACATTTATACCATATTTACGATACCATATATTATTTCTTCAGTCCATAAGATTTACTCTAGAATATATATTTTTTTATATCCAAGTCCCTCATTTCATCTGTTGCTCAATTGGAAATATTTTAGTCTCAGATGTTGGTGTGTTTAGAGAGGTTGTCATATATGGAGAAAAGGAAATCATATAGATTTCACTTTAATGTATCCCTTTTGCAAAATCCTGAATTCCAACAAATGCTAAAGGCTGAAATCAATGTTTACATAGAGACCAACTGGTCATCAGTATCCTTTGTGGGCGTGGCTTTGAAGGCACTTAAGGCAGTTCTTAGGGGCTGTAGCATACAGTATACCTCATTCACCAAAAAATCCAAAGCACAACAACTCGTGGAATTGGAATGGAATATTAAAAGTGCAGAGGCAGAGCTGAAGTGCCGAATGTTGTCTAATGGCCTCAGGGAATTGATATAATTGAAATACAGATATAATACTACTATATAATACTACTTTGTCGAAGAAGTTGGAGTTTTGGCTATTCAGGACAAGACAGTCATACTTTGAGTCGGGGGACAAGGCAGGAAAACATCTTAAATATTTAAAACAGGGTATTTTTCTACCATTCCCTCAGTGAAATCTGCTGGTGAAATATTTACCTCAGCTATTGATATCAATAATGCTTTTAAAGATTTAAATCTTGATCTCTATAGTTCCACATCTTCATCTACTGATGAGGGTATTAGAAACTTTGCAGAACCATTAGAACTTCCTAAACTTTAGACTGAGCAAAAAAATTATTTTGATTCTGAGATAACCTTGGATGAGCTTGGTGAGGTAATTAAGGCCTTGCCTACGGGCAAGTCTCTGGGGCCAGATGGCTTTGCTTCTGCATTGCTTAGATCTCATGCTACAGAACTGGCTCCACTTTTGTTAGAAGTTTATACAGAATCATTAAAGAATGGTATGCTTCTGCCAACCATGACACAAGCCCGGATCAGTCTGATTCTTAAAATGGACAAAGATCCAAGTGAGTGTAAGAGTTACCTTCCAATTTCCCTGATCCAGCTAGACATTCAATTATTGTCAAAAAGTTTGGCTATCCGATTAAGCAAAGTTATGACACCTCTTATACATAAAGATCAGGTGGAGTTTATTCAGGGCCATAACTCTTCGGATAACATTAGGTATTTCAATAATGTCGTGGTCAGTGGCTAACGAATGATCAGACTCCGGTTGCTGCCGTCTCACTTGATGCCGAAAAGGCGTTTGATATGGTAGAATGGGATTGTTTTTTTAAGATTTTGGAAATGTACGGGTTCGGGAATACTTTTTATAGGGTGGATTAAGTTACTTTATAGACACCCGGTAGTGGTGTCAAACTAATGGATTCATTTCAGATTATTTTATTCTACATAGGGGCACCCGACAGGGTTGCCCTCTTTCTCCCTTATTGTTCTGTCTTGCCCTGGAACCATTAGCAGCCGCGATAAGAAAGGAAGATGATTTTCCGGGGGTGATGTCAGGAGATGTGGCGTATAAGCTTTTTGAAGATTATATTTTATTATTTGTCTCCAACCCCTACTTGATCTATGCCTTGGCTCCACATAATTATTATTTCCTTTTCTAAGTTCTCAGGATATAGAGTGAATTGGTCTAATATGATGCTTTGTCTCTGACAGCATATTTCCCTGTAACAGCTTTTCAACCAGGTGCCTTCCAGTGGCCCAAGCAGGGCATTAAGTATTTGGGCATTTTATTTCCAGCAAATTTGATTGATTTAGTTAGAGTTCATTTTGACCATATAATAAAAAGGTTTTCGAGTGATGTGGATAGGTTGGCTTCACTACATTTATCTATGACTGGGAAGGTTAATGTTATAAAAATGTATTGTAATCCAAAATTCAACTACCTAATACAGTCTCTCTCCATTTAAGTTTCCCTCTATTTTAATCAATTTGATAGTATAGCTCAATACTTTATTTGGAATGGTAAACACCCTCTGTTACATTTCAGAAAGTTACATAGGCCAATTGACAAATGTCTCCCCAAGATTTTGTTTTACTATTATGCTTTTAGTATCAGACATTTGGCACATTGGTCGCTTCTACCCGAGAGAGCCCCATCCTTGCTTTTAATTGAACAGAAGTAAAGACACATCCCACTATCTCGCACATGCATTTAATGTGGCCAAAATTTCCTGTGTGTTCAATTCAGACATTTACCTGAACATTGCCGCAAGTATTTCATTGAACCCTAAAAAGTCCTCTTTCTGCTGGACAGAATGTATTGAGAAGGGTGTTACTATGCTGGGTGACCTGTAAGAAAATCCAGAGAATCCAGAGAATCTTTCTGCATTGGTTTGGTTCCGATCGGGTGAGTGTACTAGGACTAGTTCAAATAGCTGCTAAAAGATGATTTCTTGATTTGTTGATGGTGGCCATGTTTTTCAAGGTATGCGTCTGTCCTCATAGACTTTGATAACACCTTAGACACAAACACTTCATGCAAAATTTCAAGTCGATCACCCAACCTTAACATAGTTAGATCTATTTTCTCTTTTTTACTATAATAGCGCCACCAAGAGGTGAAGATGCACAGTTGTTTCCTTAGAATGACTTCATACATATGTGTACCCAATTTGTTGACAATATCTGATTCTGTTCAAGAGTTATAATTGTTTTAGTAAAATGGACATGCCCACTATGAACATCTTGGTGTACCATTTGACCATAAATAAAAATTTCTAAATTCCTTTGATAGCTTTTTATATTGGGACTGTGCTGAATCTTTCTGCACTGGTTTGATTCTGATAGGGCAAATGGGCTAGGAAGAGTTTGTTTCAAAATGTTTTCAAACAATCCATAATAGCAGGAAAACAGTCAAAATTGACTTGATCTTAAAAGATTTGCCATGACACAAGGAATCAGAGGAAAAAAATATTTTGTTTCTATCATTTAAGGTTGAAGAGTTATGGCCCAAAATATTATTTATAAAATTTTTTGTTCACTATAGTGCCACCTATCGGCCGATTCAATGTGTATGGTACTAACATCCCTGAAAGTTTCACGTCTCGAGGCCTTACGATTTGGTGTGCACGATCAGTTTTAGGGTAAAAAAAAGTCCTAACAAATACAATAGGGTTTCAGCCCTTCGGGCTTGAACACCTAACTAATAATAATAATAAAAAGAACACTAACAGAACAACAGGAGCCTATGCACCTTCAGTGCTTGGCCCCTAAAAATGCAATGAGCTGCACTGTATATTGAGCTTGCTATCCCAAAGGATTTGAACAGACCTAGGCAATTAAAAAATTGCAGTTGTGTGGTGTCCCCCTGGGATGTGGGGCCCACTTGCATGTGCCCAATTGCCCATGTGGTTAATCCAGCCTTGGTTAATTGGTAACAATAAGGTGCAATTATAAAGGAATAGTTCACCCAAAAAGGAAAATTCTCTCATCATTTACTAACCCTCATGCCATCACAGATAAGTATGACTTTCTTTCTTCTGCAGAACACAAACAAAGATTTTTAGAATAAGATGTCTGAGCTCTGTAGGTTGATACAATGCAAGTGAATGGTAACCAAAACTTTTAAACTGCCTTTATATGCTTTTGGAGCTTCAAGGACTCCAGTGGTTTAATCCATATCTTCTGAAGTGATCCATTCCATTTTGGGTGAGAAAAATGTCACTACATATCTTGACATCTGCAGTCTTGTGTAGTGTGTGCATCAAGAATTAGAAAGACTTATCAAATGATCATGCCTAGAGACTGCATCTCTAGGCACGAGACTCTACTTTTACATCCTAAGAGATATTAAATGTGACATTTGAAATGAAATGAAGATCAAAATGTAAATTTTTGAGGAGCAAATTCTTGTCCATATAGGCCTGCCATAAATATCACAAGGATATGGAAGTGGCTGCTTTGCTTGTTCCAGTGACGATTCTTCCGGCATCCTTCCACTTCCTCATCTCCACTTTTATATTTCATAATGCCTATACCAATTATTTCAAAACATCTTTCCATTTTTTGCTTTAGACCAATAGTCTGGGGGGGGGGGGGGGAGCACAGCCCACACGTGAACAACTCCACTTTAAACAGCACACCAAATATGTTTACTCAGACAAGCTGATACTTTGTGGATCATTGGATTAAGTTGTATAGATAGTAACCTTTTGTGTATGGTGTTGTGTACTGGAATGTACAGTAAGTGCACTATTGAAAGTATCCTGTGAATGACCACACATTTTCTTTTTAATTTTCTGTTAAAATGGCAGTATTTAATCTTTTCCTTAATAGTCAGTTAAGAGACCCCCCCCCCCCATTTACTTCCTCATTTTGTAAATAAACTATTAATTTGATGACCTAGGCTGGGGTAGATCATGAGTTACATAAGAACATAAAACATTTGAATAATGCCTATACTTGTAGAACATCCAAAACTGATACTTCTGCAGGAGCAATGTTAATATATTATAGCTCACCAAAAATGTAACATTTATGACATCATTTACAAGCTCCTCATTCAAAACAAGTACCCTATGACTTTTTTTCTTTCATAAAACAAAAATGAGGGATGAGAGGATCAGAATTGTGTCTGGAAAATAATGGGGTGGACATTTTGTAATGTGTCTGATGAGACACAAGAGGCTGAGGATCTAGTTGCAGATGTTTATTATTAACACCACTGGCAACCAAAACAGGCAAAGGGTAGTCTAAAATGATCGAAGAGCAGACAAATTTACACAAACACAGCCAAAAATTCAGACGAGGGCTCTCTCTGTCGGGCTGGAGGGGGAGCAGCAGGCTCAGATGTTACACATTCAGTGGATAAATTAGCCACTACATGGTCAGTGAATGATATCTAGCAAACATATTTGTAAACTTATATTGATTCTTTTATTTCTGTTAGCATAAATATATTGAAACACAAAATCGTCGTGATCCTACACACCCGGTCCCGTATTAGGCTAATTATGCTTTCGCTTCCTCCTTCCCGGGTTTCCGGCACCAGTGTAAAGGGATCAGTACAGTGTAGTACCCCCCCAAACCACTGTCAAATTTCAAAGAAAGGGAAAAGGCCAACATGGAGCGGCAGAGAGAGAGGAGAGAGTTGAAAAAAAAAAACACTTACTCGCTAGTTCTCCGATACACCGTAGCTTGGTCCTCGGCCACTCCTCCACCCTGGAACAGATGACAGCCGCGCCTCCCCGGGTGGATCGGAGGCAGTCCTCCAGCCCCTGGCAGATGAAACGCCGCTGCGTTCTCGGGGAAGAGAAGGGGGCTCCTCCGCCTGTCACACAAAGCAGGTTTACAGAAGGTCATGCCCTAAGTGAGCTAGCAAATGATGACTATGGCAAAGAACAAACTCCATAGAAAGCAGTCCAGAAGTGAGTTGTGCTTGATGTTTGACTTCTTTGGGAACTCTTTTTGCTGGTGAATATACCAACTAACAGTTCAGTTTCTATTTAAAACAAAAGTTACTCTATATTATTTACTGGTTTCTTAAATTGTTGTGGGGTGTACTAATATCACACTCACAATCATGCGGATTACTTGCAGCCAAATCTGAGCTGCTAATATTCAAGTCAAGTCAAGTCAATTTTATTTGTATGGCGCCTTTCACAACACACATCGTTTCAAAGCAGCTTTATAGAATATCAGCATTAACAGACGATAAAACTGTAATGTCTATAAAGTCGATTAATTATCATTGTGTAATTTAGATAAAATACGATTTTTAATAGTGTTTAAAAATAATTAAATGATAATTGTATTAATAACCCCAGTGAGCAAGCTGTAGGCGACTGTGGCAAGGAACACAAAACTCCATAAGATGTGGATTAATGGAGAAAAATAACCTTGGGAGAAACCAGACTCACTGTGGGGGCCAGTTCCCCTCTGGCTAACATTATGAATGTAATGTAAATGTTAATTATGTATAGGTAAAATCATGGTTTAAAATTATTAAACTAAGTGTTAAGGGTCAGTGATTAAACATTGATTGTGTTTGAACTGTAAGATTAATGACCAAAGTCTTTGAAGTCCATCTAGATTAATTGCAGAAGTTCACATAGATGCAATTGTCCTTGTTAATTGGCTGCTGAAGGCTTTTGTTGGCAATAGTTAGTCTATGCATTCCATTTCAAGATCGTAGTCCATCAATAGACCGAAGTGATGCAGGTTGGAGTTGGTATCAGTTCATCCTCTGAAGTCCATCATAATAGACCGAAGTGATATTTGGCTGGCACCGGCTGCATTTAGTCATCATCATTCTGTGACATGTAGCAGTGGAGTCCAACATGAAGCAGGAATGGTGCTGGATCCAGCTGGTTCTGGTGACCTCAGGATAGGAGTCCCGAGGTTGAGACAGGGACACAAATAAAAAGATGTAAGCGTAGATGCCATTTAATTTATTGCAGAGTTAGAGATCATGCTCAATGTTTCTGGTTTCTCAAGTTCAAAGTTCAAAGGAACTCTAGCTTGTGTAGTTGTGTAACTTTTCAGCTTTTCTACAGTTTTTCTTCTGTTCAGTGCAGCATATACAGTATCACAATACAGTAGATATTTTAAAAAAATTATTAAAAAAAACAGCAGAAAAATAATATGACACATAAATGTAATTTTATTAGACTGCAATTTTACCATTATTTAAATCTTTTGAGGTCTTGAATTAGGTGTGAGACAGAAAGAGAAAGAGAAAGAGAACAAGACAAGAATGAGAGAGAAAGAGAGAAAGATAGTGAGTGAGAGTGATTATACTCTAAAGCACCAATTACTAGCCATCAGAAAACTAAAGGCAGTTGACACTCTACAATAAAGCAAATAATTTCCAGTTGAAAAAAACAGAAAATGTTAATATGAGGCTTGAAGATAGGGGTGAACATCTCTGGAAAGGAAGTGGCTAATAAGGTTTAATGATCTGTGTCAGGAAGCCACATTATGCGGGGAAACACAGCTGCTTTCATTTTGTAAACTACTTGATGTACTCCTGCATCTAGAGCTCAGATATCTGCGGCCCTGAGGCCACAGGGTACCCTATAGGCTCTGATCAGTCCTGATAACTAGAAAATACATTAATATAATACCTGCAACCCTTCCTGACAACATGTCCACACAAGTCCGCAGGATAAAGGAATTGGATTTATGTTCTCAGTTAAATGTTCTGGATATTGTTGAACCCAAAGGAAAATCGAGGATCAAATGGGGCCACTCAACCACAAGAATCAATGACAATCTTATTTCAAGCTTATATGTTCTTTTTCTAATGCTGTTATAAATATTGAAGTCGAAGTATTTATCTGTGCTGATATTGGGTAAGAGGGCTGTGGGTCACTGATTCTGAGTGTAAACACATAAAGTGTTTTCTACAATATAACAGTCAGATGAAAATTACAACATGCATCGTAAACATATTAACTGGACCACAGAAATAGACACATTTTTATTTATTAACAAGACAACATTATTTGATTTTGATTTTCTCTGTGTATTCTGAAATCTCTCAAATAAATAAGGCTGTACCTACACACATTACAGTACACATTATACACAGCATACATGTACATGTACAGGGATGGTTACACTTGTGATGACCAAAACATTTCTTCATAATGTAGTGATATATTTGAAGTGGTCACTACTAGTTAAAAAGGCTCTTAAATGGACCAAACATTGTATTTACAATCTCAGAGGTTTGTGCAGCTTAATGTGCAGATAATACAGACTGATCTCACTGTGAATTTGAAATTTCTTCAGCAGAAATCAGTTTCTAACTGAAATTCAAAACACTGCCCCAGTGGCCGAAGCGGGAAGAGTTTTTGAACATATGGACATAGTATCTAAGCTCCAAATTCTGGGTGAAATGTCTACATCATGGTGTAAAAAGTGAGTTGTAAATCAAGTGAACGTTAGAGGAATGCATATTTTATTAACCATATGGCTCAAACGCAAATTATAAACCTAACCATCAATGGAGTAAAAATGTAATCTTAGAGGAAAAATTCAACTTCAGAATCACACTCATCATTGATTATGTGAACACAATTGTTTCCTTTTTTTATGGGACCAGAACCTGTCTAAGTTGCACCACATGAAAAGGTAAACACATTTTAAGTAATTGATTGTGTGGCTCATGGGAGATGGCGCTTGTCAGTAACTCATCAGAATGGGGTCGATGTCAGGGTACTGGAGCATTTGGTAACATCTTCCCATGTGATCATGTTGGATAATATGAAGTGATTTTTGATGAGTAAATAAATAAACAAAATGAGTGCTTAAAATGGCTGAACATGAATGCAACACTCCCAACAACTCAAAAACATGAATACATCATGATATTTACAGTGACAGAATGCTGTAGAGAGCTATGTAATATAACATACAGAATTAAAATAAAATGTATTTATGTTTATTGCATTGTGATATCTTGTGCCTTATTTCCATGCTTTTGTTTGTAATGTTGATGTGTACAGGTAACAGCAACAACTGATGTTAATACTTATATGTTCTTTTTCTAATGCTGTTATAAATATTGAAGTCGAAGTATTTAATGCTTTGACATCGAACTATTTGGTATTAAAGAACAGCTTGTAAAAAGGTGTTTTTTATTTGATAAGAAAAAATGCCTCATGAAAGTAAACAATGCTCCTGAAAATCAATTTAAAATGGGTAAAAATGACCAGTGCTGGGTCATTTTAGACAGAACACAAGCAGGATTATTTAGATTTTGACAGGGTTATTTTGACTAGGTTATATACATTAACCAGTGTGCTGGGTTAAAACCACTGCGTATTGAATGTCCTTTATTTCAGATAGTAATAATAACTAGAATGTACATTTCCTGAAGAAAATGTGAGTGGTGCTTGCTGTGGCAAAACTCGTCAAATAGCATTTTATAACTGCTGAGATATGTGTTTTTTTACTCGGTTGCTAGGGTAACCCCTCCTTGTTGCTAGGCAGTTACCATAGTGATTCTAATCAAGTGTCTTTGCCATCCTGATTGAAATAAACCAACCCAGAAGTCTCTACGTTTTTCTGATGCAGAGATATGTGATTTGTTACTAGGTTGCTAGGGTAACCCCATCTGGTTTCTAGGCAGTTACCATAGTGATACTTATCAAGTCTCCTTGCCATCCTGATTGAAATAAATCAACCCAGATGTCTCTAAGATTTTCTGGTGCAGAGATATGTGATTTGTTACCCGGTTGCTAGGGTACCCCAATCTGGTTGCTAGGCAGTTACCATAGTGATACTTATCAAGTCTCCTTGCCATCCTGATTGAAATAAATCAACCCAGAAGTCTCTTCGATTTTCTGGTGCAGAGATATATGATTTGTTACTCGGTTGCTAGGGTAACCCCATGTGGTTGCTAGGCAGTTACCATAGTGATACTTATCAAGTGTCCTTGCCATCCTGATTGAAATAAACCAACCCAGAAGTCTCTACGTTTTTCTGATGCAGAGATATGAGATTTGTTACTCGGTTGCTAGGGTAACCCCATCTGGTTGCTAGGCAGTTACCATAGTGATACTAATTAAGTCTCCTTACCATCCTGATTGAAATAAATCAACCCAGAAGTCTCTTCGATTTTCTGGTGCAGGGATATGTGATTTGTTACCCGGTTGCTAGGGTACACCCATCTGGTTGCTAGGCAGTTACCATAGTGATACTAATCAAGTGTCCTTGCCATCCTGATTGAAATAAAAATAAAAATAAAAATAAGTATGTGAGATTACAATAGTGATGCTTTGCAAGCACCACTAACTAGATAGGTACATTGTCTGAAGAAAATGTGAGTGGTGCTTGCCATGGCAAAACTCGTAAAACAGCATGTGATAACTTGAAAAGAACTAAAATGATGGTCATAAATAAATCAACCCAGAAGTCTGTACGATTTTCTGGTGCAGAAATATGTGATATGTTACTCGGTCGCTAGAGAAAGTCCATGTGGTTGCTATGCAGTTAACCAAGGTAATACAATACATGGCTGCTTTCCATCCTGAGTGAAATAAGTCAACCCGGAAGTCTGTACTGTTTTCTGGTGCAGAGATATGTGATTTGTTACCCGGTTGCTAGGGTAACCCCATGTGGTTGCTAGGCAGTTACCATAGTGATACTAATCAAGTGTCCTTGCCATCCTGATTGAAATAACTCAACCCAGAAGTCTCTACTATTTTCTGGGGCAGAGATATGTGATTTGTTACTCAGTTGCTAGGGTAACCACATCTGGTTGCTAGGCAGTTAACATAGTGATACTTATGAAGTCTCCTTGCGATCTGGATTGAAATGAATCAAACCAGAAATCTCTACGATGTTCTGATCCAGAGATATGTGATTTGTTACCCGGTTGCTAGGGTAACCCCATGTGGTTGCTAGGCAGTTAGCATAGTGATAGTAATGAAGTCTCCTTGCCATCCTGAGTAAAATAAGTCAACCCGGAAGTCTCTACTGTTTTCTAGTGCAGAGATATTTGATTTGTTACTCGGTTGCTAGGGTAACCCCATCTGGTTGCTAGACAGTTACCATAGTGATACTTATGAAGTCTCCTTGCCATCTGGATGAAATTAATCAACCCAGAAATGTCTACGATTTTCTGGGGCAGAGATATGTGATTTGTTATCCAGTTGCTAGGGTAACCCCATGTGGTTGCTAGGCAGTTACCATAGTGATACTAATCAAGTCTCCTTGCCATCCTGATTGAAATAAGTCAACCAGGAAGTCTCTACGTTTTTCTGATGCAGAGATATGTGATTTGTTACTCGGTTGCTAGGGTAACCCCATCTGGTTGCTAGACAGTTATCATAGTGATACTAATGAAGTCTCCTTGCCATCCTGATTGAAATAAGTCAACCCAGAAGTCTGTACTATTTTCTGGTGCAGAGATATGTGATTTGTTACTCGGTTGCTAGGGTAACCCCATCTAGTTGCTAGGCAGTTACCATATTGATAGTAATCAAGTGTCCTTGCCATCCTGAGTGAAATAAATCAACCCAGAAGTCTGTACAATTTACTGGAGCAGAGATATGTGATTTGTTACTCGGTTGCTAGGGTAACCCCATCTGGTTGCTAGGCAGTTACCATTGTGATACTAATCAAGTGTCCTTGCCATCCTGATTGAAATAAGTCAACCCGGAAGTCTCTACATTTTTCTGATGCAGAGATATGTGATTTGTTACTCGGTTGCTAGGGTAACCCCATCTGGTTGCTAGACAGTTACCATAGTGATACTAATCAAGTCTCCTTGCAATCCTGATTGAAATAAGTCAACCCGGAAGTCTCTACGTTTTTGTGATGCAGAGATATGTGATTTGTTACTCGGTTGCTAGGGTAACCCCATGTGGTTGCTAGGCAGTTACTATAGTGATACTTATGAAGTCTCCTTGCCATCCTGATTGAAATAAATCAACCCAGAAGTCTCTCTGATTTTCTGGTGCAGAGATATAGTTATTGCTAAACGGTTGCTAGGGTACTCTGTTTAGTTGCTAGGGAGTGGCTTGGCAGCTGCCAATCATGAAACTCCAAAGGCTGCTTGTCAGTATGAATGATATAAACTAACTCCCATGCCTCTGTGACATTCAGAATGGAAGATATCCCTCTATGGATTTCGGTTGCTAAGGTGCTCGACAATGGTTGCTAGGGAGGGGCTAGGAAGTGGTGAGGTGATTCATGATTGGCTGTTTGTTGTCCCGAGTAAAACGAGACCACCCTTGTGTTTCTATGACACTTCTATCCGGAGATATCCCTTTGATGTCTTTCATTAGAAGTCTATAGGACTTGTTACTAAGGTGCCTTAAATTGTTGCTAGGGCGTGGCTTGATAGCTTCACAATGATCCCGAGAGACTGATTGGTCGTCTGAGTGAAATGAGCCCACCCCCTTGTCTCTATGACACTGTGATCCAGAGCTATGTTCAATACAATATCCCTATGCAATGTCATTTCATGGGCCGTCCTACACCATTGTAAGTCAATGGGGCAACTTTGGGCAGCTCCTGCCCCCCAGGGGTGCAACTTTTACCCCATACTGAGGTATGCTCTTACAGAGCCTGCCAGCCTCTTCAAATGTAGCAAATCACACGTTTCTGCGAATTCCTCGCTCGGAGCTGTGATGCGTCAAAGTTTGACGCAATGTTAAGTCTATGGGATTTTTCGGCTGCTTTTTTGCCCCTGGGGCAAATACCGTACCCCCGATCGCTTATAAAAGTCATAGCACACGTGTCCTCAGTAGGCCGTTCGATTTGACACCTCATTCGTGGGTCTACGCCAAACGGTGCAGGACGAGTTAGGTGCCGAAGTTTTGTACGGAGATATAAAAATAAAAATAAAAATAAAAATAAGTATGTGAGATTACAATAGTGATGCTTTGCAAGCACCACTAACTAGATAGGTACATTGTCTGAAGAAAATGTGAGTGGTGCTTGCCGTGGCAAAACTCGTAAAACAGCATGTGATAACTTGAAAAGAACTAAAATGATGGTCATAAATAAATCAACCCAGAAGTCTGTACGATTTTCTGGTGCAGAAATATGTGATATGTTACTCGGTTAGCTAGAGAAAGTCCATGTGGTTGCTATGCAGTTAACCAAGGTAATACAATACATGGCTGCTTTCCATCCTGAGTGAAATAAGTCAACCCGGAAGTCTGTACTGTTTTCTGGTGCAGAGATATGTGATTTGTTACCCGGTTGCTAGGGTAACCCCATGTGGTTGCTAGGCAGTTACCATAGTGATACTAATCAAGTGTCCTTGCCATCCTGATTGAAATAACTCAACCCAGAAGTCTCTACTATTTTCTGGGGCAGAGATATGTGATTTGTTACTCAGTTGCTAGGGTAACCACATCTGGTTGCTAGGCAGTTAACATAGTGATACTTATGAAGTCTCCTTGTGATCTGGATTGAAATGAATCAAACCAGAAATCTCTACGATGTTCTGATCCAGAGATATGTGATTTGTTACCCGGTTGCTAGGGTAACCCCATGTGGTTGCTAGGCAGTTAGCATAGTGATAGTAATGAAGTCTCCTTGCCATCCTGAGTAAAATAAGTCAACCCGGAAGTCTCTACTGTTTTCTAGTGCAGAGATATTTGATTTGTTACTCGGTTGCTAGGGTAACCCCATCTGGTTGCTAGACAGTTACCATAGTGATACTTATGAAGTCTCCTTGCCATCTGGATGAAATTAATCAACCCAGAAATGTCTACGATTTTCTGGGGCAGAGATATGTGATTTGTTATCCAGTTGCTAGGGTAACCCCATGTGGTTGCTAGGCAGTTACCATAGTGATACTAATCAAGTCTCCTTGCCATCCTGATTGAAATAAGTCAACCAGGAAGTCTCTACGTTTTTCTGATGCAGAGATATGTGATTTGTTACTCGGTTGCTAGGGTAACCCCATCTGGTTGCTAGACAGTTATCATAGTGATACTAATGAAGTCTCCTTGCCATCCTGATTGAAATAAGTCAACCCAGAAGTCTGTACTATTTTCTGGTGCAGAGATATGTGATTTGTTACTCGGTTGCTAGGGTAACCCCATCTAGTTGCTAGGCAGTTACCATATTGATAGTAATCAAGTGTCCTTGCCATCCTGAGTGAAATAAATCAACCCAGAAGTCTGTACAATTTACTGGAGCAGAGATATGTGATTTGTTACTCGGTTGCTAGGGTAACCCCATCTGGTTGCTAGGCAGTTACCATTGTGATACTAATCAAGTGTCCTTGCCATCCTGATTGAAATAAGTCAACCCGGAAGTCTCTACATTTTTCTGATGCAGAGATATGTGATTTGTTACTCGGTTGCTAGGGTAACCCCATCTGGTTGCTAGACAGTTACCATAGTGATACTAATCAAGTCTCCTTGCAATCCTGATTGAAATAAGTCAACCCGGAAGTCTCTACGTTTTTGTGATGCAGAGATATGTGATTTGTTACTCGGTTGCTAGGGTAACCCCATGTGGTTGCTAGGCAGTTACTATAGTGATACTTATGAAGTCTCCTTGCCATCCTGATTGAAATAAATCAACCCAGAAGTCTCTCTGATTTTCTGGTGCAGAGATATAGTTATTGCTAAGCGGTTGCTAGGGTACTCTGTTTAGTTGCTAGGGAGTGGCTTGGCAGCTGCCAATCATGAAACTCCAAAGGCTGCTTGTCAGTATGAATGATATAAACTAACTCCCATGCCTCTGTGACATTCAGAATGGAAGATATCCCTCTATGGATTTCGGTTGCTAAGGTGCTCGACAATGGTTGCTAGGGAGGGGCTAGGAAGTGGTGAGGTGATTCATGATTGGCTGTTTGTTGTCCCGAGTAAAACGAGACCACCCTTGTGTTTCTATGACACTTCTATCCGGAGATATCCCTTTGATGTCTTTCATTAGAAGTCTATAGGACTTGTTACTAAGGTGCCTTAAATTGTTGCTAGGGCGTGGCTTGATAGCTTCACAATGATCCCGAGAGACTGATTGGTCGTCTGAGTGAAATGAGCCCGCCCCCTTGTCTCTATGACACTGTGATCCAGAGCTATGTTCAATACAATATCCCTATGCAATGTCATTTCATGGGCCGTCCTACACCATTGTAAGTCAATGGGGCAACTTTGGGCAGCTCCTGCCCCCCAGGGGTGCAACTTTTACCCCATACTGAGGTATGCTCTTACAGAGCCTGCCAGCCTCTTCAAATGTAGCAAATCACACGTTTCTGCGAATTCCTCGCTCGGAGCTGTGATGCGTCAAAGTTTGACGCAATGTTAAGTCTATGGGATTTTTCGGCTGCTTTTTTGCCCCTGGGGCAAATACCGTACTCCGATCAGCTTATAAAAGTCATAGCACACGTGTCCTCAGTAGGCCGTTCGATTTGACACCTCATTAGTGGGTCTACGCCAAACGGTGCAGGACGAGTTAGGTGCCGAAGTTTTGTACGGAGATATAAAAATAAAAATAAAAATAAAAATAAGTATGTGAGATTACAATAGTGATGCTTTGCAAGCACCACTAACTAGATAGGTACATTGTCTGAAGAAAATGTGAGTGGTGCTTGCCGTGGCAAAACTCAGTAAAACAGCATGTGATAACTTGAAAAGAACTAAAATGATGGTCATAAATAAATCAACCCAGAAGTCTGTACGATTTTCTGGTGCAGAAATATGTGATATGTTACTCGGTTAGCTAGAGAAAGTCCATGTGGTTGCTATGCAGTTAACCAAGGTAATACAATACATGGCTGCTTTCCATCCTGAGTGAAATAAGTCAACCCGGAAGTCTGTACTGTTTTCTGGTGCAGAGATATGTGATTTGTTACCCGGTTGCTAGGGTAACCCCATGTGGTTGCTAGGCAGTTACCATAGTGATACTAATCAAGTGTCCTTGCCATCCTGATTGAAATAACTCAACCCAGAAGTCTCTACTATTTTCTGGGGCAGAGATATGTGATTTGTTACTCAGTTGCTAGGGTAACCACATCTGGTTGCTAGGCAGTTAACATAGTGATACTTATGAAGTCTCCTTGCGATCTGGATTGAAATGAATCAAACCAGAAATCTCTACGATGTTCTGATCCAGAGATATGTGATTTGTTACCCGGTTGCTAGGGTAACCCCATGTGGTTGCTAGGCAGTTAGCATAGTGATAGTAATGAAGTCTCCTTGCCATCCTGAGTAAAATAAGTCAACCCGGAAGTCTCTACTGTTTTCTAGTGCATTTGATTTGTTACTCGGTTGCTAGGGTAACCCCTTCTGGTTGCTAGACAGTTACCATAGTGATACTTATGAAGTCTCCTTGCCATCTGGATGAAATTAATCAACCCAGAAATGTCTACGATTTTCTGGGGCAGAGATATGTGATTTGTTATCCCCATGTGGTTGCTAGGCAGTTACCATAGTGATACTAATCAAGTCTCCTTGCCATCCTGATTGAAATAAGTCAACCAGGAAGTCTCTACGTTTTTCTGATGCAGAGATATGTGATTTGTTACTCGGTTGCTAGGGTAACCCCTCCTTGTTGCTAGGCAGTTACCATAGTGATTCTAATGAAGTGCCTTTGCCATCTTGATTGAAATAAACCAACCCAGAAGTCTCTACGTTTTTCTGATGCAGAGATATGTGATTTGTTTCTCGGTTGCTAGGGTAACCCCATCTGGTTGCTAGGCAGTTACCATAGTGATACTTATGAAGTCTCCTTGCCATCCTGATTTAAATAAATCAACCCAGAAGTCTCTATGATTTTCTGGTGCAGAGATATGTGATTTGTTACCCGGTTGCTAGGGTACCCCCATCTGGTTGCTAGGCAGTTACCATAGTGATACTTATCAAGTCTCCTTGCCATCCTGATTGAAATAAATCAACCCAGAAGTATCTTCGATTTTCTGGTGCAGAGATATGTGATTTGTTACTCGGTTGCTAGGGTAACCCCATGTGGTTGCTAGGCAGTTACCATAGTGATACTAATCAAGTCTCCTTGCCATCCTGATTGAAATAAATCAACCCAGAAGTCTGTACTATTTTCTGGTGCAGAGATATGTGATTTGTTACTCGGTTGCTAGGGTAAGCCCATGTGGTTGCTATGCAGTTACCAAGGTAATACAATACATGGCTCCTTTCCATCCTGAGTGAAATAAGTCAACCCGGAAGTCTGTAATGTTTTCTGGTGCAGAGATATGTGATTTGTTACTCAGTTGCTAGGGTAACCCCATCTGGTTGCTAGGCAGTTACCATAGTGATACTAATGAAGTGTCCTTGCCATCCTGATTGAAATAAGTCAACCAGGAAGTCTCTACGTTTTTGTGATGCAGAGATATGTGATTTGTTACTCGGTTGCTAGGGTAACCCCATCTGGTTGCTAGGCAGTTACCATAGTGATACTAATCAAGTCTCCTTGCCATCCTGATTGAAATAAGTCAACCCGGAAGTCTCTACGTTTTTCTGATGCAGAGATATGTGATTTGTTACTCAGTTGCTAGGGTAGCCCCATCTGGTTGCTAGGCAGTTACCATAGTGATACTAATGATGTGTCTTTGCCATCCTGATTGAAAAAAGTCAACCCGGAAGTCTCTACGTTTTTGTGATGCAGAGATATGTGGTTTGCTAGTCGGTTGCTAGGGTAACCCCATCTGGTTGCTAGGCAGTTACCATAGTGATACTAATGAAGTCTCCTTGCCATGCTGATTGAAATAAGTCAACCCGGAAGTCTCTACGTTTTTGTGATGCAGAGATATGTGATTTGTTACTCGGTTGCTAGGGTAACCCCATCTGGTTGCTAGGCAGTTACCATAGTGATACTAATGAAGTCTCCTTGCCATCCTGATTGAAATAAGTCAACCTGGAAGTCTGAACGTTTTTGTGATGCAGAGATATGTGATTTGTTACTCGGTTGCTAGGGTAACCCCATCTGGTTGCTAGGCAGTTACCGTAGTGATACTAGTCAAGTGTCCTTGCCATCATGATTGAAATAATTCAACCCGGAAGTCTCTACGTTTTTCTGATGCAGAGATATGTGATTTGTTACTCGGTTGCTAGGGTAACCCCATCTGGTTGCTAGGCAGTTACCATAGTGATACTAATGAAGTCTCCTTGCCATCCTGATTGAAATAAGTCAACCCGGAAGTCTCTACGTTATTGTGATGCAGAGATATGTGATTTGTTACTCGGTTGCTAGGGTAACCCCATCTGGTTGCTAGGCAGTTACCATAGTGATACTAATCAAGTGTCCTTGCCATCCTGATTGAAATAAGTCAACCCGGAAGTCTCTACGTTTTTCTGATGCAGAGATATGTGATTTGTTACTCTGTTGCTAGGGTAACCCCATGTGGTTGCTAGGCAGTTACCATAGTGATACTTCTCAAGTCTCCTTGCCATCCTGCTTGAAATAAATCAACCCAGAAGTCTCTCTGATTTTCTGGTGCAGAGATATAGTTATTGCTAAACGGTTGCTAGGGTACTCTGTTTAGTTGCTAGGGAGTGGCTTTGCAGCTGCCAATCATGAATCTCCAAAGGCTGCTTGTCAGTATGAATGATATAAACCAACTCCCATGCCTCTGTGACATTCAGAATGGAAGATATCCCTCTATGGATTTTGGTTGCTAAGGTGCTCGACAATGGTTGCTAGGGAGGGGCTAGGAAGTGTTGAGGTGATTCATGGTTGGCTGTTTGCTGTCCCGAGTCAAACGAGACCACCCTTGTGTTTCTATGACACTTCTATCCGGAGATATCCCTTTGATCTGTTTCAATAGAAGTCTATGGGAGTTGTTGCTAAGGTGCTCTAAATGGTTGCTAGGGCGTGGCTTGATAGCTTCACAATGATCCTGAGAGACTGATTGGTTGTCTGAGTAAAATGAGCCCGCCCCCTCGTCTCTATGACACTGTGATCCAGAGCTATGTTGAATACAAAATCCCTATGCCATTTCATTTCATGGGCCGTCCTACACCATTATAAGTCAATTGGGGCATTTTTGGGCAGCTCCTGCCCAGACAGGGGTGCAAATTTTACCCCATATTGAGGTATGCTCTTACAGAGCCTGCCAGCCTCTTCAAATGTGGCAAATCACACGTTTCTGCGAAATCCTCGATCGGAGCTGTGACGCGTCAAAGTTTGTCGCAATGTTAAGTCTATGGGATTTTTCGGCCGCTTTTTTGCCCCTGGAGCAAATACCATACCCCCGATCGCTTATAAAAGTCATAGCACACGTGTCATCAATAGGCCGTTCGATTTGACACCTCATTCGTGGGTCTACGCCAAACGGTGCGGGACGAGTTAGGTGCCGAAGTTTTGTACGGAGATATAAAAATAAAAATACAAATAAAAACTAGATAGGTACATTTCCTGAAGAAAATGTGAGTGGTGCTTGCCGTGGCAAAACTCGTCAAATAGCCTGCTTGAAAAGAACAGAAATTGTGGTCATAAATAAATCAACCCAGAAGTCTGTATAATGTTCTGGTGCAGAAATATGTGATTTGTTAGTAGGTTGCTAGGGTAACCCCATGTGGTTGCTAGGCAGTTACCATAGTGATACTAATCAAGTGTCCTTGCCATCCTGATTGAAATAAGTCAAACCGAAGTCTGTATGTTTTTGTGATGCAGAGATATGTGATTTGTTACTCGGTTGCTAGGGTAAGCCCATCTGGTTGCTAGGCAGTTACCATAGTGATACTAATGAAGTCTCCTTTCCATCCTGATTGAAATAAGTCAACCCGAAGTCTCTACGTTTCTCTGATGCAGAGATATGTGATTTGTTACTCGGTTGCTAGGGTAACCCCATCTGGTTGCTAGGCAGTTACCATAGTGATACTAATCAAGTGTCCTTGCCATCCTGATTGAAATAAATCAACCCAGAAGTCTCTCTGATTTTCTGGTGCAGAGATATAGTTACTGCTAAACGGTTGCTAGGGTACTCTGTTTAGTTGCTAGGGAGTGGCTTGGCAGCTGCCAATCATGAATCTCCAAAGGCTGCTTGTCAGTATGAATGATATAAACCAACTCCCATGCCTCTGTGACATTCAGAATGGAAGATATCCCTCTATGGATTTTGGTTGTTAAGGTGCTCGACAATGGTTGCTAGGGAGGGGCTAGGAAGTGTTGATTTGATGCATGATTGGCTGTTTGCTGTCCCGAGTAAAACGAGACCACCCTTGTGTTTCTATGACACTTCTATCCGGAGATATCCCTTTGATCTGTTTCAATAGAAGTCTATGGGACTTGTTGCTAAGGTGCTCTTAATGGTTGCTAGGGCGTGGCTTGATAGCTTCACAATGATCCTGAGAGACTGATTGGTCGTCTGAGTAAAATGAGCCCACCCCCTCGTCTCTATGACACTGTGATCCAGAGCTATGTTCAATACAAATCCCTATGCCTTTTCATTTCAGGGGCCGCCCTACACCATTATAAGTCAATTGGGGCATTTTTGGGCAGCTCCTGCCCCCAGGGGTGCAGCTTTTACCCCATATTGAGGTATGCTCTTACAGAGCCTGCCAGCCTCTTCAAATGTGGCAAATCACACGCTTTCTACGAAATCCTCGCTTGGAGCTGTGGACGCCAAAGTTTGTCTCAATGTTAAGTCTATGGGATTTTTCGGCTGCTTTTTTGCCCCTGGGGCAAGTACCGCACTCCGATCGCTTATAAAAGTCATAGCACACGTGTCCTCAATAGGCCGCTCGATTTGACACCTCATTCGTGGGTCTACGCCAAACGGTGCGGGACGAGTTAGGTGCCGAAGTTTTGTTAAGAGATATAAAAAATAAGAAAAATAAAAATAACTAGATAGGTACATTTCCTGAAGAAAATGTGAGTGGTGCTTGCCGTGGCAAAACTCGTCAAACAGCATGTTGTAACTGGAAAAGAAAAAAATTATGGTCATAAATAAATCAGCCCAGAAGTCTGTACGATTTTCTGGTGCAGAAATATGTGATTTTTTACTCGGTTGCTAGGGTAAGCCCATGTGGTTGCTATGCAGTTACCAAGGTAATACAATACATGGCTCCTTTCCATCCTGAGTGAAATAAGTCAACCCGGAAGTCTGTAGTGTTTTCTGGTGCAGAGATATGTGATTTGTTACTCGGTTGCTAGGGTAACCCCATCTGGTTGCTAGGCAGTTACCATATTGATACTAATGAAGTGTCCTTGCCATCCTGGTTGAAATAAATCAACCCGAAGTCTGTACTCTTTTCTGGTGCCGAGATATGTGATTTGTTTCTCGGTTGCTAGGGTAACCCCATCTGGTTGCTAGGCAGTTACCATAGTGATAGTAATCAAGTGTCCTTGCGATCCTGAGTGAAATAAATCAACCCGAAGTCTGTACTATTTTCTGGTGCCGAGATATGTGATTTGTTTCTCGGTTGCTAGGGTAACCCCATCTGGTTGCTAGGCAGTTACCATAGTGATAGTAATCAAGTGTCCTTGCGATCCTGAGTGAAATAAATCAACCCGAAGTCAGTACTATTTTGTGGTGCAGAGATATGTGATTTGTTACTCGGTTGCTAGGGTAACCCCATCTGGTTGCTAGGCAGTTACCATAGTGATAGTAATCAAGTGTCCTTGCCATCCTGATTGAAATAAGTCAACCCAGAAGTATCTACGCTTTTCTGATGCAGAGATATGTGATTTGTTACTCGGTTGCTAGGGTAACCCCATGTGGTTGCTAGGCAGTTACCATATTGATACTAATGAAGTGTCCTTGCCATCCTGGTTGAAATAAATCAACCTGGAAGTCTGTACTCTTTTCTGGTGCCGAGATATGTGATTTGTTTCTCGGTTGCTAGGGTAACCCCATCTGGTTGCTAGGCAGTTACCATAGTGATAGTAATGAAGTGTCCTTGCCATCCTGAGTGAAATAAATCAACCCGGAAGTCAGTACTATTTTCTGGTGCAGAGATATGTGATTTGTTACTCGGTTGCTAGGGTAACCCCATCTGGTTGCTAGGCAGTAATCATAGTGATACTAATCAAGTGTCCTTGCCATCCTGATTGAAATAAGTCAACCCGAAGTCTCTACGCTTTTCTGATGCAGAGATATGTGATTTGTTACTCGGTTGCTAGGGTAAGCTCATGTGGTTGCTAGGCAGTTACCATAGTGATACTAATGAAGTGTCCTTGCCATCCTGATTGAAATAAGTCAACCCGAAGTCTCTCACTGTTTTTCGTGATGCAGAGATATGTGATTTGTTACTTCGGTTGCTAGGGTAAGCCCCATCTGGTTGCTAGGCAGTTACCATAGTGATACTAATGAAGTGTCCTTGCCATCCTGATTGAAATAAGTCAACCCGGAAGTCTCTACGCTTTTCTGATGCAGAGATATGTGATTTGTTACTCGGTTGCTAGGGTAACCCCATCTGGTTGCTAGGCAGTTAACATAGTGATACTTATCAAGTCTCCTTGCCATCCTGATTGAAATAAATCAACCCAGAAGTCTCTCTGATTTTCTGGTGCAGAGATATAGTTACTGCTAAACGGTTGCTAGGGTACTCTGTGTAGTTGCTAGGGAGTGGCTTGGCAGCTGCCAATCATGAATCTCCAAAGGCTGCTTGTCAGTATGAATGATATAAACCAACTCCCATGCCTCTGTGACATTCAGAATGGAAGATATCCCTCTATGGATTTTGGTTGTTAAGGTGCTCGACAATGGTTGCTAGGGAGGGGCTAGGAAGTGTTGAAGTGATGCATGATTGGCTGTTTGCTGTCCCGAGTCAAACGAGACCACCCTTGTGTTTCTATGACACTTCTATCCGGAGATATCCCTTTGATCTTTTTCAATAGAAGTCTATGGGACTTGTTGCTAAGGTGCTCTTAATGGTTGCTAGGGCGTGGCTTGATAGCTTCACAATGATCCAGAGAGACTGATTGGTTGTCTGAGTAAAATGAGCCCACCCCCTCGTCTCTATGACACTGTGATCCAGAGCTATGTTCAATACAAATCCCTATGCCTTTTCATTTCATGGGCCGCCCTACACCATTATAAGTCAATTGGGGCATTTTTGGGCAGCTCCTGCCCCCAGGGGTGCAACTTTTACCCCATATTGAGGTATGCTCTTACAGAGCCTGCCAGCCTCTTCAAATGTGGCAAATCACACGCTTCTACTGAAATCCTCGCTTGGAGCTGTGACGGCCAAAGTTTGTCTCAATGTTAAGTCTATGGGATTTTTCGCCGCTTTTTGCCCCTGGGGCAAATACCGCACTCGATCGCTTATAAAAGTCATAGCACATGTGTCCTCAATAGGTCGCTCGATTTGACACCTCATTCGTGGGTCTACGCCAAACGGTGCGGGACGAGTTAGGTGCCAAGTTTTGTTAAGAGATATAAAATAAAAATAAAAATAAAAATAAAAGTATAATAATAAGTATGTGAGATTACAATAGTGATGCTTTGCAAGCACCACTAACTAGATGGGTACATTTCCTGAAGAAAATGTGAGTGGTGCTTGCCGTGGCAAAACTCGGCCAAACAGCATGTTGTAACTTGAAAATAACAAAAATTATGGTCATAAATAAACCAACCCAGAAATGTGTACGATGTTCTGGTGCAGAAATATGTGATTTGTTACTCGGTTGCTAGGGTAAGCCCGTGTGGTTGCTATGCAGTTACCAAGGTAATACAATACATGGCTCCTTTCCATCCTGAGTGAAATAAGTCAACCCGAAGTCTGTAGTGTGTTCTGGTGCAGAGATATGTGATATGTTGCTCGGTTGCTAGGGTAACTCCATCTGGTTGCTAGGCAGTTACCATAGTGATACTAATCAAGTCTCCTGGCCATCCTGATTAAAATAAATCAACCCGAAGTCTCTATGTTTTTGTGATGCAGAGATATGTGATTTTTTACTCGGTTGCTAGGGTAACCCCATCTGGTTGCTAGGCAGATACCATAGTGATACTAATCAAGTGTCCTTGCCATCCTTATTGAAATAAGTCAACCCGAAGTCTCTACGCTTTTCTGATGCAGAGATATGTGATTTGTTACTCGGTTGCTAGGGTAAGCCCATCTGGTTGCTAGGCAGTTACCATAGTGATACTAATGAAGTCTCCTTGCCATCCTGATTGAAGTAAGTCAACCCGAAGTCTCTATGTTTTTGTGATGCAGAGATATGTGATTTGTTACTCGGTTGCTAGGGTAAGCCCATCTGGTTGCTAGGCAGTTACCATAGTGATACTAATGAAGTGTCCTTGCCATCCTGATTGAAATAAGTCAACCCGAAGTCTCTACGCTTTTCTGATGCAGAGATATGTGATTTGTTACTCGGTTGCTAGGGTAACCCCATCTGGTTGCTAGGCAGTTAACATAGTGATACTTATCAAGTCTCCTTGCCATCCTGATTGAAATAAATCAACCCAGAAGTCTCTCTGATTTTCTGGTGCAGAGATATAGTTACTGCTAAACGGTTGCTAGGGTACTCTGTGTAGTTGCTAGGAGTGGCTTGGCAGCTGCCAATCATGAATCTCCAAAGGCTGCTTGTCAGTATGAATGATATAAACCAACTCCCATGCCTCTGTGACATTCAGAATGGAAGATATCCCTCTATGGATTTTGGTTGTTAAGGTGCTCGACAATGGTTGCTAGGGAGGGGCTAGGAAGTGTTGAAGTGATGCATGATTGGCTGTTTGCTGTCCCGAGTCAAACGAGACCACCCTTGTGTTTCTATGACACTTCTATCCGGAGATATCCCTTTGATCTTTTTCAATAGAAGTCTATGGGACTTGTTGCTAAGGTGCTCTTAATGGTTGCTAGGGCGTGGCTTGATAGCTTCACAATGATCCAGAGAGACTGATTGGTTGTCTGAGTAAAATGAGCCCACCCCTCGTCTCTATGACACTGTGATCCAGAGCTATGTTCAATACAAATCCCTATGCCTTTTCATTTCATGGGCCGTCCTACACCATTATAAGTCAATTGGGGCATTTTTGGGCAGCTCCTGCCCCCAGGGGTGCAACTTTTACCCCATATTGAGGTATGCTCTTACAGAGCCTGCCAGCCTCTTCAAATGTGGCAAATCACACGCTTCTACTGAAATCCTCGCTTGGAGCTGTGGACGCCAAAGTTTGTCTCAATGTTAAGTCTATGGGATTTTTCGGCCGCTTTTTTGCCCCTGGGGCAAATACCGCACTCGATCGCTTATAAAAGTCATAGCACACGTGTCCTCAATAGGCCGCTCGATTTGATACCTCATTCGTGGGTCTACGCCAAACGGTGCGGGACGAGTTAGGTGCCGAAGTTTTGTTAAGAGATATAATAAAAATAACTAGATAGGTACATTTCCTGAAGAAAATGTGAGTGGTGCTTGCCGTGGCAAAACTCGACCAAACAGCATGTTGTAACTTGAAAAGAAAAAAAATTATGGTCATAAATAAATCAGCCCAGAAGTCTGTACGATTTTCTGGTGCAGAAATATGTGATTTTTTACTCGGTTGCTAGGGTAAGCCCATGTGGTTGCTATGCAGTTACCAAGGTAATACAATACATGGCTCCTTTCCATCCTGAGTGAAATAAGTCAACCCGAAGTCTGTAGTGTTTTCTGGTGCAGAGATATGTGATTTGTTACTCGGTTGCTAGGGTAACCCCATCTGGTTGCTAGGCAGTTACCATATTGATACTAATGAAGTGTCCTTGCCATCCTGGTTGAAATAAATCAACCCGAAGTCTGTACTCTTTTCTGGTGTCGAGATATGTGATTTGTTTCTCGGTTGCTAGGGTAACCCCATCTGGTTGCTAGGCAGTTACCATAGTGATAGTAATCAAGTGTCCTTGCGATCCTGAGTGAAATAAATCAACCCGAAGTCTGTACTCTTTTCTGGTGCCGAGATATGTGATTTGTTTCTCGGTTGCTAGGGTAACCCCATCTGGTTGCTAGGCAGTTACCATAGTGATAGTAATCAAGTGTCCTTGCGATCCTGAGTGAAATAAATCAACCCGGAAGTCAGTACTATTTTCTGGTGCAGAGATATGTGATTTGTTACTCGGTTGCTAGGGTAACCCCATCTGGTTGCTAGGCAGTTACCATAGTGATAGTAATCAAGTGTCCTTGCCATCCTGATTGAAATAAGTCAACCCAGAAGTATCTACGCTTTTCTGATGCAGAGATATGTGATTTGTTACTCGGTTGCTAGGGTAACCCCATGTGGTTGCTAGGCAGTTACCATATTGATACTAATGAAGTGTCCTTGCTATCCTGGTTGAAATAAATCAACCTGGAAGTCTGTACTCTTTTCTGGTGCCGAGATATGTGATTTGTTTCTCGGTTGCTAGGGTAACCCCATCTGGTTGCTAGGCAGTTACCATAGTGATAGTAATGAAGTGTCCTTGCCATCCTGAGTGAAATAAATCAACCCGAAGTCAGTACTATTTTCTGGTGCAGAGATATGTGATTTGCTACTCGGTTGCTAGGGTAACCCCATCTGGTTGCTAGGCAGTAATCATAGTGATACTAATCAAGTGTCCTTGCCATCCTGATTGAAATAAGTCAACCCGAAGTCTCTACGCTTTTCTGATGCAGAGATATGTGATTTGTTACTCGGTTGCTAGGGTAAGCTCATGTGGTTGCTAGGCAGTTACCATAGTGATACTAATGAAGTGTCCTTGCCATCCTGATTGAAATAAGTCAACCCGAAGTCTCTACGCTTTTCTGATGCAGAGATATGTGATTTGTTACTCGGTTGCTAGGGTAACCCCATCTGGTTGCTAGGCAGTTAACATAGTGATACTTATCAAGTCTCCTTGCCATCCTGATTGAAATAAGTCAACCCGAAGTCTCTACGTTTTTCTGATGCAGAGATATGTGATTTGTTACTCGGTTGCTAGGGTAAGCCCATCTGGTTGCTAGGCAGTTACCATAGTGATACTAATGAAGTGTCCTTGCCATCCTGATTGAAATAAGTCAACCCGAAGTCTCTACGCTTTTCTGATGCAGAGATATGTGATTTGTTACTCGGTTGCTAGGGTAACCCCATCTGGTTGCTAGGCAGTTAACATAGTGATACTTATCAAGTCTCCTTGCCATCCTGATTGAAATAAGTCAACCCAGAAGTCTCTCTGATTTTCTGGTGCAGAGATATAGTTACTGCTAAACGGTTGCTAGGGTACTCTGTTTAGTTGCTAGGAGTGGCTTGGCAGCTGCCAATCATGAATCTCCAAAGGCTGCTTGTCAGTATGAATGATATAAACCAACTCCCATGCCTCTGTGACATTCAGAATGGAAGATATCCCTCTATGGATTTTGGTTGTTAAGGTGCTCGACAATGGTTGCTAGGGAGGGGCTAGGAAGTGTTGATTTGATGCATGATTGGCTGTTTGCTGTCCCGAGTCAAACGAGACCACCCTTGTGTTTCTATGACACTTCTATCCGGAGATATCCCTTTGATCTGTTTCAATAGAAGTCTATGGGACTTGTTGCTAAGGTGCTCTTAATGGTTGCTAGGGCGTGGCTTGATAGCTTCACAATGATCCTGAGAGACTGATTGGTCGTCTGAGTAAAATGAGCCCACCCCCTCGTCTCTATGACACTGTGATCCAGAGCTATGTTCAATACAAATCCCTATGCCTTTTCATTTCATGGGCCGCCCTACACCATTATAAGTCAATTGGGGCATTTTTGGGCAGCTCCTGCCCCCAGGGGTGCAACTTTTACCCCATATTGAGGTATGCTCTACAGAGCCTGCCAGCCTCTTCAAATGTGGCAAATGACACGCTTCTACTGAAATCCTCGCTTGGAGCTGTGACGCGTCAAAGTTTGTCTCAATGTTAAGTCTATGGGATTTTTCGCCGCTTTTTTGCCCCTGGGGCAAATACCGCACTCGATCGCTTATAAAAGTCATAGCACACGTGTCCTCAATAGGTCGCTCGATTTGACACCTCATTCGTGGGTCTACGCCAAACGGTAGCGGGACGAGTTAGGTGCCAAGTTTTGTTAAGAGATATAAAAATAAAAATAAAAATAAAAAGTATAATAAGTATGTGAGATTACAATAGTGATGCTTTGCAAGCACCACTAAAAATAAAAAGTATAATAAGTATGTGAGATTACAATAGTGATGCTTTGCAAGCACCACTAAAAATAAAAAGTATAATAAGTATGTGAGATTACAATAGTGATGCTTTGCAAGCACCACTAATAAAAATAATAAGTATGTGAGATTACAATAGTGATGCTTTGCAAGCACCACTAATAAGTATGTGAGATTACAATAGTGATGCTTTGCAAGCACCACTAACTAGAATGTGCATTTCCTGAAGAAAATGTGAGTGGTGCTTGCCGTGGCAAAACTTGTCAAATAGCATTTTATAACTGCTGAGATATGTTTTTTTTACTCGGTTGCTAAGGTACCCCCATCTGGTTGCTAGGCAGTTACCATAGTTTTATTTATCAAGTCTCCTTGCTATCCTGAGTAAAATCAGTCAACCAGGAAGTCTCTATGATGTTCTGATCCAGAGATATGTGATTTGTTATTTGGTTGCTAGGGTAACCCCTCCTTGTTGCTAGGCAGTTACCATAGTGATTATAATCAAGTGTCTTTGCCATCCTGATTGAAATAAACCAACCCAGAAGTCTCTACGTTTTTCTGATGCAGAGATATGTGATTTGTTACTCGGTTGATATTTATCCTCAGATAGATAGATAGATAGATAGATAGATAGATAGATAGATAGATAGATAGATAGATAGATAACACATTTTTAGCATGTTTTAGCGTGTGGCTATGAAGATTTTAGGTCATTACTTTTTGGCTGCTTGATAAAAGAAATCCTCTGAGGGAGACAGAGAGGGAGAGATGCAGGGCTGACAGGCCCTTTTTGTCTGTGTGTGTGAAAATGGCAGTTGAGATTTAAATTTCTGAACATTCCGCAATGTTAAGTCAATGGGAGTTTTTTCCAAGTTTGATCGTCATTTTTAGGAAAACCGTAAGTCCGATCAGTTAGAAAAAATATAGCACACTATTCGGGATTAGTCTGAAGGTCTGTGCCGAGTTTGGTGCCTGTAGCTTAAAAGCTCTAGGAGGAGATAGTCTTGGTAATTTTAGTCTCAGAAGAATAATAATAATAATAATAACTAGATTAAAAGTTTGAGTACAAACTTTAAGTTGGCTTGTGAAAGTTTGGACCCGAAAGTTTGAAGAAGTTTGAAGAAGTTTAAAGTAGTTTGAAGTTTAAATTAGTTTAAATGAGTTTAAAGTAGTTTATAGTTTAAAGTTTAACTTAGTTGCTAGATAGATAGATAGATAGAGAGATACAGAGATAGATAGATAGATAGATAGATAGATAGATAGATAGATAGATAGATAGATAGATAGATAGATAGATAGATAGATAGATAGACCCTCAGATAGATAGAGAGAGAGAGAGATAGACATTGACCCTCAGATAGATAGACAACAGACAGACAGAGAGACGGATAGATAGATAGATATTGACCCTCAGATAGATAGATAGATAGATAGATAGATAGATAGATAGATAGATAGATAGATAGATAGATAGATATTGACCCTCAGATAGATAGATAGATAGATAGATAGATAGATAGATAGATAGATATTGACCCTCAGATAGATAGATAGATAGATAGATAGATATTGACCCTCAGATAGATAGATAGATAGATAGATAGATAGATAGATAGATAGATAGATAGATATTGACCCTCAGATAGATTTCATTTCGCTAGGCGATCCTAGCATGTGTTAGCATTATGCTAGCACAATTTTATCATGTTTTAACACTTCGCTAGGCGATGCTAAGCATGTGTTAAGCATGATGCTAGCATGTGTTAGCATGATGCTAGCACGTTTTTAGCATGTTTTAGCACTTCGCTAGGCGATGCTAGCATGTGTTAAGCATGATGCTAAGCACGCTTTTAGCATTTTTAGCACTTCGCTAGGGGATGCTAAGACGCTTTTAGCATTTTTTAGCACTTCGCTAGGCGATTTTAGCATGATGCTAAGACGCTTTTAGCATTTTTTAGCACTTCGCTAGGCGATGCTAAGCATGTGTTATCATGATGTTAACACGCTTTTAGCATTTTTTAAAACTTCGCTAGGCGATGCTAAGATGTGTTATCATGATGTTAAGACGCTTTTAGCATGGTTTAAGACTTCCCTAGGCGACGCTAAGCATGTGTTAAGCATGATGCTAAGACGCTTTTAAGCATTTTTTAGCACTTCGCTAGGCGATGCTAAGCATGTGTTAAGCATGATGCTAAGACGCTTTTAGCATGTTTTAAGCACTTCGCTAGGCGATGCTAAGCATGTTTTAAGCATGATGCTAAGACGCTTTTAGCATGTTTTAAGACTTCGCTAGGCGATGCTAAGCATGTTTTAAGCATGATGCTAAGACGCTTTTAAGCATTTTTTAAGCACTTCGCTAGGCGATGCTATGATGTGTTAAGCATGATGCTAAGACGCTTTTAGCATGTTTTAAGACTTCGCTAGGCGATGCTAAGCATGTGTTAAGCATGATGCTAAGACGCTTTTAGCATGTTTTAAGACTTCGCTAGGCGTATGCTAAGATGTGTTAAGCATGATGCTAAGCATGTTTTTAGCATTTTTAGCACTTCGCTAGGGGATGCTAAAGACGCTTTTAGCATTTTTTAAGCACTTCGCTAGGCGATTTTAGCATGATGCTAAGACGCTTTTAGCATTTTTTAAGCACTTCGCTAGGCGATGCTAAGCATGTGTTATCATGATGTTAACACGCTTTAAGCATTTTTTAAAACTTCGCTAGGCGTATGCTAAGATGTGTTATCATGATGTTAGCAAGTTTTTAAGCATGGTTTAAGCACTTCCCTAGGCGACGCTAAGCATGTGTTAAGCATGATGCTAAGCACGCTTTTAGCATTTTTTAGCACTTCGCTAGGCGATGCTAAGCATGTGTTAAGCATGATGGTAAGACGCTTTTAGCATGTTTTAAGCACTTCGCTAGGCGATGCTAAGCATGTTTTAAGCATGATGCTAAGACGCTTTTAGCATGTTTTAACGACTCGCTAGGCGATGCTAAGCATGTGTTAAGCATGATGCTAAGACGCTTTTAGCATTTTTTAGCACTTCGCTAGGCGATGCTATGATGTGTTAAGCATGATGCTAAGACGCTTTTAGCATGTTTTAAGCACTTCGCTAGGCGATGCTAAGCATGTGTTAGCATGATGCTAAGCACGCTTTTAGCATTTTTTAGCACTTCGCTATGCTATGATGTGTTAGCATGATTCCCAAACAAATGACTCTAATGAGCCAGTTCTTTTGAATCTACAATGTGAAACTTACAGTGTGACCAGTGTAGTCTGATTCCCAAATTAATGACTCTAATGAGCCAGTTCTATTGACTCTACAGTGTAGTGTTAAAAAGTTTAACTCAGTTGATAGATAGATAGATAGATAGATAGATAGATAGATAGATAGATAGATAGATAGATAGATAGATAGATAGATAGATAGATAGATAGATAGATAGATATTTATCCTCAGATAGATAGACAGATAGATAGATAGATAGATATTTATCCTCAGATAGATAGATAGATAGATAGATAGATATTTATCCTCAGATAGATAGATAGATAGATAGATAGATAGATAGATAGATAGATAGATAGATAGATAACACATTTTTAGCATGTTTTAGCGTGTGGCTATGAAGATTTTAGGTCATTACTTTTTGGCTGCTTGATAAAAGAAATCCTCTGAGGGAGACAGAGAGGGAGAGATGCAGGGCTGACAGGCCCTTTTTGTCTGTGTGTGTGAAAATGGCAGTTGAGATTTAAATTTCTGAACATTCCACAATGTTAAGTCAATGGGAGTTTTTTCCAAGTTTGATCGTCATTTTTAGGAAAACCGTAAGTCCGATCAGTTAGAAAAGATATAGCACACTATTCGGGATTAGTCTGAAGGTCTGTGCCGAAGTTTGGTGCCTGTAGCTTAAAAGCTCTAGGAGGAGATAGTCTTGGTAATTTTAGTCTCAGAAGAATAATAATAATAATAATAATAATAATAAGTTTAAATAGGATTTCAGTAAGTTGGCTCTCACAAGCCAACTTAATAATAATAATAATAATAAGTTTAAATAGGATTTCAGTAAGTTGGCTCTCACAAGCCAACTTAACTAGAAAAAAAAGTTCGTCGAGACAAACTTTAAGTTGGCTTGTGAAAGTTTGGACCAGAAAGTTTGAAGAAGTTTAAAGTAGTTTGAATTTTAAATTTGTTTATAGTTTAAATTAGTTTGAAGTTTAAATTAGTTTGTAGTTTAAATTAGTCTGAAGTTTAAATTAGTTTAAAGTAGTTTATAGTTTAAATTAGTTTAGTTTAAATTAGTTTAAAGTAGTTTAAAGTTTAACTTAGTTGCTAGATAGATAGATAGATAGATAGATAGATAGACAGACAGACAGACACTCAGATAGATAGAGAGATAGATAGATAGATATTTACCCTCAGATAGATAGATAGATAGATAGATAGATAGATAGATAGATAGATAGATAGATAGATAGATAGACATTGACCCTCAGATAGATAGATAGACAACAGACAGACAGAGAGACAGATAGATAGATAGATAGATAGATAGATATTGACCCTCAGATAGATAGATAGATGGATAGATAGATAGATAGATAGATAGATGGATGGATGGATGGATGGATGGATGGATGGATGGATGGATGGATGGATGGATGGATGGATGGATGGATGGATGGATTGATTGATTGATTGATCCTTGCTACCCTGAGTCCCATGAACAAAGCCAGAAGTCTTTATGTTGTTCTGTTGCAGAGATATGTGATTTGTTACTCGGTTGCTAGGGTAACCCCATATGGTTGCTAGGCAGTTACCATAGTGATACTAATGAAGTGTCCTTGCCATCCTGATTGAAATAAGTCAATCCGGAAGTCTCTACGTTTTTCTGATGCAGAGATATGTGATTTGTTACTCGGTTGCTAAGGTAACCCCATGTGGTTGCTAGGCAGTTACCATAGTGATACTTATCAAGTCTCCTTGCCATCCTGATTGAAATAAATCAACCCAGAAGTCTCTCTGATTATCTGGTGCAGAGATATGTGATTTGTTACTTGGTTGCTAGGGTAACCACATCTGGTTGCTTGGCAGTTACCATAGTGATACTAATGAAGTCTCTTTGCCATCCTGATTGAAATAAGTCAATCCGAAGTCTCTACGCTTTTCTGATGCAGAGATATGTGATTTGTTACTCGGTTGCTAAGGTAACCCCATGTGGTTGCTAGGCAGTTACCATAGTGATACTTATCAAGTCTCCTTGCCATCCTGATTGAAATAAATCAACCCAGAAGTCTCTCTGATTTTCTGGTGCAGAGATATGTGATTTGTTACTCGGTTGCTAGGGTAACCCCATCTGGTTGCTAGGCAGTTACCATAGTGATACTTATCAAGTCTCCTTGCCATCCTGATTGAAATAAATGAACCCAGAAGTCTCTCTGATTTTCTGGTGCAGAGATATAGTTATTGCTAAACGGTTGCTAGGGTACTCTGTTTAGTTGCTAGGAGTGGCTTGACAGCTGCCAATCATGAAACTCCAAAGGCTGCTTGTCAGTATGAACGATATAAACCAACTCCCATGCCTCTGTGACATTCAGAATGGAAGATATCCCTCTATGGATTTTGGTTGTTAAGGTGCTCGACAATGGTTGCTAGGGAGGAGCTAGGAAGTGTTGAGGTGATTCATGATTGGCTGTTTGCTGCCCCGAGTCAAACGAGACCACCCTTGTGTTTCTATGACACTTCTATCCGGAGATATCCCTTTGATGTCTTTCATTAGAAGTCTATGGGAGTTGTTGCTAAGGTGCTTTAAATTGTTGCTAGGGCGTGGCTTGATAGCTTCACAATGATCCCGAGGGACTGATTGGTCGTCTGAGTAAAATGAGCCCGCCCCTTGTCTCTATGACACTGTGATCCAGAGCTATGTTCAATACAAAATATCTATGCAATGAGGGAGAGAGAGAGGAGAGATGCAGGGCTGACAGGCCCTTTTTGTCTGTGTGTGTGAAAATGTCAGTTGAGATTTAAATTTCTGAACATTCCGCAATGTTAAGTCAATGGGAGTTTTTTCCGAGTTTGATCGTCATTTTTAGGAAAACCGTAAGTCCGATCAGTTAGAAAAGATATAGCACACTATTCGGGATTAGTCTGAAGGTCTGTGCCGAGTTTGGTGCCTGTAGCTTAAAAGTTCTAGGAGGAGTTAGTCTTGGTAATTTTAGTCTCAGAATAATAATAATAATAATAATAATAATAATAAGTTTAAATAGGATTTCAGTAAGTTGGCTCTCACAAGCCAACTTAATAATAATAAGTTTAAATAGGATTTCAGTAAGTTGGCTCTCACAAGCCAACTTAATAATAATAAGTTTAAATAGGATTTCAGTAAGTTGGCTCTCACAAGCCAACTTAATAATAATAATAAGTTTAAATAGGATTTCAGTAAGTTGGCTCTCACAAGCCAACTTAATAATAATAATAAGTTTAAATAGGATTTCAGTAAGTTGGCTCTCACAAGCCAACTTAATAAGTATGTGAGATTACAATAGTGATGCTTTGCAAGCACCACTAATAAAAATAAAAATAATAAGTATGTGAGATTACAATAGTGATGCTTTGCAAGCACCACTAATTATAACTAGATAGGTACATTTCCTAAAGAAAATGTGAGTGGTGCTTGCCGTGGCAAAACTCGTGAAACAGCATGTTGTAACTTGAAAAGAGCAAAAATTATGGTCATAAATAAACCAACCCAGAAATTTGTACAATTTTCTGGTGCAGAAATATGTGATTTGTTACTCGGTTGCTAGGGTAAGCCCATGTGGTTGCTATGCAGTTACCAAGGTAATACAATACATGGCTCCTTTCCATCCTGAGTGAAATAAGTCAACCCGGAAGTCTGTAGTGTTTTCTGGTGCAGAGATATGTGATTTGTTGCTCGGTTGCTAGGGTAACCCCTCCTTGTTGCTAGGCAGTTACCATAGTGATTATAATCAAGTGTCTTTGCCATCCTGATTGAAATAAACCAACCCAGAAGTCTGTACGATTTTCTGGTGCAGAAATATGTGATTTGTTACTCGGTTGCTAGGGTAACCCCATCTGGTTGCTAGGCAGTTAACATAGTGATAGTAATCAAGTCTCCTTGCCATCCTGAGTGAAATAAGTCAACCTTGAAGTCTCTACTGTTTTCTGGTGCAGAGATATGTGATTTGTTACTCGGTTGCTAGGGTAACCCCATCTGGTTGCTAGGCAGAAAATCTCTCTGATTTTCTGGTGCAGAGATATAGTTATTGCTAAACGGTTGCTAGGGTACTCTGTTTAGTTGCTAGGGAGTGGCTTGACAGCTGCCAATCATGAAACTCCAAAGGCTGCTTGTCAGTATGAATGATATAAACTAACTCCCATGCCTCTGTGACGTTCAGAATGGAAGATATCCCTCTATGGATTTTGGTTGCTAAGGTGCTCGACAATGGTTGCTAGGGAGGGGCTAGGAAGTGTTGAGGTGATTCATGATTGGCTGTTTTCTGCCCTGAGTCAAATGAGACAACCCTTGTGTTTCTATGACACTTCTGTCCGGAGATATCCCTTTGATGTCTTTCATTAGAAGTCCATGGGACTTGTTGCTAAGGTGCTTTAAAAAGTTGCTAGGGCGTGGCTTGATAGCTTCACAATGATCCCGAGAGACTGATTGTCGTCTGAGTAAAATGAGCCCGCTCCCTTGTCTCTATGACACTGTGATCCAGAGCTATGTTCAATACAAAATCCCTATGCAATTTCATTTCATGGGCCGTCCTAGACCATTGTAAGTCAATGGGGGCAACTTTGGGCAGCTCCTGCCCCCCAGGGGTGCAACTTTTACCCCATATTGAGGTACGCTCTTACAGAGCCTGCCAGCCTCTTCAAATGTGGCAAATCAGACGTTTCTGCGAAATCCTCGATCGGAGCTGTGACGCGTCAAAGTTTGTCGCAATGTTAAGTCCATGGGATTTTTCGGGCGCTTTTTTGCCCCTGGGGCAAACACCGTACCCCCGATCGCTTAAAAAAGTCATAGCACACGTGTCCTCAATAGGCCGTTCGATTTGACACCTCATTCATGGGTCTACGCCAAATGGTGCGGGACGAGTTTGCTTTGCAGGCACCACTAAAAATAATAATAAGAAGAAAAATAAGTATGTGAGATTACAATAGTGATGCTTTGCAAGCACCACTGATTATTGAGAATAACAATAGTTATGCCTTGCCTTTGGCAAGCACCACTAATAAAATAAATAATAATGAGCACTTACTGCTTAGGTAGTCCTTGATTATGAATAATACCAAAAGGTAATTTCACAAAATTCCGAATACATAAATAGACAAAGATAATTAAACAAATACTTGCAAAATGAGAAATATCTTATACACTTATTTTA
Organism: Xyrauchen texanus; assembly: GCF_025860055.1. Classification (NCBI taxonomy): domain Eukaryota; kingdom Metazoa; phylum Chordata; class Actinopteri; order Cypriniformes; family Catostomidae; genus Xyrauchen; species Xyrauchen texanus. The sequence continues at coordinate 45,702,130 of NC_068290.1, read as the reverse complement.
GTGATCTCTTTCAGGGAGTAGGGAAAAAAAAAAAACATTTTATTTTTTAACACTTTTTTATCACTTACAGCACCTTTAAGTTAGGTTTGATCCTGTTGATGTTAAATTGATAGCACTGTATATAAATACTGTCATATATGAGTGGAGAGAGTAAATCATTTCCATAGGCTCATTTACTAGTTCAACACGTCTTATTTTGGGCAGGGGTTCTCAACAGGGGCGTTCAAAGGATGCCAGGGGGCACTGAGTGCAAATTAGTAGAGAGGGGTTAAGGGAATAAAGTAGGGGGGCATTCATCAAAAAAAGGCTGAGAACCACTGCTTTAGGGGGACACGGTGTTTCATTTGGGGGGCACTGCCTGCTTAAATGGAAGCATAAAATGAATCCATTCTCACATGGTTTAATCCTTGGCCCCATTAGCACCTTGCATTAACATGCATTTTTGGGATTGGTTATGTTACATCTTTCCCGTCTAGTGGTTAGTAATGAGTAACAAGAAAAAAATAATTGGAGCGATCAGGAGGTTTTCCTTATCTCCAGCCCCAGCACTACAATGACAACAATTCATCAATTAAAGCAAACTGATTTTATTGTGTATTACAGTGGGAGCAACAGGAAAAATGACTTTAGGAGGCGGCTAGGCCAAAATACATCAAAGTATTTTCCAGAGGGGGAGTAAATTACCTGTAAATTACAAACAAACAGAAAACTTCCCTTTCTGTCCAAAAACAGGGGAAAACAGTTCTAAACTTCCTACAGATATTCCCATTAAAACTAAAACATAAACTTTAACAAAACAACATTAGCAATTCTCTAAGAGGGCTACAAAAGAAAGCCTGAAGTAGGAGAAGGACCTCTCTTGGTGGGGAAAGTCTCTCTCCATGTATATAGTGTTATTGACTCTTTTTCCTGGCACCATCCTCTCACTGGCCAATCACAACAGGCAGAGACTCGGAAACAGGTGGTAACAATCAGTAACTGTTAGAGGAGCGGAAGGAGCACAGGAACGGTGGAAAGCAGAGAGGACAACACAAACTAAAACAGTAGCTGTCTCTATCAATATTTAGTTATTCGCATTTTGGGATATTGTATTAAAACTGCTGGATGGAAACACTAAGATTTATATAAATATCTCAATCAAATTTCAAATGCACATAAAAAATGTATATGCTTGCTTGAGGTGGATTTTTTTTATTGTATAAGAAGAAATGCGCATAAACTATGATGGAAACCCATATGCCAAATAAACTCCTATTAAATTTATTAGGAATACAAGATATGTATCAAAAAAGTCATGTGACTGAACAACTCTTTCATAACTGGACTAACCAGAGGACCAATCATCGCATCTGAAATGTTGCTCTGGCCATACTGAATTAACGAAGTCTAGAAAATCCAAAGCCTACAAAGATTTTGCAGAGCAAATAAGTCAAACCTAAAATTTGGCACAGTTAAAAATTTGATTTATATACTTTTTTGACAAATATATTGTAGATCATAGATCCGCACAACAAAGACATAAGGAAGGAAGAGCGAACAGACACATGGTGCTCCTAGAACTGTGTAACGCGCTGTCACTCCCAGATATAGACAAAGTTCTTTGCAATGTTTTGCTGTGTGCTCTAAACTGCGAGTATTTTATATATAAAAAAAAAAAGACTCACAGTGGCTACAGTTTCTCAGGAAGAGGAGATTTTGCTCTTTTGAACACATGGGAAGGAAACGCGGCTCTATTTGCACATTGCTGCGATATTATGGTTTTCACATACAATAAATTTGCAGCTTGTATGGAAACATAACTAGTGGCAAATGACCCACAGACATACATCCATAGATGTAATAAAAATAAAACATAAATACGTCCTAGGACATAACATATAGCACATTAAATGCCAGGTGTAAATGCACCCAAGATGCGTTGTGATCGGATCACTTAAAACAACATTCTGGCCACACCCATACAAAAATCTGGCCACACCCATAAAAAAATCAAGAGTTTATGACAAATTTGCCACAGAATTGTTGATAAAAGGTTTGCTGCAGGTTCACGTCTACTGGTGAAGAGCAGCAAACTTCAAGCTCATTTGCATGTGGAAATAATGAACTGTAGATTTTTGTCAGGGCATTCAAAGAAGGTGAAATGTGTTTTTGTTATCCGGATACAACTGCATAAGTACATGTTGTGGTTTCTTTTAATTCTGCCATTTGCAATGTTAAGGACACAACAGACACTGCGGTCTTGCAATTATTCGAGCAATTAACAATATCCTGTTAATTATTCCATTGGAATATACTTGGAATATCTCGCCTCTCTCCTCAAATCCCTACTGGCGTGACACTCATGTGAAACCAGGCTTAACGTGCACATTTTAGATGAGAAGCATAATTAGCACTTACAAAGCGCAGAACATGAGATGAATATCATTAAATTTGCTCCTGCGACCTGAAATTTAGCTTTGGTTTGAAAGTTAATGAAGGAAAAATCCTGACCGTCAAAGTGATGAAAGCATTTAAATCATCCATCAATGTTTTTCAAATTCACCAAATGTTGGCAAATTTTCAGTTACCACAACTTGTGATGTAATATTTAAGTAGTGTTTTCCATTTTCCACAGGTATCTTTGATCTGATCACAGTGGAGATGCAAGGTTGTAAATACACTCCAGCTAAAGAATATCCAGATACTATTCGGATATGAAATGCATGTGTAAATGGGGCCGTGACTTCCAAAGTGATATGATCGGTTTTGAGTGAGAGATGGACCAAAATGTAAGTCCTTGACATCTGCAGTCTCATAGTGTGTTCATGAGAGAAGCTTGATTACACATTACCTCGCGCTTGATTTACGGACACTGCAGCATGTACAGGGCACAAGGAGAAGCTATTCTACAATGAGGGGGGAGTTCACTAGGAATAAATTGCACTGGTTGAACAGTATTTGCACATTGGGACTGTGCAGCATTCCAATCCATGCACCTGAAATGTCTTTTTAAAATACTGAAAGTGTGCTTGAATACTTGTGCATCCATGGCTGTTTAAAATGCTCTTCTTCATTATTTGATCATCATATGTTTAAGGACTGTCATGAACAAAAGAATGTGTACACAAATTGATTTAGTGCAACATTAATTTTGCCGGGTAAACAGCACTGACTTTAGTCAATTCTATAATCCTTCTATAATGAGCCTAATTTTAATAAACAAACGAGCATAGAATATGAGAAATGTCAGCAAAAGTATATAGTTGGAATAGTTGAACTCTATCTGTAACTGTGTATTATAAAACACTGCAGTGAAGACTGAATCATCTGTAGTGAGGGTACAGGATCGTGCTCGCACACGCTCAGGCCTGAACGATCTTCTTTTATCCAGATGGCCAAATCAGCCTTGTTATTGCGGTCCACCTCATCCGAAACCTGTCGTTTATTTACGCTGGCTTGGCCCGAGCTGCTTGAGGAAGTCCCTGATAATTGTGAGCAGCTGTAATATCAGAGGCACCTCATTAAGAGGGCAATGACTCATAATGCACGCTGAGGTACGCTACTGACACACCAGCCTGTTAAAGAGCTGCTTTTTGCTCATTTGTTTATGAAAGGCTAAATGGCTTGACATGATTAACACCCACAACACTGATATTCTGTCTGCTCTCTGAGAAGACAAGGGGGATTTGGCCTTGGGCCATTAAATCCATCTTTGGTGTAGTTCATACAAGCATATGTAGCCATGTCAATTAGCATATCACACAGCGAGTGTGTTTGACAGCCGTTAATGAGAATTTCTCACAGATTATGTCAATTTATTTGACACTCAAATGAAAGATTAGAGAATAGAGACATGGAGTGAGGCCTCAACTGCGAACTGACACTTAAAGGAATAGTTCACCCAAAAAGTATGTCATCATTTACTTACCCTCATGTTGTTCCAAATCTGTATGACTTTCTTCTTTCTCTGTATATTATTCATAATATTACATTATTCATATAAGAGACATCGAATTAACAGTCATTAATAAGGTAACACTTTACTTTAATATTCTCTTTATTAAATGTTTATAAAGGGGTTCATTAATGACTAGACGGTTATATCAACATCCTCAAAAGGGGAACTTTTACGCAAAACTTGCTAAATAGTAAGCATGTTTTACTCACATGTAATAAATGATTAATACACAAACTTATTCATGCATAACACTGTAATCGTTTAATCCTTCATTAAGCATTTATTTTTCTTTGTCATGGTACAAAAAATACTTTTTTAATATATATTAAAAAAACTAAAAATAAATAAACCACAAAAGCTCCATAAAACAATAATAAATGTAATCCATGAATTCGTTTGTTATCTTTCAAATGTTCAAATAGCATTGTGTGAGGAATAGACCCAAATTCAAGCCCCCAATATTATTTAACGATCTCTGTCTCCATCTACAGTAGCGCCCCTGCTGTAAACATTTCTTTTTTACTTTTTCATAATTCAAAACTGCCGCCACAAGTATGACAGAGGTTTTTACGGCAGTGCTGTCCAGTGCTCATTGGCTCTCATGTGTCTTGTGATCGTTTGTGACATTCCATCTTCTACGATCTTTATTTTAGAATGAAATATGACAGCGCTGTTATGCAGTGTATCAGGAGAAGATTTCCAGCCATTAATAACTTGAATTCCACTTTCTAACACCACTAATATCAAATGCAGCGCATCGCCCTTTGCATTATTTTTGTACTGATTTTTGCCATTTTCCTGAATAAATTATTCTTATTACATTTATCTACCTGTTATGTTTTTTATATGCTCAATAAATGGTTATGGTTAGGTTTATTAGTAGGGGTGGGATTAGCGGCTGTAAAATATTTCTTAATTAATATATTGTAACAAAATGTTTGTAACTGTACATTAATCTACTTGTTCAATCTTATTATATTGTTGAAAAGTGGTTATGTTTTGATGCTGGGTAGGGGTTAACCCTCTGGGGTCTGAGGGTGTTTTGGGCCCTGGATAAGTTTTGACATGCCTTGACATTTGTGTTTTTTTAAAAACTAAATTTTTAAGTTATTGAAATAAAGCCATATAAAACTTACTAACATTTGTCCACAAGACTTTTAAGAACTGGATCTTGCAGCCTAGAGTTTTTGCTACAAAATGATGTGAAAACCATCCTGATCACTCATTCATTCAAAACAATATAGTAATTTAACTTTTGTAAGACACTTTTAGTGTTAGAAAGGTAATATGCGAGGAGGCACGAATGATCATGAATAATGATGTGAATAACACCTGAGGAGACAAAGACCCTCCACTGGCCTATCAATGAGGAATGTGACAGATAGAGAATGAATGTGAGGAGACTTAATGATCCAAATCAAGTTTTAATGTTTTAAGTTAAAGAAGTAATCTGACTGTACATTTTATTTTAAATTAAGTCTTTACTTAATTTTAGACTTACACTACCGTTTAAAAGAAGTCTCTTCTGCTCACCGAGTTAATGACGGAACGTGTGTTGTGGTTCCGGGTCGCTTTTCCGTGTGCCATGCTGTGTTAATAGAACACTGGCTCTCCAACTGGAGATTTCTCTCTCGTTATGCTGCACAGTCAACAAACGGACTTGCTGTTTCTCTTGGGCATTCATGAATGCTGTTTGATTGGTATGTATGCCAACTGGCGTGGGACTTATTTATTTTCTGTTTTTAATTATTTGCTTTTTATGGTTATTATGTGTTGAATGTTTGTAGAACACTGGCTCTCCAACTGGAGATCTCTCCCGTTATGCTGCGCAGTCAACAAACGGACTTGCTGTTTCTCTTGGGCATTCGTGAATGCTGTTTGATTGAACACTGGCTCTCCAACTGGAGATCTCTCTCATTATGCTGCGCAGTCAACACACGGACTTGCTGTTCCTCTTGGGTATGCGTGAATGCTGTTTGATTGGACGGAGGCCGGTTTAGTGGGAGATCGTCGCCAGTTACGCAGTGTGAGTCGCTAGCTGCTGTTTTTGCCTACGTTGGTGGACTTGCTGTTTTGCCTGCATCGCCGTGTTGCCCGCACTGCTGCTGTTTGCTTTATGCCTGTGCTGCTGTTTGCTGTACACCTGCACCGCTGTTTGTTTCATGCGCATGCATTGAACACTGTACCAGCAACTGGAGCAGATTGCTGTGCGCTGGTTTTGCCATTATAACTACTGGGCAATTAAGGCTGCATGGCTAAAAATAGGTGCCATTTGTTCCATGTGGGTCAATGTTTTTATGATGTTGGAAGATAGCTCAAGCGGTTGGGGCTTTATATTATAATTTTGCTGATTTAAGAGGTTTGTTTTTTTTTCTTTCTGTATTGATTTCAAATTAGATTAAAGTTGTATTTTCCTTTGGTTGATTTCTTTTGTTGCTGATTATTGAATTTATATATATCTACATATATATATTTCCTTTTTTTATACTGCCTCTTTATAACCATTGCTGGTTTTGGCAGTTTATATTGTGTTTATCTGGTGATAAGTTGATTAGTTCTTTTCATTTAAAGATTATATATTGATTTTCTTTATTTGTTTTTTTGTGAATCTTTGTTAAATTGAGTGTGTTTCCGTTACAGTGGCTGAGAGCCGATGGTGGTGCTGGTGTCTGGGTGGTAGCGTCCCCTTATGGTGTGCGGTGTTGCCTTCCTTGTTTCCATTTGTATGCACTGTGGTGTGGTGGTGTGTTTGCTAGGGGGACTTTCCGTGGGATTTTTCTACTGCCTTTGACTCCTTTTCTCCTCCATCGATAAGCCTCAGTAACTGTAAATTGTGTGTATATATATATATATATATATATATATATATATATATATATATATATATATATATATATTTTTTTTTTCTTTTTTTTGTTTAGTTCCTTTCTGTGCTCTCTTCCCCGAGAGATGAATGTGTTTTAAAATGGTTTTAAACGATTGAAATAAAAAGGTGTTTCTCCAGAATTGAATGTCGTCTTTGGCATAATTGTACACATACCTGTGTGTCCTTAATTTTATCAACATCACTGCCATTAGGTAGTACAATTATTCTCTGGGTGAAATTCCAAGGGTGGCGTAGTCTGCATGTTATTCGTCCTTCTTTTCTTGCCCACCGCCCAGTTGGCCACATATACTTGAAACTAGTAGCACAGAAATCATGCACATTGTGGCATAGTTTCCTATGCTGTTGCCTGCTCTTGTGATAAACTAGTGAATACTAAAGAAGACCATGATCTCTGTGTGAATGGATTATTTGTAGAAATCTGTTGAGTATGAAACAATTGCATGAGTGTGAGAGAATTAAAATAAATAGGAAGTCAGAGTTGTGTTAATATATTTAAGGTTCAGTTTAAAAAAAAAAAACTTTTTAAATAAATAATTATGAGAAGTGTCCTTTTTTCCCACTTGAGCCACTGCCCCCCAAAACTAACTTGTGTTGCCACTTTCCTTGTCATGTTTTTATCAGAAAAAATGGTGCTACTCCGAATGCTGTCCCAACTACCTAGTTAACTATTGTCCTCTGCAAAACACTCTTCAGGTCATCATGCTCATTCACAGCATATATCATATAATTAAGCTTCATGATGAATAAACCACTGAACTAGATGCCCATCACTATCTAATTTGATCAGCTATCTAATAAATGCATTAGATGTGTCTACTTTACATAAAGGTATATTTTCAGAGTTAAGAGTTATTTAGTATTTACAACATGTGAGGTAGAATGGCTAAATAATTGGCAGTTAAGTTTGCATATAAGTCCCCCTTTTTACAGTATGTTGTTATAACAACATATAGATGATTTATAATTCATTTGTAAATTAATTATTAGTCATTAATGAGCCCCTTTATAAACCCTTAACAACCTTAATGTGAAGTAGTACTATTAATTGTTTTTATGTATATGGAAGCATTCAGTTATCTTGGTTTTACTGTAAAATAAGTTATAATATTCCTAAACACATCAATAAGATGATGATGTCCAGGAGGAATAGATGTGAGATACAACCTAGAAACAGCAAGAATGATGCGAATGCGCCTGGTAGTGTTAAGATTAACTCATTTATTAATGAGGTTTATGCAAGCGGTGGCAGGGAGCTTTGGAGATGCTTTTTGTCATATCTCTGTGTTGATATTTGCATTTATCATGGTTTGACAGGGGACCCAAATGTTTTCATAATTTGTTTTTTATTATAAGCATCTCTGGCCAATGTTGATATATGAAGGCAAAAAACAACAAAGCGGCCGTGACGGGCGTCTGTGCGGACCACACACAGAGTTTGTGCAAAGCATCTCACAACGTCAACAAGACAGAGTTTTGTGTATGCCTTTATTTATCTAAACAACTGTTTCAGCAATTGCTTGTTCTTCAATTACTTGTTTTCAGATATTGGCTTTGTATTTTTTGGTCCAAACAAAGTCAAGCTTTTTTCCTTGTTGTTAATTTCAGAAACATCCTCTCATATGTGTGTGTACAAAAATGTTCAGAGTAGCCTAAACTGGAAAAATACTGTACCAAGAAAACTTCAGAAACATACACATTTTAGAATGTATGCACGTTTTCTGTTTTGTATAAATAAAATAAAGCACAGGAATGTACCTATTAAATCAAGAGGTGACACATTGTTGATGCCTACATAGTGCATATTCACATTCATGGATGTACAAACACTTACAGATGGAATGTCAGCCTGCTTTATGAACATCTGATCAATATCTGACTTTGTTCTTCATTTGGCCCTTTATTAGCAAATGCTTGTTCAGAAGACAGATGAGCTATTAAAATTAGATAATAGGATGAGGATGACTCAAACACAGACACACGCACACACACACAAACACACACACACACACACACACACACACCTGCAGACACTGCTCTCACTAAATGACAATATAGCCTAGATTTATTGCATCACAATGCTATAAGTGGAATCTTACAGCTGCAAAATCTGTAATTTAACAGTGACCTATCCTCTTTCTTTTTATCTTGAAGAGAGCAGATTTGTGTCAGACTAAACGAATGGCATGTCCTTGTTTGTTCTGTGCAAGTTTGAGTCCATCTAATTCAGTCAAGTCATTTTTATTTCTATTTCACAACACAAATAATTTCAAAGCATGTTTACAGAAGATTAAGCTATATCAGAAATTATTCTGTAATGTTTGTAATGCCTTAAAATCATCATTGTGTAGTCTGTTTAAAATTCAGACAGACCAGAGGAGTTGAGGGAGTTGATGAACGCCTGGCCTGTTACAACTAAATCTATATGGACTCAAGATGGCGCTGAGTATGGCTGCTGTGTTGCGAGCTCCGACACAACTCTGCAGTTTATTGTTTGTTTTGTTTACAGTTTTTTGTTTTTTTGTCTTGGATGTTGTCTGCCTTATTGTATATGACAGACAAACACTTTTGGACATTGGTTCTGCAATTCCACACCGAAAACCGGACTTCAAATTCCTCAATGCCCGACCCGCTGTTTACAAACACTGCCCATGTACCGAGTGGACAGAGCGAAAGACCTCTCAGGTAAAAGCAGAGGTGGTGGTGTATGTTTTATGATCAACAAATCATGGTATGATCAGAGGAACGTACATTTTATCAAGTCTTTCTGCTCTCAGGATCTGGAATATCTCATGCTTCTGTGTCGACCATTCTGGCTACCGAAGGAATTCACAGCGGTCATTATCACAGCTGTGTACATCTGCCACAAGCCGACACAGACCGGGCACTCAAGGAACTGTATGGGAGCATAAGTGAGCAGGAAACCGCGCACCCTGAGGCCGCGTTTATTGTTACTGGGGACTTTATACGAAGCCAATTTGAAAACAATTGCAAATGACAAGAGGGGACCGGGTTTTGGACCATTGCTATTCTCCTATCCGGGATGGCTTCAAATCCCTCCCCCACCCACCATTTGGCAAATCAGACCACTCTTCCGTTCTGCTTCTGCCCGCTTACAGGCAGAAACTGAAACAGGAAGCACCCACCCTCAGAACGATCCGGTGCTGGTTGGACCAATCAGATTCTATGCTACAAGACTAATTTGATCACGTGGACTGGGAGATGTTCCGGTCCGCCTCTGATGACGACATCGAGGTTTACACTGATAGCGTAACGTGTTTCATCAGGAAGTGCGTGGAGGACATTGCTCCGAGCAAAACAATACGGATCTACTCCACCAGAAACCATGGGTTAACGGCGATGTTCGCGTGGCACTTAATGCGCGGACCTCCGGTTTTAATTCTGGGAACACAGAGGAGCATAAACAAGCCAGTTATGCCCTCCATCAGAGCAGCCAAATGCCAGTACAGGCACAAAATTGGAGGACAGTTGAACAGCATCGACTCCGGAATATGTGGCAGGGAATTAACATCATCACGGACTACAAAGGGAATAAAAACTCTGCTGTGAATACCGCTGCCTCTCTCCTGGATGAGCTTAATACATTTTATGCTCGTTTAGAAGAAAATAACACCATCCTCGCTCAGAGAGCACTCGCGGCCGACACTACAGAGGATGGTTCACTCTCCGTCTCTGCTGCAGATGTAACCCGATCCTTTCAAAGGGTGAACATCCACAAAGCCACGGGTCCATACAGCATTCCGGGCCGCATCATCAGAGCATGCGCGAACAAACTGGCTGGTGTTTTTACTGACATTTTCAACCTGTACCTCTCCCAGTCTGTAGTCCACACGTGCTTCAAAAGCAACATCTCCTCATCACTGACCCTCAACACTGGAGCCCCACAGGGCTGTGTTCTCAGCCCACTCCTGTAGTCCCTGCACACATGACTGTGTGGCAACACACAGCTCCAATGCCATCAATAAGTTTGCTGACGATACGAAGGTGGTTGGTCTGATCACTGACAAAGATGACACTCCTACAGAGAGGAGGTACACACTCTGACATGCTGGTGTCAGGAGCACAACCTCTCCCTCAACGTCAGTAAAACCAAGGAGCTTGTAGTGGACTTCAGGAAGAAAGACAGAGAACACAGCCCCATCACCATTAATGGAGCACCGGTGGAGAGAGTCAGCAGCTTCAAGTTCCTCTGTGTCCAAATTACTGAGGAACTCACATGGTCCATCCACACTGAGGCCATTGTGAAGAAGGCTCACCAGCGCCTCTTGTTCCTGAGAAGGCTGAGGAAGTTTGGAATGAACCAACACATCCTCATATGGTTCTACACCAGTACTGTAGAGAAAATCCTGACTGGCTGCATCACTGCCTGGTACGGCAATAGCACCGCCCACAACCGCAAAGCCCTGCAAAAGGTGGTGCGAACTGCCAGACACATCATCGGAGGTGAGCTTCCCTCCCTCCAGGACATATATAAGAGGTGGTGTGTGAAAAAAGCTCAGAGGATCATCAGAGACTCCAGCCACTCAAGTCATGGGCTGCTCTCACTGCTACCATCAGGCAGGCAGTATTGCAGCATCAGGACCCGCACCAGCCGACTATATGACAGTTTCTTCCCCCAAGCAATCAGACTTTTGAACACTTGATCTCTCACGATCAATAATCAGCACTGCACTTTATTAATCTTATATCTCACACTGGACTGTCATAATTATATTCTCCACAATACAACTACTGTATGTATATTTTTTATATACTCTTTATTTTAATTGTATGTGTATTCTATATTGTGTGTATTATTTACTGTACATTGTATATTATTATTGTGTTGTGTAAGTATGTGTACATTTCATATGTAAATTGTGTTGTGTAAATATGTTTTTATTGTAATTGTTGTATGTCTCGTCACGGTCATGACTGCTATGTTGCTTGGAACTGCACACAAGATTTTCAGCTATTGTGACAATAAAGTGATTTGATTTGATTTGAACTTCCAGCCAGCAGGGGCGAACTGCAATGGAAAAGCACAAAATCATTCAACAGACAAAATACTCATCAAGAACAAGAGCTTATAGAGTTTCACCCTTAAAAAGAGGATTATTGAAGATAAGGTCGACAAGATGCTTCAAGAGAACATCACTGAACCTTCCATTTTTCCCTGGGCTTCTCCTGTAGTGCTAGTGCCAAAGCAGGACGGAACGTATAGGTTCAGCATCAACTACAGGAGGATCAACAGCAAAACAATACCAGATGCTTATCCGATGCCACTGGTCCATGACATTCTGGAGTCACTAGAAAATGCAGCATGGTTCAGTACATTATATTTGCAATCAGGTCATTGGCAGGTGGCAGAGAAGAACAGAGACTTGAGTGGTGGTGGTGTAGTGGTCTAAACCACATAACTGGTAAACTGGTAATCAGAAGGTTGCTAGTTCGATCCCCACAGCCTCCACCATTGTGTCCTTGAGCAAGGCACTTAACTCCAGGTTGCTCCGGGGGGATTGTCCCTGTAATTATTATAACATTATTATATTTAATTTTAACCTAATGTTGAAAATATAGTGAATTTGTACACTGCATTAATTTAAAGGATTTAACGAGTTATATTGTTTTATTATTTTTATATTTTGTATTTTCCTTGTAATGTTTTAAAGCTGTTTTTCTTTTTAAGGTAGACAATATTAAGCTCTGTCCTGGGACAACGGATGAAAAATAGCCTTTTGGCTAATTCTGGTGCATTTGCGTAATGCTAATTAATGTACACTGTCCCTGTCAAATAAATTAATAAATAAAAATAAAAAATAAAATAAGGGGTCTGTAAGTCGCTTTGGATAAAAGCGTCTGCCAAATGCATAAATATAAATATAAATATAAAGACAAGACCACTTCATGACCACTAGGGGGCTCTATCAGTTCAAATCTTTGCCATGTGAACTTCGGAATGCTGCTGCCACTTTTCAGTGAATGATGGAAAATACCTAAAATCGGCTTTGTCTACATCAGGGGTTCATTTGATGTTTAAGTCTAGCTACACATATGAAGTATCTGGTTTAGCAGTGTTAAATACACAGGCAGAGGCACAACTTCAGCTAATGCACCTGTATGGCTCTGTAGATGGATGCGGCTCAGTCAACAATTTTCAAAAGGAATGTAAAATGTATTAACAATATCACTTTTATTATTAGTTTCTCTCTTTGCATTTTCATTTTAATGGCCCCAGATCTAGCCCTCCATCTGCTTTAATTCAAGAAATGCAAAGTTTGGTCACACATTCGTGATGAGTAAGCCTCCTGAATTTATTAACAAAACTTTAAATTGGGGGCCTGTGTAGCTCAGCAAGTAAAGATGATGACTACCACACCTGGAGTCACAAGTTCGAATCTAGGGCATGCTGAGTGACTCCAGTCAGGCAACCAATCAGCAACCAATTGGTCTGGTTGCTAGGGTGGGTAGAGTCACGTTGGCTTAACCTCCTCGTGGTCACTATAATGTGGTTCTCGGTCTCGGTGGGGCACGTGGTGAGTTGTGCATGCATGAAGCCTCCACATTTGCTAGATCTCCGCTGTAAAGTGCTCAACAAGCCACTTGATAAGATGCGTGGATTGACTGCCTCAGGCTCTGTGCTTGTCGAACTGAGATTCGTCCTCCACCACCCGGATTGAGGTGAGTCACTATGCCACCACAAGGACCTAGAGCGCATTGGGAATTGGGCATGCCAAACTGGGGTGACATTTTTTTTATTATGCAATGGATCAAAGTTGCATTGAGAAAATTAAGCAAATAACACAAATATTGAGTTTTATGGTGGCTGGGGTAAGGGAATGAATTAGGGGGAATTCATAAAAAAAAGGTTGACAACCACTGGTCTACATCGATGACATACTCACAGACCTCAACATAAGGCTATACGGTCTCAACCAAGCCAATCACACTCTGAAAATGAATAAATGCCACTTCTTCAAGCAAATTTATTTCCTGGAACACATCGTCTCAGGAAGCAGAGTTGAGATTGATTGATTGATTGACCCAAGTCATCACAGGCTACCCAATTCCAACTGACCTGAAGTCCCTTTAATGCTTATGTTTGGCAGGAAGGTATCACAAGTTCATTCCTCACTTTGCTAACATAACCACTATTTTGAACAACCTGAAAAAGAAACAAGTTAAGTGGGAATGGACCCCTGACTGCCAAGCTAGCATGGACACTCTGAAGCAAGCTCTAGCACACCCATCTGTTCTTGCACAACCAAATCTATCCCAACCTTTCCAAATCCACACCTACACCAGTATTCATGGACTAGGAGCCATCTTGACTCAACAAACCCCAGAAGGTGAGAAGGTGATTGCTAATGCATCCCAAGCATTTAGAGAAGCAGAGCTGAATTACTCCACCTCTGAAAAGGAGTATTTGGCTGTAGTCTGACGGCTGAGAAGTGGAGGCATTTCTTGGAAGGAACAGAATTTTATGTGTTCAATGCTTATGCTGTATTGGCCTGGGAATTTAATTCTCCTAAGACCTCTTCCAGACTATAATTGGCAATATAATATTTAGCCATTACACACCAACCTTGCTACACTGAATTATCTCACACCCTGTTGTAAATATCTCAAGTCAAAGTTTCCATCATCACTCAGTTGAGAACCTCTGAGAAAGATGAAAGACTCAACCTAACCAGATCACCTTCGAAGATCATCAAGGAGTATTTTAACGTATAGTCACTCTAAAACAGGTGGATGGTGTGAAGCCTCCAAACACGCTATGTCTTCATGGGAACGTGCTCAACAAGCCATGTGATAAGATGCGAGGGTTGATGTCTCAGACGCGGAGGCAACTGGGATTCATCCTCCACCACCCGGGTTGAGGCGAGTCACTATGCGACCATGAGGTCTTAAAAGCGCATTGGGAATTGGGCATTCCAAATTGGGTGAAGAAGGGGAACCCCCCCAAACAAAATAATTCCAGGTTTCTTGCACTATATCCATAACATTCACCTAGGAGCCTATCTAGTAAGATTGAAGACATTATTTCAGATGTTGGAGGTCACCTTTTGGCCTACCATCTGGGAATATGTCAAGAGGTGTAATACAAAACCCTTGGGAATACTCCAGAGTACGGAGATGGTTGAGCCTGGGAACACGCTGGGCATCGAGTTGATGGAACCTCTACCTACAAGCAAGAAACAAAACTCCTGTCTGCTTGTCATCATGGACTATTACACAAAGTGTGTAGAGATGTTTCCACTCAGAGACAGCAAGACATCTCACATTGTGAAGATACTGAGAGAGGAAATATTTACTAGATGGAGGGGGGTGCTGAAGTACAGAATTTACAACAGAGGACCCCAGTTCACTTCTTCCATTCTCACGGATCTGTGTAAGAGCTGGTGTGTCACACAAAATCTCACTACCAGTTTAAATCTCACTATCACCCTCAAACCAACCTCACAGAATGAGTAAACAGGAGAGTAAAAACTATGATTGTGTCTTTTGTGGGTGGCAAACACCAGACCTGGTATCACTGGCAACCAGAGTTCCGATTTGCTATCAATTATGCACAATAGGAGAGCACCGGTAAAACCCCTGCAGAACTGATGATTTGTTGGCAGATCATCCATAGATCACCCACACCCGGCATATCCTCATACTCACTTCTGAATAGATAGAACATCATGGTAGAGGACGTCAAGAACAGAGTGAGAGTACAAGCTAGACAAACTAGCTACTATAATATCCACAGAAGGGATGCACACTTTCAGGTGGGAGACCTAGACTGGCTTAAGACGTACCCTCTCTCTAATACAGTAATAAGTTCTCAGTAAGATAGCACCCAAGTGGAAGGGTCAAGCTGAACTCCTTAAGAAATGAGGGCCAATAAATTACACTATAAATTCTGCTAGGGCATCCTACCTAACAAGATGTTATTAATGTGGTGAACTTAAAACGTTATTACAAACTCTGTTTTCCTGGCCTGCAGGCTGGGTGGGGTGGGGGGTCTATGTAGCGTAGCCACATAATGGGCAGTATACGTATAGTTACAAGTCATTAATGGAATAATGCATTGACGTTAATGATTATTTTACTGTCCCATACTGTTGATGTCCCTGCACTGCAATCTACACCCCTTACCTTATATTACACATTACATTTACTCCAGTCCATTCATCAACTCGCAATATCATCTGCGAGACTTAACTGTCATGTAGTGCACACCTGACTGGAACCCAGAAGTAGTGGCATCGCCACGCTGGGGAGATTGCTTTGAGCTCAGATATCACACACACACCATTGCTGGATAAAATGGTGATTTGGATTACCCTAGCTTCGGAGTATTCATTGACGAATAATTAATCATCCTTATTTAACAACATAAATTTAACTTTTTTACATGACCAATTTTGAAAATATTTAGAGTAAATTTATAACATTTTCTTTTGTATTACATTACCCTGGAACACGTTTTCAAAAATAAATACCATAGCTGCGATGTGGCTGAGGGAATAACAAAAAATGTGTCCTGTGTCTCTTTTTTTACTAATGTTATCCAGCACTGTATATTTGTATCATCTTTTGCAAATAAAACGTGTGATAATTGATTTTTTTCAAAAGCAAAAATTACATTTGCTGTGGTCTGCCATTCACCACCATTCAAGTTTAGCCAACTATGACGACTTCCGCTTCTTGAACGCGAATGTGTGAAAAGGGTCCATACACCACTTAATATCATTGTTATGTTGCTCATTTCATCCGTTATTCTCCTTTTCACCCTGCTTTGCAGAAACACAGTTACAGAGTCATTTTCTTTGTATAAGTCAGTGAAACTCTGACTGTTGCAAAGCAGTCACATGCTTCACCAAGTAGAGACTTCAGTGAACAAAAGGAAAATACTAGTCACTGCACTGAACTGAATCTGATTGTATCATTCAATTTATTCAAAAACACTGAATCACTCACAACTGACACATGTCAAATTTTCCCATGGTGGGTCAAGGGCAAACAGAGCCTGATGAATGAGCAAATGATGGGAGTGTGTGAGAGAGTGTGTGGGTGTGTTTGTCTGAGTGTGTGTGTGTGTGTGTGTGTGTGTGTGTGTGTGTGTGTGTGTGTGTGTGTGTGTGTGTGTGTAGAGGGACAAATCTGGAACCTGTAGGCTCCGGTTGCAGAGGGTCTGACCACCAGTCACAGAGAGTCTGGCCACAGATCGATGTTGGTGAGACAGAGTCAGGCGAGAGAAGGGCCATCTGATGAGACTCTGTGGGACTGAATGACATAAGCCCAGACGGTTAAATGTGCCATTAGCAGGCTGTTGGCCATGTTGCTGCGCAGTCCTGCTCAAGGTGTTTCTCAGAACATACCGTGAGTGATGCGAAGGTCATCTGAGACAAACAAGTAGTGACACTGCCAATGTTTTGACTAAAACAGATTGCATTATTTTAATTATTTGCTTTATGTTATGTATTGTTTTATTTTATTGGGATTGGCTTTTAGATGGTTTAATTATTTATCTTATATCCAAAAACACTATATGAAAATAATAATTGTTGCAAAGGTTGCTATAGTTAAATGTAATTCAACACATAAATATGTATTTATTAATATCTAAAGTATATTATTTATTAGTTAGTACCAGTTATCAAATCTGACTGACTAAGCAGTGTTAAAAAATGCTGATAATTACACCACTGGGACGATTCACTGTTTTCATCACTCCGCTTTTCTTGTGTTTGTGGTGTTCCAGACCATAGTATGTGAGTGTGGTTAATTTGAAATATGGTATTTGCTTGTGAACTTGACCAACCGTTTTGCAGATTTTAGTCTTTCCCCATTCAAGTAGATAGGAGCTGTACTTGTATCCATACAAAATAGTGTCCTTAAAAGGACTTCAGCACACAGCTTCTCCTTCAACTGTTATGCTTGATAATTTTTGATTATCAAGATTAAGCCTCTCCAGAATGCTTTGGCATGCTTAGTCTTTAAAGGATTATGTGCTTTTTTGAGTGAACCAAAGTCATCATAAACATAATCCATAAGACTCCAGTGGTTTAATCAATGTCTTCTGAAGAGATCCAACCGGTTTTGGAAGAGAACAGATCAAAACAAAACTCCTTTTTCACTATAACTTGACAGCTGTCTCCTTGGCGATCATGATCTCAAGCTCAATTACACTTCATAAAGCACCATCTAGAGCTCTGCGCATGCGCCAATCACTAAATAGTGTAATCAAGCTTGAAATCATTATCGTGCTAAGAGACTGCAGTGGCAAGCTTTGTCTGTTTCACCCAAAACCAAATGGATCAATTCAGAAGATATTGAATAAACTATTGGAGTTGTATGGAATTTTTATGCTGAATTTATCCTCCTTTTTAGAGCTTCAAAAGCCTTTTTCATATTCACTTTCATTGTATGGATCTACAGAGCTGAGATATTCTTCTAAAAATCTTTGTTTGTGTTCAGCAGAAGAAAGTCATACATGTATGGGATGGCACGAGGTTCAGTAAATTTTAAAAGAATTTTCATTTTTGAGTGGACTATTCCTTTAACCAACACAGAAAGAGTTGTCACACCCCTCTTGTCCACTAGTTTCTTTACACTGGTTACACTAGCTGGCTGCATCAAGTTCAAAGCTTTGATGTTTGCATTCAGAATTGTTTTTGGGTCAACATTCTTCTACTAACCTGTGGTCCCTTATTATCAAGGTCCTGAAGCAGAGACCATACAGCCAATGTTCAAATTAAGTTAGAGCTTTCGGGGGTACCCTTACACCGAATTTCATGTACACATTGCAAGTCAAGAGTAACATATTAGACTCAATAATAGACTATCATTTTTTGAATTGAAATAGTGGTCTCTGAGATGCATAGTGAATGGTAGAGCTATAAATAAGATGTAGCTCAAATTTGTAGATTGTCATATTCCTTAATTATCGCTATCGTTTATAAACATGGCTTGTGTGTTTAAAGATATTGAGGGAGGGCGCTCGTCATGGGCACAGCATAATAATTTGACATAGCCCCATGTAATAACTTTTCAACTGTTTGATAATGTGCTAAGATGTACTGTAGTGTTGGATAAATACTGGCAAAACTATGTGCATATTAACTGTATGCCTATTAATTAAGCTTAGTTCTAGTTCTAAATATTAACTGTATGCCTATTAATTAAGCTTAGTTCTAGTTCTGAAATTAAATATTTAATGTTAGTAATTTAGGTGTTCCAACAATCAAATATCAAAAAAAAGAATTATATCTTACCATAATTGTGAGGTGAGAATAAGGATCCTCTCTGACAGTGTCACTCAGTCGCTGTCTTTAAATCCTTCAGAAAACAGCGTGAGCACTCGAGCGTGTTTAGAATTTGGATTGTTTATGAAAACCGAGACACATAATTGTTGCGTAGACAGGTAAGACTGATTTATTATCAAGTATTAACCTGTCTGATGAGAGATTGAAGAGGATGTAGTTTAATTTGGCTCGATATCATTAATAACTCTGCACATGGGTGCCTCTTCATAGAGACGATTTTTGCCCTATTATAAATAGGAAGGAAGGTTTAACCCTATTATAAATATGAAAAACCTCATCACAGCTGCAGTAGTTTAAAGGTTATCCTTATTCTGTGGTGAATAATAAGGGGACCGAATTCCTGAGGAAAAGACGGAGAATAAAAATAGGAATTTGATCTGCATTATTGTTCAGCATGAACCGTGTCGATCGGGAAAGTGTTTGTAGTATTATTAAAAGGGTGACATTATGGGACAGGAAATAAGTCGCCCATTATCAAACGAAACTCCAAAACAGTGGATGTTTCGCAATAATAAGGGTTTCAAGACTGAACCTAACAACAGATAAATGCTTGGTAAGGCAGGTGAACTAGCAATACTTCGCAATGTCTGAGTGAGCGTGCATGGCTTATATACATAACAAACAGTAAGTGACATGGCAGGAACTGATGTGGCAGGAAACAGGAAGTGACAGAATTCAGTATTTAGGTGAGGGCTCCCTCTGGTGGATGGGAGGCCGCTCCAATGTTACAGTATTGGAGGAGGGTGTGTGGACTAGGATTAAAAAAAATGTCAAGTCTGCATCTTGATATGCAAGGGTGAGCCTTATGCAATTCAATATCTTAGATTCTATTGGACCCCCTCTAGGTTGTATAGGCTTCATCTTAATGGCACACCCACATGCTGTTGATGCCAATCAGAAGTTGGAGACACAACCCAAGTTTTTTGAGGATGTGTTAAGATCCAAGAATTTTGGTTGAAGGTTTAAAGTTGTATGTGTGACATTTAGGGAACAAAAATTTTACTTTGCCCTAGCCTCTGTATTTTGGGTGATGGGGCGGTCATAAATTTGGGAGATAAACACATACAAAATTGGGTTCTGACCAGTGTCATGATTGGCAAACACATAATTTTAAGGTGATGGAAGTCGGATGGAGTGCCCTCATTTGTGTAGTGTTGTGTGGAGATGGGAGGATAGCAGCTTTCAAGGAGGTGGCAAGTAGAAGGCTGGGGTTTGGGGACTTGATGTTGGGAAATGGGGCAATTATTTAGCGTATTTGGGTGACTCTCGGGGAGGGGATGTGGAGAGAGAAGTTCAGTTTAATTACGTATTTTTAATATATTTCCTATTTTGTTTTCTTTTGTGTGTATGTGTGTGTATTATGTGATCACAGGGGTGTTCGTTGGAAGTCAGGGTGGGGTTGGTGATTGGGGAGGGATATTCATAACTCTGTTTTGTATTTTGTATGTTAATTGGAAAATATTTCTTCATTTTTGTACATTTTTGGAATAAAACCTCCTTGAAATGTATTTAATGTACTCTTGCAATGAAAAGCATATCGAAGTTTGGAGGACTGGACTGTTTGGAGCTCATCTGTGTTTGACTGAAAGACAATATAGAAAGGGACAGAGATCGCCTAGCCTGGTGCTCCCCTTTGGATTCCCAGAGGCACTGCTCCAGAAAGTGCTCCTCTCCTCCACCATCAAGGCCTCCACACTTTGAAGTTACTCTGAGAACTTCAGCTTACTTATCACCATCTTCAATCCCTTCCATTCCTCCAATCTCAAAATGGACCGTTAACAAACTGCCTCATGCTCTTGCTGTCGTGAACATTCCTATCAGGTTTGGATGTGGATCTTGCATTCCTATTGTCATGCATCCCAAATAATGTGCTTCCTGAACTGTGGTTCGTTCTCCGCCACCTTGAAAGCCTCAACCCCCAGCTCAAACCATGTACTCTCTAAAAACAAGCCGGAACCATCAAACCTTATGTTAGCGGCATCCGCTTCAATAAATAAATTTTTGGCCAGACATGTCCCGCCATAAAGAATCCACAAATCTCTCTCTTGATAAAAGGTATACAAAAATCTCCCGCGGGAGCTTTTGTAATTTTTCCCTAAAAAAATTTCCGCAACAGCTCCCACAGAAGTCTACAACTTTCATTCCGCAGAGACCTATTATTCTGAATATTTAACTGCCACAGCAGTAAAGTTTTCCCTAGCTTCCACAGAAGCTTATTAATCTTTTGGGAGGTAATGCTAAACTAAGTCCAATTTAAACAACTAGCTTGCTGTGTCATTTTCAATAAAAAAACATTTTCATAGGGTGACCATATGTCCTCTTTGAGCACAACATCCTCATTTGGACAAACACATATGGTCACCCTATCTTCAAGGGCTGGATGGGATGGTGAACTCATGAAATTAGAGAAGAAAGAAAGCTGACCAAAGCCACTTAATGGTTTCTTTTTTAGTGAAATTTTTTATAAATGATCAGTTGTTCTATGGTAAATTAGGTGGGCCAAGGATTTGCCAAACTTATATTTGCACATTAACCAAAATGTAGAAATCAAATTGATATTTAAAAGATGTTCCCTGTCAAAAAGCTGATTTAGCATTTTGGGAACAACTTTAGGTGTGACCAGCTGTGAATATGTGTGCAACACGTCAATGAAATTGACCAGAATTTATAGCCTCTGCTGGTGACATCATTGGATGCACCTGTAGCAGGGCTATATATAGAAGCGTCAGAGGTGCATCATCAGATCTTTTGTCTTCAGATCATTCTGTGTGTGTTGTGCTTCTTGACTGCCAGAACGTTCTACTTTCCTCTGTTAGGAGTTAGAATTGTTAGGCTGTGCGTAGAAACCTTTCTCTTTTCTTAAAAAAAAAGAAGAAGAAAAAGAATGACTGATAAACACAGCAAGCGGTATGTGTTCCAATTTTTACGCTATATGGTTGAAACGGATACACACCAGATTTGTTTTGTGTGTTTGGGGAAAGAGCATGCTGCTCTTGCATTGGGGCAGGGCGGGTGCGAGCATTGCGATCTGTTTACAGTCAAAATGTTTTCACTCATCTTGCTTACTTCCAAGAGCCAGTGCCCACTCTTTCATCGTGGGGCTCTCGCATACGTAGATCTAGCTGAGGAGCGAGAGACGGGTCCGTCCCTATCGCTCGCTCTCTCCCCAGATCCAGCTGATCATTCTCGTAAGCCTGTCAGATTATCGTGGGCGCCGAGGTACGGGGGTATTCAGTGATGCCGCCGGTAGAAGAGACACTTGCGGGTTATCTCTCGCCTGGCTCGGCATCATCACTAAAGAGACCCACTCTCCCCACAAAGCTGGGACCCGACCACCTCAACGCTTGTGGGGAAGGCTTATCAGGCAGCAGGTCACACTATGTCAGTGTTACAGGCGTACTAGGCTAATCTGTTGAAGGACCTGAGTGCGGGAACCAAGGTTGACGAATAGGCTTTCTCTGAGCTTCATCGAGCCACAGATCTGTCTCTCCGTGCAACTAAGCAGACAGCTCGCGCCATTGGCCGGTCTATGTCTGCTTTTGTCAGCACGGAGAGACACTTATGGCTCAACCTGTCGGGCATCAGAGACAAGGACAAAGTTTTCCTTCTCGATGCCCCGGTTTCACCTTCTGGCTTATTTGGTGACGCTATGAATGTAGTTATCACCAGGTTCCAGAAGGCAAAGAGTCACGAGGAAGCCTTCGGGCAATTCCTTCCTCGCTGCACTCAGGGGGAGGGGCTGTCGGCCACCCAGTCCCGCCCCGGTCCTTCTTGAAGGGAGGCTCAGAAACAAAGCATGGCAAGTCATGCTCCCCCTCATAGAGACTGGGGCCAGCTCATCGCCCTCAGCAGCCCCCAAAGCAAGACTTCAGGGCAGTCATTTCTAAGAAGAAAAAACCCTGACGGTCTTGCGCCCAGCCTTGTGGGTGTAGCCCCACCATGAAACCACTCCATTCCCGTCACCACTTACTCCAGTATTTGAGAGGCTGCCATGTCCTTGGGCGGGTGGACAACACGGCAGTAAACTCTTACATACAGGTGAAACTCGAAAAATTAGAATATCGTGCAAAAGTTCATTAATTTCAGTAATTCAACTTAAAAGGGTAAACTAATATATTATATAGACTCATTACAAGCAAAGTAAGATATTTCAAGCCTTTATTTGATATAATTTTGATGATTATGGCTTACAGCTTATGAAAACCCCAAATTCAGAATCTCAGAAAATTAGAATATTGTGAAAAGGTTCAGTACTGTAGGCTCAAAGTGTCACACTCTAATCAGCTAAACACCTGCAAAGGGTTCCTGAGCCTTTAAATGGTCTCTCAGTCTGGTTCAGTTGAATTCACAATCATGGGGAAGACTGCTGACCTGACAGTTGTGCAGAAAACCATCAATGACACCCTCCACAAGGAGGGAAAGCCTCAAAAGGTAATTGCAAAAGAAGTTGGATGTTCTCAAAGTGCTGTATCAAAGCACATTAATAGAAAGTTAAGTGGAAGGGAAAAGTGTGGAAGAAAAAGGTGCACAAGCAGCAGGGATGACCGTAGCCTGAGGATTGTCAGGAAAAGGCCATTCAAATGTGTGGGGGAGCTTCACAAGGAGTGGACTGAGGCTGGAGTTACTGCATCAAGAGCCACCACACACAGGCGGGTCAAATGTCAAACGTCTTACCTGGGCTAAAGAAAAAAAGAACTGGTCTGTTGCTCAGTGGTCCAAAGTCCTCTTTTCGGATGAGAGCAAATTTTGCATCTCATTTGGAAACCAAGGTCCCAGAGTCTGGAGGAAGAATGTAGAGGCACACAATCCAAGATGCTTGAAGTCCAGTGTGAAGTTTCCACAGTCTGTGTTGGTTTGGGGAGCCATGTCATCGGCTGGTGTTGGTCCACTGTGCTTTATTAAGTCCAGAGTCAACGCAGCCATCTACCGGGACATTTTAGAGCACTTCATGCTTCCTTCAGCAGACAAGCTTTATGGAGATGCTGACTTCATTTTCCAGCAAGACTTGGCACCTGCCCACACTGCCAAAAGTACCAAAACCTGGTTCAATGACCATGGTATTACTGTGCTTGATTGGCCAGCAAACTCGCCTGACCTGAACCCCATAGAGAATCTATGGGGCATTGCCAAGAGAAAGATGAGAGACATGAGATCAAACAATGCAGAAGAGCTGAAGGCCGCTATTGAAGCATCTTGGTCTTCCATAACACCTCAGCAGTGCCACAGGCTGATAGCATCCATGCCACGCCGCATTGAGGCAGTAATTAATGCAAAAGGGGCCCAAACCAAGTACTGAGTACATATGCATGATTATACTTTTCAGAGGGCCAACATTTCTGTATTTAAAATCCTTTTTTTTATTGATTTCATGTAATATTCTAATTTTCTGAGATTCTGAATTTGGGGTTTTCATAAGCTGTAAGCCATAATCATCAAAATTATATCAAATAAAGGCTTGAAATATCTTACTTTGCTTATAATGAGTCTATATAATATATTAGTTTCACCTTTTAAGTTGAATTACTGAAATTAATGAACTTTTGCACGATATTAAAATTTTTCGAGTTTCACCTGTAAACCATCAAGGAGGTCTACGTTCACGCCAGCTCAACAGACTGGCATGGCAGATTCCCCTGATTCTCAATACAGAAAATACCGACATGGAAGTGGAAATTCCACCCCAGGTAGTGGAAGAAATCTGGGTGAGATTTTACAGGGTGGAAGTGGACCTCTTTGCCTCTCAACAGACAGCGCAATGTCCCCTCTACTTCTCTCTGAGTCACCCAGCCTCCCTGGGTCTGGACACGATGGCACATACATGGCCCAAAATGCGCCTGTATGCGTTTCCTCCGGTTTCTCTGCTCCCTGGAGTCTTGGCCAGAGTTCGCCATCAAGGGTCTTGCCTCTTACTGATAGCGCCACGCTAGCCGAACATGGTATGGTTTTTCGGAGATAATGTCTCTCCTCGACGGCTCACCTTGGGTGATTCCAGACAGGAGGGACCTCCTGTCTCAGGGGACAATATTTCATCCATATATTTCAGCTGTGAAACCTTCATGTTTTGCCCCTGAAGGGTACCAACTGAGGGACACTGGGTTTTCACCTAAGGTTATCGAGACCATTTTAAGTGCTAGGGCTCCTAGCACTCCTAAGAATCTACGCCAATAAATGGGGTGTCTTTGAAAGATGCTGCAGTGAACATAATGCAGATCCAGTTAACTGCCAGATTGCTTCAGTTCTGGACTTTCTGCAGGAACAATTGTAAGCAGGCACATGCCCCACCACTCTCAGGGTTTACGTGGCCGCTCTATCGGCTTGCCAATCCTTGATTGACAGGGTGCCGTTGGGGAGACATCCTCTGCTCGCTCGCTTCGTTTGTGGAGCCATGCGAGACCTCCTGCTAGGACCAGGATCCCTTCATGGGACTTAGCAATAGTCCTTGAGGGTCTGGTTGAGACCCCTTCGAACCTCTAAAGTCAGCGTCTGAAAAACGTCTGACTCTCAAGATGGTTTTTCTTATGGCAATTACTTCTCTCCTGCTTAGATTTTGCCCCAGGAATGGCTAAAGCAACTTTGTCCAGTCCTTGCCCTTAAGACTTACAGTCAGGACCATAAATATTGGGACATCGACACAATTCTAATCCTTTTGGCTCTATACACCACCACAATGGATTTGAAATGAAACGAACAAGATGTGCTTTAACTGCAGACTTTCAGCTTTAATTTGAGGGTATTTACATCCAAATCAGGTGAACGGTGTAGGAATTACAACAGTTTGTATATGTGCCTCCCACTTTTTAAGGGACCAAAAGTAATGGGACAATTGGCTGCTCAGCTGTTCCATGGCCAGGTGTGTGTTATTCCCTCATCCCATTTACAAGGAGCAGATAAAAGGTCCAGAGTTCATTTCAAGTGTGCTATTTGCATTTGGAATCTGTTGCTGTCAACTCTCAATATGAGATCCAAAGAGATGCCACTATCAGTGAAGCAAGCCATCATTAGGCTGAAAAATCAAAACAAACCCATCAGAGAGTTTGGAACATTCTTAAAAAGAAAGAATGCACCGGTGAGCTCAGCAACACCAAAAGACCCGGAAGACCACGGAAAACAACTGTGGTGGATGACCGAAGAATTCTTTCCCTGGTGAAGAAAACACTCTCCAGGAGGTAGGTGTATGTGTGTCAAAGTCAACAATCAAGAGACGACTTCACCAGAGTGAATACAGAGGGTTCACCACAAGATGTAAACCATTGGTGAGCCTCAAAAACAGGAAGGCCAGATTAGAGTTTGCCAAACAACATCTAAACAAGCCTTCACAGTTCTGGAACAACATCCTATGGACAGATGAGACAAAGATCAACTTGTAACATGTTTGTGATGTGGCAGGCTGGTTCTCTCCGCACACATTCATATGATTTTATAGTTTGGATGTTCATGCCATAAGGGGCTCTTATGTCCTTAAGTCAACATCACAAACTCATGTCTGAGACCTCTCGCGCTCTTGTGAGCACAACTACACATACATGAGCACAAACCATCACTCCCTCTCACTTTTCTTAAATTCCAACCTTTAATTGATCCCTTTTTATTCCTTCGATTTATAGGCCAAAAAAATAACCTTAGAAAGTTTGCAGCATCATTATTTCAATTTTACACAGAGACATGTACTGTAGGTCTGTTACTAAAGTTGATGCTTCCACTTTTATTTTTTTACATAGGCGAAAATTGTCATTTTGACCCCCCTGTACAAAATAATCTATTACTCAGTAAATACTGATCCATCATCATTGGATCTTTCATCATCATTAAGGTTAATCTTTCTTCAGAAAAAGATAATAATTTCAGCCTTGTAAGTTTATGAAATTTGGTTGATTTGACATTAACACAGTTACATTTTTTATATTTGTTGATTGTTGTTGTATTGTTGTGATAAATGCATGTAGTTCCCATCAATAGGGTGGAATGTAGTAAAAATAACAACAGCATCTGACACATTCAGTGGTGTAACAGTCAGCCCAGATATAGCTCTGTAGGCTTTGATCAGCTCAAGCAGATGTTCAGGAAGCATGCCTTGGCCACAAATCTGCAAATAAATTGTGTTTAGGAACACCACTACAGACTAATAAGATTTGATAACTATGAGATTCATGTATATATTACAGAATCACATTAACCCTTTAATGCTGGAAGTATCACGACAATGTTCTTTTTTTATTCAGAATTGCAAACATAACTAAATATATTTAAAATGTTTCTACTGTTTTTGCTTTTGCAAATGGTATAAGTGCAAACAACTGAACATGATGCGCATGATGAGAGCAATGGCAGAAGTCAATATTTTCATTGTAAAATAATGTTTCGGAATCGTAAAATAATGTTTCGGCTTCACAAGTCGCGTAGACTACTTTTATGTGTGAATTCATGGATACTTGACTCTTGAGGCACCATTTGGCGTTCCTATAATCACCCTTTCAGTTTTCTGAGAAACATACTCTTAGTTTCTGTAAGTACTCTAAAGAACTATAAGGACTCTCAATGGTTCCTTCAGAAACCCCATCATAAGGGAAATCTTGAAGTTCCTCAAATACATGAATAGTATATTTGAGGCCTCTTAAAGGATGACTGGAGGATCTCCAGGGGGGTCCCCAGGTGTGGCAGGTGAAGAACCCCAAATAGTGCTTTGAGTGTCTTTTAATTTTTTCAGTGTAGATGACAGCACATTTACGGTTCAAAAAGGTTCAAATAAATTGTTAAACCTGATTATTAAGACTTTTACAGTCTTTTAAAAGTTTTAGAGAACTGAATTTTCTTCACATAGTCAGACCAAACAACCCTCACCACACAAGCTTTGCAGAGCACAAATAATTGATGATGCTCCCAGTGGGATGAGGTATCCAGTATCACTTCACCTGACCAACTGTTACCACATGCAATAGAGACAATCCACTGGATTTCACAACAGAAATAAAACATATATCCATCATGCCTCACACACACAGACAGATTAGACCTGGAATTAGTAAAGAGTGTTTGTACAAATGCAAACACGAATGCCTGTAAAAATCAAAATGTGATCAGAAACACATTTTTGCTTATTTTGGGCATATAAATGAAAGCAGCATTTGTTGTCATTTAAAGTCGCACATTTGGCAGTGACTCGTGCTGCCATTGCCATTCCCATGAGTACCAACAGGCCGTGGGGGGCGGGTGTGTGTGTTGAAATTGATTGTAAGCGTTTAATTATTTAGACCGGCCCTCACAATTTAGTGAGGTTTCTTTGGTTACATTCAGAAACGCTTTCATAGCAAAACAAGGGAATATTATCCCTCACAGGCCCCTGTGGAAAGTCTGACATCCCTCAAACGTTACACAGATAGAGACAGACCATTATATGACAACACAGAAACCAGAGGTGTGTAGTAACGTGCTTCATTTACGCTGCAATATTTGCTTGAGAAACTTTTTAGGCAAAAAGTGTGTTGTATTATACATGCAGAAGAATTGAAACGACATGATTTGAATCTAGGATTTACCCAATCTTAATCCTGGAATTCTACAACGTCATAAATGAAAAACTTCAGGTGCCAGTAAATCTCACATCTGGCCAATAAAACTAACAAAGAGACTTGTCTAGTTCCCATATGACTTGAAAACTTCTCTGCAAAGAGGCCCCTAAGTTCAAAGGTCGAAGCAATAAAAGACAGAACACACACTCTTGGCTATATTCAAAACGATTGACTGTGGTATATTTTGATAATCCCTGTTTCTAAAAGATTTCGCTTTAAAGCTGTACCTAAATATGTGTGATATTTTCAGTAAGCCATGAGAATAAAGCCAGTGCTGAAACGGTTTCACATGCATCAACCCGAGGGGGCGTGACCACCGCCGAGACAATGCATCGACACGATATCGAGTGGGTGACGGAAGGAGAACCAAGATAAATGTCGGAGTCAGTTCTCCTCTGGTTAAACAGCAAGAATACAATGCCAATATTATTTATTTATGTGTAGTTCAAGTCAAGGTTTAAATTAGTAAACTAAATAAGTGTTGGGGCGAATGTTTAAAAAATATTTTGTATGAACTGTCAGATTAATGACTCTAAAGTCCATCCTGAAATTAACTTCAGAAGTGCACACAGATGCATCCTTTGTTATTTGGCTAATTAAGGTTTTAGTTGGCAATTATTGTCTATGTATTACATTTTAAGAGCGTAGTTCATCCATATGGGTTTATGATGCCAGCAAAGGTCAGTGAGGTGCATCCCAGTTCGACTGGCAGCTTGTGGCAGTTCATTTCGGGGAAGTCCAAGGTTCAGGCAGTGGTCAGTGTATCCTATGTCTTATGGTTGACACAGGCATCAGTTCATCCTCTGTGAAGTACATCGTAGTAGACTGAAGTGATGTCTGGCTGGCTCAGGCTACAGTTAGTTATCATCACTCAGTGACACATAGCAGTGGGAGTCAAATATATCACCTAAATTCACAGTACATCCACGAGAGTCAAATAATATTTAGCTGCTTATTTTTAGAGGTTTTTGCTCCAATAATTAGTACCTCTGTTTTGTCTGAGCTTTTTTGCCATCCAATCTTTAATTTCATTGATTCACTCTTCTAACCGGGAGAATATTGTGAAATTGCATCAGGTATCGAAGAAATATAAAGTTGGGTGTCATCATCATAACAGTGAAAACTAATTCCACAGTTCTTGATAATGTCTCCCAGGGGATGCGTACTGTATATAGGCAGAGGCCATACAACTGACCACTGTGGCACTTATGTTAACATAAGGTTGATCTTACAATTCCTAGTTTGCACAGACAAATTGGTAGCGACTGGATAATTAGGACCTCTCAAGCCCATCCAAGAGAATGTAATGATCTTTGGCATTGAAGGCAGCACTAAGATCTAAAAGCACTAGAAAAGAAATGCAGCCGTAATCAGATGATAAGAGCAAGTAATTTATAACTGTGAAAAGTGCAGTCTCTGTTCTATGATTGGAGCCTTAACATTGACTGAAATTCTTCATATATATACAATTTCTCTATAAAAAAGAACATAGTTGTGAGGACATTACATTTTCTAGTATTTTAGACATAAATGGGAGATTTGAGATCATTCTATAATTAGCCAACTATCTAGGATCAAGCTATGGTTTCTTGATAAGCGGTTTGATAACTGCCAGCTTAAGGTTTCTTAGGACATGCCTTAAGGATAATGAAGAATTAATAATATTTGGAAGAGGTTCTGAGATTTCACCTCTTTTATGAGCTTAGTTGGTATTGGATCTAACGTCCATGTTGTTGCTCATTGGGAATAATATGACACACTGTCTTCATGCATTTACATTGATGTAAAGGCCCCAAAAGCTTGCTGGTCTCTACACAGTATCCAATTACTTTGGGAGGCAGAGGGCAGGTTGAGGTTTCATCACCAGGTAGTTTCCAAACAATAACAGTAGCAGCAAGGAGTACTTCATCACTCTTATACAACAATAAAAACCCCACAAAAATGTCAGACATAAAAAGTGTTCAGGAACAGTGGAGGAAACAAGTGCTCTATTTGCAATATAGTCTTCTACGGAGATCCTAGATAAGCTAGAGAGATCGCAAAGAAAAAAAATTCTACTTGGAGAAACAGCAAGACATGATACATGTTGGCTTCAATCGGACTAAATCATACACATTTTTAAAACTTTAAAGAGAGTTCAGGGACCATAAGAGACCCAAGAAAGTGTGTCTTGGAATCTGTGCTTGGACACTGACCATCTAGATAACTAACTGGGGCATTGATTTCAGTCAGTCTCCTTTGAGATAAACACCAAATAGTCTTCTGCAGCTGATCTATCATTTATTATATTTGCCAACTTATTAGCTTTCCTAACATTCTTCTCATCTTATTTTGTGCATTGTTTTGTTCAGTAAGGGGATATTTGTCCAGCTACTCACTAAGTGAGGTAGATTTGTTATTGAAACCGGTAGGACTATAAATCAAGACATAAGCATATTATATGCAATGGCAAAATCCACGGTTACTGTTTATAGTACTTAGCAAGTTAAACCACATTAAAAAGCTTATACATTATAATGTAATTATATTACCTGTCGTCTTGTATTTAGTATCATCTCTGGCAATCTTGTTGAGAAATGTAATAGTGTTGGATCACATTTCTTTGTATGTTTTAAAGATGTCCTCAAAAACAGGAGTTAAAACTGTAGGCTACACAAACACTATGACACTGCGTGTTTTTTTGGGGGGGGGGTGGGGGGGTTTGGTTGAGGTAGTCATATAAAACTACCATGTTGCTACATAACCTGTTATGCCCCCTCTCAGTTCTCAGGTCAGTGGAAATGTGTGGTCGATTTAAAATAAGCTCCAGATTTCCCGGCCGTGAACCAGCTGAGCACAGGCTCAGCATGAGAAACATTCCCATTTTGGTGGAAAAGGGATATCAGTACTTTGTTTACCAGTGCCTCCATCCAAAATGGTGGTGGGGGCATGTTTGATGATGTAATCAAATACATCTATAGCTTGGTACAAAAAAGAAAGTGGCAGAAACTGATGCGCTCAATAACAGCGCAATATATTATTCTGTCTTCCAGAGTTCACATTTAAACAGTGTTTTTTTTCACAAAAACATTGGATTTAGCATGTTTCTGAGATGGATTATTGGGATGTGTTCCTCTACTAGGCTATTCAGATTAGTGATTGGTGGATATGTTTATTCAGTGATATGTTCTTAAATTATTACAATGAATGTGTTTTTATGTACATAGCAGGCAATTAGGAATTCTGTGGTAGTGGGGCCCATTCCAGAAACATGATTTACCTTGTAATGAATATTTATAGTAATTAAAATATATCATAGTATAAAATATGACATCGTTTAAAAATTGAAGCAGTAGTTATAAATAATAATATTATCAAAACATTAAAACAATTTTGACAATTCTCTTCTGTGTACTAATGTGTACTAATGTATATTATGCCGCCGGACAAGCTGGCTCCGCCCTGCACGCCATGGCTCTCCTGCAAGTCCTCCAAGCCAAGGCGCTGAAAGAACTGCATGAGGGTAGTTCCGCCCCGGCATTGATGCAGGAGCTGTGCTCAGTGACTGACCTTGCCGTCCAGGCAACACAAGTTATTCCGCGGTTTCTCGGGCAGACGATGTCCACACTATTGATCCAGGAGCGCCATCTGTGGTTGAACATGGCCGTGAGGAGAATCTTTTTTTTTACCTTTTCCTTTAGTGGTATCCAAACATTCAACAAAAGAGCAGTGTCCTCAGTCCCTGGATCACATAACCAGTGTGTTCGGCCGTCACTCTGACCACCGGCTTTTCGCTCTCTCTGGCAAGTTCAATGAACCGGCAGCATCTCCTCTGGCACACCAAGCTGTGGCACAGATGTACTCAAACCCGGACAGTTTCACCAGACCACGGGGACGAAACACCTTCTCCCCCCTCCTCGACCGATCAAGTGCTTTGATTTCTCTTGAGGGCTCAAACCCCGTCAATGTGGCCTCCCTGGCTAGGCCCCGCCACAAGGCCCCACCTGCCGGTATGTCTGACAAATTGTTCCCCTGGTAATCATCGCATGGAGTTTGGACGCGTGGCTCACACTTTTCTACCATCGCGATGGCTGACCCAGACAGTCTGACTCGACTACGTGATTCAGTTCGCCAGGTGCCCACCCAGGTTTGGCAGCGTCCACTACACCATGGTGAACGGCAAGAATGCCGCCACCTTGCGCGCGAAAATTGCCACCCTTCTATGGAAGCACGCGATAGAGTCTATCCCTCCAGCCGAAATGAAGAGTGGATTCTACAGCCCCTAGTTCATTGTACCGAAAAAGGCACTGGGTTGCGGCCAATCTTGAATTTACGAGTTCTGAACCGGCCTTACACAGACTCCCGTTCAAGATGTTGTGGCGTATTCTAGTGAGCGTCCGGCATCAAGATGGTTCACGGCGGTAGACCTGAAGGACGTGTACTTCCACATCTCAATTCTACCTCGACGCATTCCCTTCCTGCGGTTTGCATTCGAGGGTCAGGCCTACCAGTACAAAGTCCTCCATTTCGGTCTGTCCTTGTCCCCTCGCGTCTTCATGAAGGTTGCAGAGGCTACCCTTGCCCCGTTAAGGGAAGTGGGCGCCCGCATTCTTCACTACCTCGATGACTGGCTAATCCTAGCTCACTCTCGGGACATGTTGTGTGCACAAAGGGACCTGGGGCTCGCGCACCACAGCCAGCTAGGGCTTCGGGTCAACTGGGAAAAGAGCAAGCTCCTCCTGGTTCAGAGCATCTCTTTTCTCGGTTTGGAGAGGATTCGATGATGGCGCGCCTCACGAACGAGCGCGCACAGTCGGTACTGACCAGTCTGAAGGCATTCAGATAGAAGACAGCAGCCCCACTGAAACAATTTCAGGGGTATATGTCATCCTCGGCAGTGGCCACACCGCTCGGGTTGATGCATATGAGACCACTTCAACACTGGCTCCAGACTCGAGTCCCGAGATTGGCATGGCACCATGGCACACAGAGTGTGGCCATCACATGATCTGTCGTCACCTCTTCAGCTCACATTTCTATGGGCAGGGGTTCCCCTAGAACAGGTCTCCAGGTGTGTGGTGGTCACAACCGACGCCTCCAAGACAGGCTGGGGCGCTACATGCGACGGGCATGTGGCCGCCAGCCCCTGGATGGCCCCTGGTTGTTGGCAATACTGCTCGTCCTGTGGAGGTTCCGGCCATTGATCCAGGGCAAGCATGTGTTGGTTCGAACAGACAACACTACGATAGTGGCATATATCAACCGCCGGGTTACGCTCCCCTCGCATGTCACAACTTGCACGCCGTCTCCTCCTCTGGAGTCAGCAGCTCCTCAAATCGCTGCGAGCCCAGGTGACCTCAACGCCATGGAGGACGGGCTGTCACAACATGTCACTCGCTATGGAGAGTGGAGACTCCACCCTCAGGTGGTTCAGCTAATTTGGATTCGATACGGGTAGACCTGTTCGCCTCCCCACTGAATCCTCCCATTGCCCGTCTTTGCTGAGGTGGGCCTCCGTCATGGTATACCCTGACGGAGGCCCACCTCAGCAAAGACGCGCTGGCACACAGCTGACCAGACTCTGTGCAAGGTCAGGGAGAATGAGGAGCAGGACTACTGGCCCACCCAGACTTGGTTCTCGGACCTCATGCTCCTCGTGTCAGCCCCTCCCTGGAAAATTTCACTGAGGAAAGACCATCTTTCTCACGAAAGAAAAAAGAGATGGTTCACCATCTCTAGCTGACATTTGCAGAGCAGCGGACTGGGCTACACCCAACACCTTTGCGAGATTCTACAATCTCCGGGTTGAGCCAGTCTCGTCCAATGTTTTAGCAGGAACGAATGGGTAAGTCTGGTCGACCGGCCGGTTTACCGCTTACACCTAGCACCTTAAGCTGAAGATGTGCGTTGTTGATTTCCAGCAGTGTTCAAAGATGTGTTCCCTGGTTGATTTCCTCCTAGCCCTGTGGCAGATGAGTTTACGGAGAAACTCACTGCCAGCCCAGTACTTGTGCTAACTACACCCCGTACTGGGACAGGTGCTCCGCATGTGCTGGTTCCCATAGGCAACCCCTTGCAATGTATATTCCGCTGAAAAACATTTCCCTGTTGGCAAACTGCATCTTCCTTGGGCAGAGAGCCCCTCTGCCCCAGTCTCCGAGCTTCCTCCCCCATTGGGCAGGACCTAGCATGGGACTTCTCCACATGACATCTGGTTGGAGTGTGGTCTCCGCAGTGTCTTCCCCTTGGGAGGGATACACGTAAACCAGTTCAGCTAGTTGTGGCATTTTTGTAGTGGACCCCTAGAGTCACTACATCGACACAACGTCAAGTTAGTGACAGATAGGGAATGCCTTGGTTACTTTTAGAACCTCCGTTCCCTGATGGAGGGAAAGAGACGTTGTGTCTCTCCTGCCACAATGCTGAACTACCCGCTGAAATGGCCGAGACCTTATTCTCGGCTCCTCAGCACAAAGCCTAATGAGCGGCATTCACGTCCCCTCCTTTTATACCCGTATGTCTGGGGGAGTAGCATGCAAATACCACTGGCCAATTC
Organism: Xyrauchen texanus; assembly: GCF_025860055.1. Lineage (NCBI taxonomy): Eukaryota > Metazoa > Chordata > Actinopteri > Cypriniformes > Catostomidae > Xyrauchen > Xyrauchen texanus. Next base: position 45,666,891 of record NC_068290.1, on the reverse strand, counting down.
CATTGGCCTTTAATCAAAGATCAGAGGCATCTCGGTCTCAAGAGTGTCACATTGTGTCACTACATCGACACAATGTCTCGTTCCCTCCATCAGGGAATGGAGGTAACAAAAGTAACCAGGGCGTTTTTCTTTTTTATGTTTTTTTGGTTCTGGGGGAAGTTTGGGTTTGATTGCTGCATTAATGTTGGAATGTGGTCGTTTTTGACACACAATCTATTTTTTCTCATTTGTCAAAAGGTCAAAGGTAAAATTAATGGAGTGTGAATGGATTGGGGCACCCCTGAAGGCGTACCCTTAGTGGCTGTGATCCCCCCCCCCCTTTTAAGTGTCCCTTATATTAAAACTTCAAAATTGGCAAACCTACCGATGACTCTAGATAATCGATCCATTTCTCAACATCCCCCACTCTTGTAACCACCTCAGTGAATTTCGTCTCTATGGCAGTGATCAATCGACATAATTACAGCAAGAACAGTTAAGGATCAGGATGTGTCGAATCTCACTGGTTTATGACATAAAAAGTATTAAAACTAGCAAAGTGCGCAGAGCTCGTCGTTCTCACATCCGAACCTTGCATGGAGTCACATGACTCCCGACGTTAAAATATTGTCAAAAAATTTGGCTAACTGATTAAGTAGTTATGACATCTCTTACACATATAGATCAGTTGGGGTTTATTTGGGTGGTAGCTCTTCTGATTTAGGTTTTTCATCAATATCATACTCTGGTCACTCCATCTCACTTGATGCCAAAAAGGCGTTTGATATGGTAGAATTGGATTATCTTTATAAGATTTTGGAAATGTACGGGTTCGGGAATACTTTTATTGGTTTGATTAAGATCAAACCAATAAAACCCGTTAGCAGCAGTACAAACGAATGGATTAATTTCAGATTATTTTACTCTGGATAGGGGCACCTGGCATGGTTACCCTCTTTCCCCAATATTGTTCTGTCTTGCCCTGAAAACATTAGAAGCCGCGATAAGAAAGGAGGATGATTTTCCAGGGGTTCTGGTGGTAGGTTTGGTGCATAAGCTTTTGCTTTATGCAGATGATATTTTATTATTCATCTCCGACCCTACTAGATGTATGCCTTGCCTCCACAGAATTAGTCATTCCTTTTCTAATTTCTCAGGATACAGATTTATTTGGTCTAAATCTGAAGCTTTGGCTCTAACAGTGTACTGCCCAGAAGAGGCTTTAAAACTGGGCGCCTTCCAGTGGCCAAAACAGGGCATTAAGTATTTGGGTATTTTATTCCAAGCAAATTTGTATGATTTAGCTATTTTATAGCATAGCGAATCCTTCATTTTAAATGGTAATCATCCCAGGTTACATGTCAGTAAATTGCATAGGCCGATTGACAAAGGTGGGCTAGGCCTACACAAGATTTTGTTTTATTATTATGCATTCAATCTCAGACATTTGGCTCATTGGTCACTTCCACCTGAGAGAGCCCCTGCCTGGTTTTGTATTTAATAGAAAGTTCTTGACCCTATTTAACTATTGCAAAGCCTTTAAATCAAACTCATCAGAGAAGTTAAGTTACACCCCGTTATCTCGCATTTGTACTCGGTATGGACAAAAGTGTTTAATTCTGACATTTATTTAAATGTTGCCTCAAGCATATGGCTGAGCCCAAAATTATTTATTAATAAGTCTCCTTTCTGCTGGTTAGAGTGGACTGTGTGGGAGGTTAATACACTTGGTGACCTATGTGAGAGTGGAGTGTTGAGATATCCAGATCTCAGTTCTTTAGGTATTTACAGCTGCGCCATCTGCTCTTTACTATTTATGAGTGGCATACACCCCCCTAAAGTGGCAGATACTCTAGGAGTAACTGCTTTTGGAAAAGGTCATGAGACATCAGTGTATTACTCCCTGCTAATTCAGAGTCTGGGGGATGGAGCTTTAACTTATTTCACGAGATTATGGGACAAAGATTTAAACTTGTATTGGAGTGTGGACTAGGATTCTAAAAAACATCAAGTCTACATGTAGAGATGCAAGGGTGCACTTTACGCAATTCATGATTTTATATAAATTCTATTGGACCCCATCTAGATTGTATAGGCTTGGTCTTAAAGTCACTTTCACCTGCTGGCGATACAAAGATGGAGACACAACTCATGTATTTTGGTGGTTGGTTAAGATCCAAGAATTTTGGTTGAAGCTTCAGAGGTTTATGTGTGAAATATTGGGCACTCAAATTTAATTTTGCCCCAGGCTCTGTATTTTAGACGATGGGGCAGTCATCAATGTAATCATAAACACATAAAAATAAGGTCCAAACCAGTGTTATGATCAGCAGTCAGATTGTTTTAAGGGGATGTAATTTGGCTGGACTGTCCTCATTTCAAGAGTGGTGCATGGAGATGGGGAGGGTGGCGGCTTTCAAGGAAGTGTTATTTAAATAAGCAGCGATACTGAATTCTCGCATGAACTTGCCGACACGCTTACATCATGCTTCGCATCAACTGCTGGCATGAAGCGCTTTTTAAAAGTTAATAAAGTTTTTTTTTACACAAACTTATCAACTTGCTTCAGAAGTCATTCTTCTGAAGACTTCTATCAAAATTGATTGATCGAATCATTGGTGGATTACTTTAATGCTGCCTAAATATTACTTTTAGACCGTCAAAGTGCTGGCACCATGTACTTCCATTACTTACATACTTCTAAATATCTTCATTGGTATTCTTTTGAATAAACACAGACATACATGTCTGGGATGGCATCAGGGTAAGTGAATAATGAGAGAATTTTCATTTTTGGGTGAACTATTCCTTAAAATTAAAAAGAATAGCTAAAATAATATCCTTGTCCATTGTGAACATTCAATGTAGTTGCATACAAAGCACCGCACACACACAGAGGTCACTTGCCAACCAACCTACTGATCAACTTCAAAGATCACCAAACTTAGACTCCACACAAAATCCAAAAATCACCATCATATGAGCATATAATATGTCCATATAATATGTCAATCACGGAGATTCCCATCGAGATCGCTGTATTTAGACATCCAAAGGTATCTGTGATCATGCCTTAACATTATTAAGACTGTTAATTGTGAGCCAATTCACTAGAGAGGAGAGCAGCACCTTCCCTGGAGGGATAAAGCACATCTCTCTTTGGGAGGTCAGGTCTATCCTGTCACTTTGATCAGTAATGTTTATTGTGTGGTGACATGATCCTGACGACCATGTTCTGTGTTTGTGTTTTCATGTTCGGAGCATGGTGTCTGGGTCCTGACTCTTCTGTCTTGTTTGGTTCGGTTCTGGGTCGGGATCCAGACATTTATGCTCCATGTCTCATCTTTGTGAGCAGATGGATGTTTGGTTAATCATCGCCATGTGCACTCATGTCTGTTTTGATCTTGTATGTTAGCACAGTGTTTCTCAACCTTGTTCCTGGAGTCCCTCCAACACTGTACATTTTGTATATCTCCCTTTTCTGATACACCCAGTTCAGGTTTGGAGTCTCCACTAATGAGCTGATGAGTTGAATCTGGTGTGTTTCATTAGGGAGATATCCAAAATGTTGAGAACCACTGTGTTAGCACATGGTTTTGTGTTTGTCTGCCATGTGCTTCCCCGACTTCGCCTCCTTGTTTCCTCTTCACTCTCCCTCATTGAGTCCTTGTTGTTGCTCTTTCCTCCCTATATATTGTGCCCTTCTGCTGGATGGCAGAGGCAGGCTAAATACATACAAATTGTGTCATTTTTCCCCATCGTGTCCTTTAAAAGTCAGTGTGACACACATAGCAAAAGACGTTGGCATTGTCGATATTGCTTCAAGATATTACATTTAATTCTTCCGTCCAGCTGTTGTTAAATTTACATGTATATATTTTTTTTTTCACCGGAGTACCACCTTAGTCTTCTCTTCCCATCTACCAGTGATGCTTGATTCAACCCATGTCTACTATCTGTGCAGATATCAACAGCACAAATGGGTTGTAGGTTGCCAGGTTGAAGTCACAAATGGGTTGAAATTTGTATGATGTGTCGATTGTGTGAGTAGGATGCGTTTCATACAAGATCTAGCAACTGGACAACCTCGGATTATTATATTGATGTGATTATTCATATAATGAGGTTTGGACCATATAAATTATGGGAGTTTCCCAGGAGAAATAACAAAACGGGAGGGGGGCAGGAGATGGGTGTGAAATACGGGAGACTCCCAGGAAAAACGGGAGTGTTGACAGATATGGAGTTTGAAAGATTGTGATAGAAATGCAAAAAGCCACAATAAATGTAACAAAAATTAAGGTGTTAAAGCATTAAAGCCACAGATCTTTCGAAGTGATAATTATCGGACAATTCTGACAAAGTTTCCTTACTTGGGCAGTGCCTGCGCTAAAAGCAGAGCAAGACATTGGTTGTTTTTATGAATGGCATACTAACTACTTTTACTATTTCTTTTTAACATAGATTTGACAGATGCAATAAGAGTTGTATTGGTAGCATGCCTTTCCAGACATGGGCACTGTCTGCAGCATTTTTCAAATTAAGTTCTAAGCATTGCTTGACACCCTGATGCAAATCATGTTCATTTCATATCCAAAATTGGATAGCTACAGTCTGCTGGCCAATTAATATTTTGAAGGACGTTTAAGAGATTTAATGCACATTACAATGAACCTATGGGTACTATTTCTTTCAATAAGTGAGGGGAAGATTATTTTCTGCAAACCAGTTCTTTCTGACAGTTCGTTTCAATGAACCGGTTAAAAAACGATTCAACAGTACTTTTATGTAATTATGTCACTAGTACATAATGCTATCAACATGGTGTCGTGGAATACACACTCAATCAGAAATATGCACTTATATATGGCTCTATTTGGATGTGTTTATTACATTTTATTCAATTAAGTTATAATGATATGGGTGTTTATTTTCATCATTGATTCATTCAGTGATCCTGCACATCAAATACGACTGACAACTATTGAAACGTTTTTGCATTTTTTTTATAACAATGTTGTTTAATAAATCTAGTTGAATGCATGTTTTATTTATTATAAATTAAACTTCCCCGGTTCACGCATGCTCATCAACAGTTCACTCACCAGTTCTCAGTATTTCAGACATGTGACAATTCCCAGTTCTGTGTACTGGTCAGTGTTGTAGTACGGTCTTGGTCTCAAGACTTTTTGAAGGTCTCATCTAAGAATCAACAGCATTTTTACTCTGTCTTGTCTCGGTCTCAGACAAAGAGGACTCTAACTTGACTAATTTCTCATTTGAAATTTGTGTTACTGTTAAAGCCTGTCACTCCTCCCCGCCCCTTCACATGCATTCCAAGAAAGTGAATGAGGGTAACAGGAGAAGACACTGTGGCTGTCTGAGAGATGTCAGCCAAATCTTCTGTAATACAATTTGGCGACCTAAACCAGTGTTTCCCAACCACTGTGCCCACTAGTGTGCCAGGAATGATTGTCAGGTGTGCCATGGAAAATTATCTGAAAATAAATAAATACAGTTCTTCTACAGTAGAAGAGTTTTAAAGTTGCCAATTCAGAATATTTTCCATTACAATGTATTTTATGCCACCATTTAAAATATTTTGTCCGTCATAACTTTATTGTTCTAACAAAATCTAGTCCGCTGTCAAACGCAAATCCTCACATGCCCACAAAATTATTCTTCATCACACTTGTAGTAAAAACATTCAGTCAGTGAACAGAATATATGAATATAATATACAACAGGTGTATTGTTTTACTCAAAGACTAAAAGCTGTTTATTTGTGCACAGCAGAGTTACAGATGTTATGAATAGATGTGGCTTACTTGTCGCGTTTCTCTCATGAAACATAAAAAGAATATGAGAAACTGTTACATATGATTACTAAAAGCAAATTCTCCTGTTTTAAACAAGTCCAAAAAACACTGTGATATTGATGTATAGATTCTGGGGGCGGCGGCTCCCATATCCTACTGCCTGCCGGATCCAAACCCTGTCAGTGTGACTTATGTGTTTTTTCTCTCTCTATCAACAATGCAGTTTTGATCCAGTGAGACTTATAGTCAGGTGCGACTTTATTTCCGGAAAATACAGTAAATAAATAAAAATGTATTTGCTGTGCCGTTGCAAGAATGAATTTGCAAGAACAAATCTACAAATTGGAAAAGACACAAATTTGTTGGTTTTTCATTATCCAATTAGCATCTGTGACATATGTTGGAAACTCAGAAGAGAAGACCAGGGGCCGGTTGCATAAATCTATTTAAGACTAGTCTTGCAAGTTAGTCGTCTAATTTTTTTCTTTAAGACTGGTATTTACTTTTTAAGTCAGTTGCATAACATTTTAGACTGGTCTAAAATGTAAAGTAAGACTGGTTCCCCCTTGGCTAACTTTCCTTTACAATCTATGTTGCCATGGAATGAATAAACTGTCAAGTGCTCTAGATTCACAAAAGTGGCCCGGACTTTGTCTTGCGGTATGACACATTTTAATATTTGCTTTTATGAAAGGGCAATAAGAAGAGAAAGAGTTTTCAAAGACCGTTCAAACCATTAGAAGTCCTTTCTGAAAAGGAACTGCTGGAGAATCTAAGGTTTCCTAGACATACAATACAAGAACTAGCAATTGACTTGGAGGAGAATTTGAGGCCTGAAACTTCAAGAACTTTTAGCATCCCTCCACTTCTACAAGTATGTCTAGCTCTATGCTTCTTTAAACACAAACACAGCTGCAGACTTAATTGGGGTACACAAGTTTACAGCATTAAGAATTATTCATTGGGTTGCCTGTGCACTGTCAGGAAGACTTCCACTTTATTTTACATATGATTACTAAAAGCAAATTCTCCTGTTTTAAACAAGTCCAAAAAACACTGTGATATTGATGTATAGATTCTGGGGGCGGCGGCTCCCATATCCTTATAGGATTTCGGCGGCTCCCATATTTTTATAGGATTTCCAAATGTAGTTGGAGCCATTGATGGAACACACATTAGGATTCAAGCACCTTCAACCATTGAAGCCATTGTTTGTTAATAGGAAAGGCTACCACAGTATTAACGTGCAGGCCATTTGTGATGCCAAACTAAGAGTGCTCAACTGTGTTGCTCGTTGGCCAGGATCAACCCATGACTCTAGAATTTTAGTGAATTCCCAAATTCATGATGCATTTGAGAGAGGAGAATTGCAGGATGTGCTCTTGGGTGACTCTGGTTATCCACTAAAACCCTGGCTACTCACACCTTTCTTAAATCCAGTCAGTGTGCCTCAAGCTCGGTACAACACAGCCCATGCCAAAACAAGAAATGTTATTGAAAGGTGATTTGGAGTCCTGAAACGAAGATTTCATTGTCTGCATGCAGAGCTCAAAATGAAACCAGAAAGAGTCTGTGTGGCAGCGGGGGCGTGGTCAAGCGCCCGTCCGGGAGAGAAAAGCGGTAAGGGCGCTTACACCTGAGCTAAATTATGTCTAACACCTGTGTCTAATTGCAGTAAGCATGAGGAGAGCGGCATAAAAGAGCAGCAGCCACAGAGCCTCAGAAGAGAGAGTGCCTACACCCAGAGTAGCAACTAAAAGAACGTGTGTTATACGATTGTGTATCGAACAGAAAGTGTATAATTAAAAATCTTACCTTGAAGCCGACGCTGGTTCCCGTGTCTTCCTTAGTGGAAAGCTTCACAGTCTGCAACGTAATCTGTGCATGTGTTGTTTTGCACAACATGGCAAGGTAATAAATATGTTTTTAACTGTAATTAAAACTCCTAGCTACATATTCCCCAATGATTTTAAATTAAATTAGTAAAATATCACTTTCCATTTAATAGAGATCTTGCACTCCCAGACTTGGAGAATGACCAAATTTGTGAAGAACCCACTTTGGAGATTACCGAGGCAGGAGGTGAAGATGGATATGGGAGTGAATATATGTTACATTCGACAAATGATTGTAGAAAATATTTTCTCAGTTTGACTGAGAAAAATGAAAGAATTTATACTTTCAAATGAATTGGACATATTATAATTTATTCACTGAGACAATACTTACAAAATATTTGATGCATAGTATCAGTAAAATCAGCTGAAATATGATATCTACATCTTCATGAGATCTTCAAATCACAAATACATTAACTTACACAAAAATTCTTCAAATCTCTTAAATATATCTAACGATTCTGTAAACATTACATATGTAAATTCAAAATTAAATACCAGGAATTATTAAATACAATTGTTTGATTAGTTACTGGACAATGGTTGTATTGAAAAAAGTTTTTGTAGCTCCAACTTTAGCTTAGTTTTCTCTAATTCTAGTTTTTGTATTTCTAATTTTAGTTTAGTCTCTTCCAGTGTTAATATTTTATATTGCATATCTATGCTCAAGATGGCGCCGAGTATGGCTGCTGCGTCGCGGGCTTCGTCAAAACACAGCAGTTTATTGTTTGTTTTGTTTACAGTTTTGTGTTTTTTTTTGTCTTGAATGTTGTCTGCCTTATTATGTACAACAGACAAGCGCTTTTGGACATTGGTTCGGCAATTACACACCGAAAACCGGACTTCAAATTCCTCAACGCCGACCCGCTGTTTACAAACATGCCAGCGGAGCCCTTTGTCTGGGCTGCCTGGCTGCGGAAACACAGAAGGAAAAGGGGAAAAAGAGCCGGCGTTCTCATCAGAGTAAGACGTCGTGCAAATCGACCCCCGCTACCCAGTATTCTACTTGCAAATATTCAGTCTCTGGACAACAAACTCTGTGAGCTGAGAGCGCAAATCTCTTTCCAACGAGAGACGAGGGACTGCTGCGTTATATGCCTTACAGAAACCTGGCTGGCTGCGGAGATTCCAGACTCAGCCATTGAACCCGCGGGGTTCTCTGTGCACCGAGCGGACAGAGCGAAAGACCTCTCAGGTAAAAACAGAGGTGGTGGTGTATGTTTTATGATCAAAAAATCATGGTGTGATCAGAGGAACGTACATTTTATCAAGTCTTTCTGCTCTCCTGACCTGGAATATCTCATGCTTCTGTGTCGACAATTCTGGCTACCGAGGGAATTCACAGCGGTCATCATCACAGCTGTGTACATCCCCCCACAAGCCGACACAGACCGGGCACTCAGGGAACTGTATGGGTGTATAAGTGAGCAGGAAACCGCACACCCTGAGGCTGCGTTCATTGTTGCCGGGGACTTCAACAAAGCAAATCTTAAAACAATAGCACCAAAATACCACCAACACATCAGCTTCAACACACGAGGAGGCCGGGTCTTGGACCACTGCTATTCTCCTTTCCGGGATGGCTACAAATCCCTCCCCCGCCAACCATTTGGCAAATTGGACCACTCTTCCGTTCTGCTTCTGCCCACTTACAGGCAGAAACTGAAAACAATATGGATCTACCCCAACCAGAAACCATGGGTTAACGGCGAGGTTCGTGCGGCACTCAGTGCACGGACCTCCGCTTTTAATTCCGGGAACACGGAGGAGCGTAAACAAGCCAGTTATGCCCTCCGTAACACTATCAGAGCAGCCAAACGCCAGTACAGGCACAAAATTGGAGTACAGTTCAACACCACAGACTCTAGAAGCATGTGGCAGGAAATTAACATCATCACGGACTATAAACAGAATAAAAACTCCGCCATAAACACCGCTGCCTCTCTCCCGGATGAGCTTAATTCATTTTATGCTGACGATACGACGGTGGTAGGTCTGATCACTGACAATGATGAAAGAGCCAACAGAGAGGAGGTGCACACTCTGACACACTGGTGTCAGGAGCACATCCTCTCCCTCAACGTCAGTAAAGCCAAGGAGCTTGTAGTGGACTTCAGTTGGAAAGACAGAGAACACAGCCCCATCACCATTAATGGAGCACCGGTGGAGAGAGTCAGCAGTTTCCAGTTCCTCTGTGTCCACATTACTGAGGAACTCACATGGTCCATCCACACTGAGGCCGTTGTGAAGAAGGCTCACCAGCGCCTCATCTTCCTGAGACGGCTGAGGAAGTTTGGAATGAACCAGCACATCCTCACACTGTTCTACAGCAGCACTGTAGAGAGCATCATCAGAGACTCCAGCCACCCGAGTCATGGGCTGCTCTCACTGCTACCATCAGGCAGGCGGTATCGCAGCATCAGGACCTGCACGAGCCGACTACATGACAGTTTCTTCCCCCAAGCAATCAGAATTCTGAACACTTGATCTCTCACGATCAACAATCAGCACTGCACTTTATTAATCATCATCTTGTACCACACACTGGACTGTCAATATATTCTCCCCAATTCAACGACTGACTGTATATATATTTTTATATACCCTTACCCATATTTTTTATTTTTATTGTATGTGTATTCTTTATTGTGTGTATTGTTTACTGTACATTGTATATTGTGTTGTGTAAGTATGTGTACATTTGTTATATAAATTGTGTTGTGTAAATATGTTGTTTATTGTAATTGGTACTGCTGTTATTCGGAATTGCACACAAGACTTTCACCTACTGTTGCACTTGTGTACACAGTAGTGTGACAAAGTGATTTGATTTGATATTGTTTTTCAAGTATATTGTTCATGGTTATCTTGCTTGGAGTGTCTTTCTGTGTCTCTGTGTCTGAGCCACTTCCCACAGGTGCCATTTGGGTGCTGTCCAAATCATCTTTAAAAATAAATAAAAAAAAAGAACAAGAACAACATTAGCAAAATTAGAAAGTGACAGGTATGGTATTTTTTGTTGTAAATTTTTTTTCCTGCTAAAATGCACTACATGCTACTTCACCCTCTTGTAGTTCATTTATTTTGACAAAAACACACACAAAACAATTACTTAGCTATGTAAACGGGGACACTGCATAGACTTCTAGTTTTTTTATGTGTGTGGGGCAGTGGTGGCTCAGTGGTTGAGGCTCAGGGTTACTGACCAGAAGGTCGGGGGTTCAAGCCCCAGCACCACCAAGATGCCACTGTTGGGCCCTTGAGCAAGGCACTTAACTCCAGGTTGCTCCGGGGGGGTTGTCCCTGTAATAAGTGCACTGTAAGTTGCTTTGGATAAAAGCGTCTGCCAAATGCATAAATGTAAATGTGTGTGTGTGTGTGTGTGTGTGTGTGTGTGTGTGTGTGTGTGTGTGTGTGTGTGTGTGTGTGTGTGTGTGTGTGTGTGTGTGTGTGTGTGTGTGTGTGTGTGTGTGTGTGTGTGTGTGTGTGTGTGTGTGTGTGTGTGTGTGTGTGTGTGTGTGTGTGTGTGTGTGTGTGTGTGTGTGTGTGTGTGTGTGTGTGTGTGTGTGTGTGTGTGTGTGTGACAGGCTATGTGAACACAAAAGAATTTAGTGAAACATGATTTGAACAGCCTAAATGGTCTTTATGGACAAAAGTAGTCTTTGATTATATATAATCTGAAAACACTGTCCTGCAGCAACTAGTGATTGCACAGCACTATATGGTATTACAATTGATTTCCCATAACCTGTGTCCACTTATTGTATTTTATAATATTTGTATTTTGTCATAACCGTTTTATAAAAGCAATAAAGTACTCGATGCTAGTGCTGTCTCTTGAATAAGTCTGCTTCACGTCGTGCCTTCGGCCATGACTCACAATACAGCACAGCCGCTTGTACGTTATTGCTTACTTAAACACTGTTAATCTGTTTAAAACTTAAAACATTGTTGTAAGGAATAGTAGAGGGCTGACTAAGCTGAAAGATTGAAAGCATAGCTTTACCTTCACTTTGTGTTGTTTTGGCTTGTAACAGGCGCTTCGTCATTTTGAGAGACCAATTTTAGTGTCACCTCGCAGTCAACTAGAAGATAATAAGTGTTACTCAATATAAAACAGCAGTACCCTACAGTGTTTAAAATTAAGCAAAAACAATCACCATCAAAACATTATTACTCAAAAGACTGTCCAAGCGGAGTTGATGTGACAGCGGTATGAGACTGTGTATCTTCCCCCGCTGTGGGTAACGTCAGCCCGGATACTCCGCTCTCCTTGCCCCGGGGATTCCCCAAAACATTGGAGATTCGTGTCCATATATTTCAATGATCATTTCCGTTGTCCTTTTCAATTTAAGAGATGGTCCTCCCCCCGTTGCTGGGTTTTTTTGCTTAAAAATTTCCTTTTTTGCCTCTTGAACCATGTTTTTAAACCGTTTTTGAACATCTTTGACGGATCGTGAGACAGATGGTTTGACACTGTTAACTCTTTCCATTATTGTGGTCCAAGCTTTGTGTTTTTTGCTATTGCCATTGTAATCGTTAAATTTGTTAATTAAAGTCAATTTAGCAGCACTGTATTCCTCTAATATACAAATATTTTCCGCAAAGGAAAACTGTGACGATCGCGTACTGTCGGCCATTTTGTTTAAGTTGTTCAGCGTCTTATTTTTCCCACAAATCAATGCGATTTAGACTGTCTTGTCTTGTCTTTGACTATCTTCTTTATTGAGAACACGAGCTGTCGGTAGCTGCAGTCATCAAGTCTGAGCAAGCGAACTTTACATTGTAGTTTATATACATTTAGAGGGCAGTGCTTAGAAATGGAGACAAAGCACCTAAGTGACGACCTTAAACAAAGCATGCAAATGAAGTATACAGGTTTAGGAACCCGCCTTAGACTCTAGAGTGTTACCAATCCTAATCCAATCAGCATAACTATTCAAATGCATAGATGCTAATCCAGTCAGCCTAACTATTCAACGACTGGGGCTGGGGTTCCAAGAGCCATTAAAGACAAAGGGTGAGAGTCTCAGTAATCTGACTCATTTAATTTACAATAGATAGAACAGGTCTGGCAGGAATCTCTTGCTGGAAAACTCTGTTTAACAGCTGATATAATCATCATCTATACCTCAAATGCTAAATGCAATCTACTCTGCTTTCTCAGTTTATATACGATTGTATTGAACCTAGATTTAACATTTTATAAATTTGTAATACAACACATCATTATACAGCATACCAATTACTTGCTTTGTCGAATTTCAAACATTACAAGTTCACGCTAATAAGACATGAAAACATGAACAAGTTCTTGAAAAGAAAAACTATCAATGATGGTTATGTGGTATAGTGGTGTGCGATGGGATTTTTTAAACACTGACACAAACCACAAAGAGTTCATCTGCAAAAAAGTGCCCAAAAGAAAACACACATCAGTACACATTTCAGTGCATTTCAATTGTTATACTGTGGAAGGCTTTGTTAATAAAGCATTATTGTTAAATTTTTTGTAACAATAATGTTAAAAGAAGGAAATAAATGCATTTTGACTGCAAATTTATACAGTGCATCCGGAAAGCATTCACAGCGCTTCACTTTTTCCAAACACTTAAGGTTACAACCTTATTCGAAAATGTATTAAATTCATTATTTTCCTCAAAATTTTACAAACAATACCCCATAATGACAACATGAAAGAAGTTTGTTTGAAATCTTTGTAAATTTATTAAAAAATAAAAAACGAAAAAAACACATGTTCATAAGTATTCACAACTTTTACCATGACACTCAAAATTGAGCTTAGGTGCATCCTGTTTCCACTGATTATCCTTGAGATGATTCTACAACTTGATTTAAGACCACCTGTGGTAAATTCAGTTGATTGGACATGATTTGGAAAGGCACACACCTGTCTATATAAGGTCCCACAGTTAACAGTGCATGTCAGAGCACAAACCAAGCCATGAAGTCCAAGGAATTGTCTGTAGACCTCTGAGACAGGATTGTATGGAGGCACAAATCTGGGGAAGGGTACAGAAAAATGTCTGCAGCATTGAAGGTCCCAATGAGCACAGTGGCCTCCATCATCCATAAATGGAAGAAGTTTGGAACCACCGGGACTCTTCCTAGAGCTGACCGCCCGGCCAAACTGAGCGATCGGGGGAGAAGGGCCTAAGTCAGGGAGGTGACCAAGAACCCGATGGTCACTCTGACAGAGCTCCAGCATTTCTCTGTGGCAAGAAGAGGAACTTCCAGAAGAACAATTATCTCTGCAGCACTCCACCAATCAGGCCTGTATGGTAGAGTGGCCAGACAGAAGCCACTTCTCAGTAAAAGGCACATGCCAGCCTGTCTGGAGTTTTCCAAAAGGCACCTGAAGGACTCCCAGACCTTGAGAAACAAAGGTCTGGTCTGATGAAACAAAGATGGATCTCTTTGGCCTGAATGGCAAGAGTCATGTCTGGAGGAAACCTCATCACCTGGCCAATACCATCCCTACAGTGAAGCATGGTGGTGGCAGCATCATGCTGTGGGGATGTTTTCAGCGGCAGGAACTGGGAGACTAGTCAGGATTGAGGGAAAGATGAATGCAGCAATGTACAGAGACATCCTTGATGAAAACCTGCTCCAGAGCAATCTGGATCTCAGACGTGGGCGAAGGTTCATCTTCCAACAGGACAACGACCCTCAGCAAAGATAACAAATGAGTGGCTACAGGACAACTCTGTGAATGTCCTAGAGTGGCCCAGCTAGAGCCCAGACTTGAACCCGATTGAACATCTCTGGAGAGATCTGAAAATGGCTGTGCACCGATACTCCCCATCCAACCTGATAGAGCTTGAGAGGTCCTGCAAAGGAGAATGGGAAAACCTGCCCAAAAATAGATGTGCCAAGCTTGTAGCATCATACACAAAAAGACTTGAGGCAGTAATTGGTGCCAAAGGTGCTTCAACAAAGTTTTGAGCAAAGGATGTGAATACTTATGTACATGTGATTTCTTTCGTTTTTTATTTTGAATAAATTTGCAAAGATTTCAAACAAACTTCTTTCACGTTGTCATTATGGGGTATTGTGTGTAGAATTTTGAGAAAATAATTAATTTAATCCATTTTGGAATGAGGCTGTAACAATACTTTCCGGATGCACTGTGTGTGTGTGTATATGTGTGTATATATATATATATATATATATATATATATATATATATATATATATATATATATATATATATATATATTAGTCAAATATCATCACTTTCAAAATCTGCGATTAATCAAGATTAACTATGAAAAATTATGTGATTAATCATGATTTAAGAATCGATTTATAGCACTAAGTAAAATAGTTTATTATTCTAATAGTTTAGAATACTTGATCTAAAAAAGTGTGATTCAGTTTTGTTATATTTATTGAAAAAAATAACATTACTTTGAATCTTAAGGTTCACATAAAAAAATTATATCATAGGGAATCAGTTGCCAAAAAAGAGTGGATACCTTTGCCATATACTAACCCTAAAATATTTTTTTTTAGAATAAAAAAAAAACATAATTTACTTTATGAATTTTTCCAGTTCATTTGCAGGTTTTCACCATGTTAATTTCTGTTGAGCCTCATCTATTCAGATATAAGACAAAGGCAGGCCGTACACAGTCGTAAAGCCTGACTGAGGCCCACAAAAACTAAGTCATAAATATTGCTGATAAAAACCATGCCAAAATCAAACAAAGGGAGTACAAAACCGACTACAAATCCCAAGTAGCCTTGCTCACTTTACAACTGTGTGAAATTCCAAAGGATTGAACTCTCAACTCCTATTGGATGAGGCACTCAACAGAACGCACCTCAACTATGATGTCATCAGGAGTAGAAATACCTCAGAAATCGTTCTGTACCTTGCTTCCAGTGACTTTGCTTAATCGCAGTTAATCACTGCTCTCAGGTGTTGCCTCGTTGCACAAGGAAGTAACGTGCAATTTGAAACTGCGGCCATACAATCTCCATCTTGTTGGATGAGTTGAGATTCAAACCCCCTCAAAGAACGAGATTTGAGAGGGGAAATGGAGGATATAAGGAGATACTTGATGGAGTTAGAAAAACAGCTTGACGCTCATCTGTCATTCACCAGGTCTGCCATCTCCTCAAAGGAACACGGCGCTAAATCCCCATCAGCATGACTTGACAATGTACCCCCTCCCACTAACGCTAAAATTGACTTTGTAGGTTGGGGAAAGGGGAACAGGAGAGCCCAAGTTGCTTCCCAAAACAGTCACTCCTAATATGCCACACCTTCCTTTTCTGACCTTCTTGGACTTCCATGTCCATAAAACGCCCAACGCACACATACATCAGTAGTGGTAGTGGGGTGCATCAGCTCCCACGCACTACTTGATACTGGTTCCAAAATAATGGGTTCTAACACCTTCGCAGTGGTGGATGGAGTAAAGCTCTCCCATGACAAACCATTACAGACAGAGACCTGCAACATAAGCATCACAAGCTACACGCAAGTTAGGTCGTCTATCACAAAACGGGCCTGGATCAACATTACCTTTCAAGGGATGATGCTAACACACCCTGTTTAGCTATGTCCCTTTAATATGGAACCACTGTTAAATGGCCAGGACCTACTGAACTGACTGGCTCCTCTCATTGACTGCCGTCATGGACACATGGGCTCAGGTTGACACACCAAGACCACTTGGTCCAGAAAACAGTTTGCCAGCCTCAGGTGGACAAGTCGTCATACAGAAATCCAGCAGAGACTCCACGAACAATTACAGTGCCTGGGAAAAATCCTCCAGGGTACTATAGTTTGTAGCGTGGCCACATAAGGGGAGGTTTTTAAATAAGGTTAATGACAAAAAACTAATTATGTTTAGTCATTATATGTAATTAGTTTTATTGCTTTCCCCTGTATGCTGATTTTGCCTTAGCTGTTGTGGATTTGACCCTGATTTCTGTTCGCACGATAACTTCTCGTGATTCACGTCACGTGATTACCTGTCATGTAAACAGGAAGAGACTTGGAGTTTCTATATAAGGAACCAGCATGCCGGTCTTCAAGAGAGTGTACTCTCAATCACAAACTTACCTGTTCATTCGTTGGATTATTATTGCTGACTGACCTGGAAGCGCGAGGTCGCCATTCCTCGAGGAGTAATTTCGCTTGGCTCGCAGCCTGGATTACTTTTATCAGAGGACATAAGCCAGTCATCTTCTCTTGATCTTGCTCACGGACTACACAAATTCCCGGTGAGACTGATCTGAACGCTGTCATTAACTCACGCTGGATTCCACTGTTACACTCACATACACCTTGCCTTGTATTATTGTAAATGCTATTTTGGTTTGTAAATACACTTGGGTTGATTGTTTATTCATCAGTGTTGTGTAATACTTTTTTCTACTCTGTAGCCTATAGAAATGGGACATTTGTTCCCATTATTTTGTTATACTCAACTTTATTATATTGTGGAGTGTTACATAGTGGTGGCCCGTACGGGGACTACGTGCTGTTTCTTATTGTTATAGTGGTGTTTTTTTTTTGTGTCCATAAATATGGAGGAAGAGGCACACGTAAATGGAGGAGTAATTAATCAGAATCTAAATACTGATGAAACTGATGTAAATGAGTTAAGGTGTAGCTCTGATGAAGCTCAAGTGGCTGATTTCACTGCAGGCCAATTTGTAACCAGACGTAATCCAGCAGCTGAAATAACATCTATGCTGAGTTCATTGTATATTTATGATGATGATGATGATGATGATGATGAAAGAGATGTAGTGAATGTAAATGTTGTACAAACAATGCAAACAGAGGTTGATAAACTTAAGGTGGATTTATTGGCTCTTAGTGATAAAATACAACATAATGAACAGGAGTTAAAACAGTCTGTAGATAGTTCCCTCAATAGAGAAACCAGTTTCCGGGAGGCAGTGGACGCTGGCTTAGCAGATATAGAAGATCATTTCCAGAGGTCTATAGAGAAATTGGAGAGAGCGGTGGTTGACTGTTTTCTGTGGAGAGATGGTAGATGGGAAAGTCAAATGAAAAAGTTAAGATTCACCAGTACCCCATCAAGTTCTCAAATGCAGACTTT
The DNA here is from genome assembly GCF_025860055.1 of Xyrauchen texanus. Classification (NCBI taxonomy): domain Eukaryota; kingdom Metazoa; phylum Chordata; class Actinopteri; order Cypriniformes; family Catostomidae; genus Xyrauchen; species Xyrauchen texanus. The sequence goes on along the minus strand of NC_068290.1, from coordinate 45,649,089 downwards.
TTACCCTGCCCCTTCCCTATCTACGGTGAATGATTTGAAAACTCCCGTACCAGCAACAAGAGTTAAAGTCCCCCCTGCTACCAGAGTCAATGCTACCTATGATGTCTCTACTGGAGCTCAACTATAAAACATGGCTCACCCTTTAGGTATGCCCAGTATATCGTCTTTCTGTGGGAGACCCCCGATCCGTCTGGAATTTCCTTCCTTCGGTGAATCTTGTGAGACGTCAGATGTACTCCATTTCTTCGAACAAGTTGAAAATTATCTGGCTATTAGACTCCTGCCTAGTGTGGAGCTCGTTGGCACACTGAGTACAGTGCTCAAAGGACCCGCTCAGAGCTGGTGGAAGGCTGAAAAGAACAAGATAAATGCGTTTCTCCCAGAGGATTACCTAACGGAAGTGGAAGACAAGTTGAGATCCCTGGTGCAGCAACCCAGTCAGCGTTTGAGAGATTTTGCCTATGATTACTGAGCCCTCTGCCTCAAATGGAAGCCAGCTATCACCGAAGAGGAGATGGTGAGCAGAATCCTTAATAACATCAACCCAAGGGTTGCGGGCTGTCTGAGAGGGACGGTGAAATCTGTGGAACAGTTGGTGAAGGTGGGATCTATGGTGGAGAAGGACTGGATGGGAGCAAAAGATTACTGGCAGAAAGTGGGCAAATTTAACGGTAAAGAAACTGCAACTAAAAGACCACCTGAATGGAATACCTCTAAAAATCTAGCAGGTTTATCCATTGCACAACTCCACCCTATGACATCCCTTCTAGTAGTGCCAATAACTATAAAAGGACAAGAGGTGAAGGCGGTGCTGGATACAGGGAGCACGTACACCCTTATTCAGGAAAACCTGTGGAGACAGTTAGGAGGGGGAAGCGAAACCTGACCCCCCAGGCCCTCTTCAACGGTTCATTATGGCTGATGGAAAAATGCATCAGGCGATTAACAAGAAAACAGTCTGTTATGAGTGGCATGACAAGGTATGCAGGTTGGATACCTATATAATGAAGGATGCTCACCTGGCCTTTCCCCTTATAGCTGGTCTGGACTTCCTAAGAGCCGCTGAAGCCATAGTGGATGTAGGACAAGGGAGATATGGACTGAAAATGGGCAAAGGGTATATTTATCATCCATTCCTAACTGCACTTATAAATCCGGTGTTGTCTTCACATCTGATGGGTGAAAGCATAGGCACGACTGCTGCTGTGAGTCTCTATTACGCCTTACCTCCAACCTGGAATCCACCAATATATGACTTACACACACAAGTTGTTCCCAGCTGGGACTCCGACAATCAGGAGGAATTAAGGAAGCTGATGGATAATTGGCCTCGTACCACTTCTCAAGTCCTGGGAAAAACATCTGTGGAACAGCACAAAATTATACTTTCTGACGAAATGCCCATGAGATCCAGAGCTTATAGGGTCTCACCGTTCAAGAAAAAGATTATCGATGAGCAAGTAGAACAAATGCTACGAGACCATATCATCGAGCCTTCTTTCTCTCCTTGGTCATCACCTGTAGTCCTGGTCCCCAAACCTGATGGTTCCTACAGGTTCTGTGTGGACTATAGGAGGCTTAATAGTAAGACCATACCTGACACTTATCGGATGCCAATAATCCACGACATCTTGGAATCCATGGAAGGCGCCTCCTGGTTCAGTACATTGGATTTGCAGTCAGGATACTGGCAGGTAGATATGGAGGAAAGAAGTAAAGACAAAACAGCCTTCATCACCTCCCAGGGACTATTCCAATTCTGCTCCATGCCATATGGGCTCAGAAATGCCGCCGCCACCTTCCAGAGGCTGATGGAGATGGTCCTAGCAGAATTGAGAGGGAAGTTTTGTTTTTTTACATTGATGACATTATAATCTATTCACGGTCTTTAAACGAACATGTACTACATCTGAACACCATTCTGCAAAGACTAAACCAAGCATCACTTACCCTGAACATGAAGAAATGTCACTTCTTTAAAAAACAGTTAAAGTTCCTTGGCCACATCGTCTCAATGAAAGGAGTGGAGGTCGATCCTGAAAAGACCAGAGCGGTTGCTGACTATCCTCCTCCCAAAGACCTTAAAGCCCTCCAACGCTTCTTGGGATTAGCCGGGTGGTACCACAAGTTCATTCCCCATTTTGCCGACATCACAGCTCCGTTAAATAACCTGAAAAAGAAAGGAGTAAAGTGGGATTGGACTCCTGAGTGCCAAACCAGCCTTGAGAACATCAAACAAATATTACAAGACCCACCTGTATTGATGCAGCCTGACCTCAATCAACCTTTCCAGGTACATACAGATGCCAGTGATGTGGGCTTAGGAGACATTATCACCCAGCAAACTCCTGAGGGGGAACGGGTAATAGCGTATGCATCACGAACATTGCGTGGACCTGAGGTGAACTATTCAACGGCTGAAAAAGAGTGTCTGGCGGTGGTCTGGGCGGTGGAAAAATGGAGACATTACCTTGAAGGAAGACAGTTTGACATTTACAGCGATCATGCTGCCTTAACTTGGGCCTTCAATAGCCTTAAAACCTCCTCTCGGCTGACCCGGTGGACTCTTAGGCTGCAGCAATTCATCTTCCAAGTACATCACAGGAGAGGATGTCTGAACCTGGGACCAGATGCCTTGTCACGAGCCTGTGAATCTAAGGAAAGAGAAAGTGTGCACTGTATGGCCATAACAACTTCGAAATGTGCATCAGACATACATCACACGTTAGCGGAAATCTCCCAAGCACAAAGTTGTGACAATACCGTTTCTCTCCTACAATTGGCCCAAAAAAACAGAAAGGTACAGGATCAACAGATTACCCTCGAAGTCCACCAGGGGGTGTTATATCGCCGGGTACCTGTGAAGAATAATGGAGATAAATTCCAATTGGTTGTTCCTCAGGCATTAATACCTGGATTTTTACATTACTTTCATAATAACCCGCTGGGAGGACATCTGGGACGACTAAAAACACTGCTGAGGCTCTTGGAGGTGGTGTGGTGGCCCACTGTCCGTAAAGACGTCTGGCAATACGTCAAAGGATGCGATACCTGTCAAAAATATAAACACGACAATACAAAACCCAGCGGCTTCCTACAGCATACGCAAGTGACAGAACCGGGTCACACTTTAGGGATGGATTTTATGGGACCTTTTCCTCTCAGTAAGAAACAGAACACTTACCTTCTGGTGATAGTTGACTATTACACCAAATGGGTAGAGATGTTCCCCCTTAGAGATAGTAAAACACAGAAGATCGTCAAAATTCTCAGGGAAGAAATCTTCACCCGATGGGGGGTCCCTAAATACATCATATCTGACCGGGGAGCACAATTAATTTCCAACGTACTGTCAGAGCTATGCAAATCCTGGGGAAGCATCCAAAAACTCACTACCAGTTACCACCCTCAAACAAACCTGACAGAAAGAATAAACAGGACAGTGAAAACTATGATTGCGTCATATGTGGGACAATATCATCAAACATGGGACCAGTGGTTACCTGAGCTAAGGTTTGCTATCAACACGGCACACCAAGAAACCACAGGTAGAGCTCCGGCTGAATTAATGCTGGGCAGACAGCTTCACGGTCCACTAGAGAGGTTAATCCTCAGACCCCCCACTCCTGACCAAACCTCGTATAATCTAGTTGAAAGACAGAACATCATGGCAGAGGAGGTAAAGCTCCGAGTAGGGCTGCAACAAGCCAGACAAACTAGATATTATAATGCCCGATGGAAAGATGCGCAGTTTCAGCCGGGTGATCTAGTCTGGATTAAAACTCACCCTCTCTCGTCTTCCTCGAATAAATACTCTGCTAAGCTAGCGCCCAAGTGGGAGGGACCAGCTGAAATAATAAAAAAGTGGGGCCAATAAATTACACAGTTTGTTGGGGTGACCCATATAAAACAGATATTTTAAATGTGGTTAACCTGAAACGCTGGTACGGATGATCTCCTCCAATGCCGATGGCTGGGGGGGGGGGGGATCTATGTAGCGTGGCCACATAAGGGGAGGTTTTTAAATAAGGTTAATGACAAAAAACTAATTATGTTTAGTCATTATATGTAATTAGTTTTATTGCTTTCCCCTGTATGCTGATTTTGCCTTAGCTGTTGTGGATTTGACCCCGATTTCTGTTTGCGCGATAACTTCTCGTGACTTTGCATCACGTGATTACCTGTCATGTAAACAGGAAGAGACTTGGAGTTTCTATATAAGGAACCGGCATGCCGGTCTTCGGGAGAGTGTACTCTCAATCACAAACTTACCTGTTCATTCGTTGGATTATTATTGCTGACTGATCTGGAAGTGCGAGGTCGCCGTTCCTCGAGGAGTAATTTCGCTTGGCTCGCAGCCTGGATTACTTTTATCAGAGGACATAAGCAGTCATCTTCTCTTGATCTTGCTCACGGACTACACAAATTCCCGGTGAGACTGATCTGAATGCTGTCATTAACTCTGTGCACGCTGGATTCCACTGTTACACTCACATACACCTTGCCTTGTATTATTGTAAATGTTATTTTGGTTTGTAAATACACTTGGGTTGATTGTTTATTCATCAGTGTTGTGTAATACTTTTTTCTACTCTGTAGCCTATAGAAACGGGACATTTGTTCCCATTATTTTGTTATACTCAACTTTATTATGTTGTGGAGTGTTACAAGTTACTGTAAATTTGTACTCCGCTCTTTAAAAAAAAAAATATTTTAAAACTTTGCACGCTTTAGGGACTTTGCAAAAGGTTGTCAGAAGACATAACATGTGCATATCGTTAGAGATCTAATGCAGGACCTCATCAGGGAAATTATCTCCTCAGTCAACAGTCTGAGTGGTGGAAGGATGGTCTCCCTAGGTCTCCCTAGACCTTGTCGAACAAATCCTTAGATCTGCTACTACCTCCATTGTGCAACCTTCACAGATACACCTGGCATATAGTCTTGGCGGTGCAATTCAAACAAATGTAAATCCTCAGAAACTCAAAATAGGATTTATTCTCAATCTACCCATCATAGAAAGGCAGAATATACAGACTAAAGTCTGTATTGAATGTTGGGTTTCAGAGCGGTATCACACACGTTCACCTCAAAACACAGCTAAACACTCGCCTACCATGATAGGGACCCCTTGCTCTACCTTATTCCTAACCTAAGCATGTCTGTCAAAGACGGGGGAACAGGGACGAGGGTAGAGTGAGCAGGCAATCGCTAGCATGTTAACACATCAGCCACCGATGTCCTTGTCATTTGACCGCTATGATACAGCAACTAAACTACGGCTACCAAACAAACGGTGTTCTTAACGGTTCCCCAAGGACCATGCACAGTGATGATATTGTTCTCCATCATCTCAACAGTGACAAACATGATGCAGAAATTGAGATCATGGATGCATTTAGAGGTCACAACCTCACCATTGATGACACCCTTCAACAGCAGCTTCAGGCTGAAGGGACGAAATTAGTGAAGTTCAGTCTCAAACGACTGGCTTGACCACTATATTTCCTAGTCACATAAGCAGATCGTCATCTTACCAAGAACACCCTATCAGTTTGGATCATCATGTTATTTATTACACACAATGTACAGGTACATTCAGCATCTACAGGCCAGACTGGACTCCCTCCGCATACAGCTGCGTTTTACAGTGTGAGCCCATCCCACAGGTTAACCCTAACCATTTTCAAGGAAAAGCCTTTTAGCCTTTAACCCTTATTACAGGGACATTCCCCCAAGGGAATAAGGGGATAATGGCCCAGGGACATGCTCAAGGACACAATAGTGGTGGCCGTGGGGATCGAACCAGCGACCTTCTGATTAACAGTTATGTGCTTTAGCCCACTATGCCACCACCACTCCTGTCAACAGCAGTGTTGGCTGGAAAGACAAGTAGAGTGGTAAGAGAAACCATGTGACTGGATGATGGGTCCTAATGATGTTGTGTATATGGAGAAGAGAAGTGGCCCAAGCACTGATCCCTGGGGTATCCCAGTAAGTAACTGGTGTGGCTTGATACCTCCCTTGGTCCTTCCAGACTACCTTGAAGGACCTACCTGAGAGATAGGAGTTGAACCAGCCAAGCACAGTTTCGGTGATGCCCAGTTTAGGGAGGGTGGAGAGTAGGATCTGATGGTTGACTGTGTCAAAGGCAGCAGAAAGGTCCAGCAGAATCAGAACGAATGATCTGGATTCAGCTTTCGCATGTCTCAGTGACTCCGTGACAGAGAGCAGGGCAGTCTCAGTGGAGTGTCCACTTTTGAAACCTGACTGATTGTCATCAAGCAACTTGTTCTTTGAGAGATAGGCAGAGATCTGATTGAAAACTGCCCTTTCAAGTGTTTTTGCCATGAATGGGATGAGAGAGACTGGTCTGTAGTGTTCCATCTGTGTGGGGTTAAGTGCAGGTTTTTTCAGCAGCGGGGTTACTCGAGCCTGCTTAAATGTAGTGGGAAAAGTGCCTGCAAGAAGAGATGTGTTAATTTGTAGTGTTAAGTGCAGGTAGGATGGATGGAGAGATGGCCTGGAGAAGGTGTGATGTAGTGCAGTCAAGGGAACAGGTGGTGGGGTGGTTGGAGAGGAGGAGTTTAGAGACCTCAGTGTCAGTTAAATGAGAGAACATAGAGAAAGAGTTGCATACAGGAGGTGGGTGTTTGACAGGGTGTGGTGCTGTGAATGTATTGCTGATGGCTGTAACCTTATTAGTAAAAAATGTGGCGAAGATATCTGCTGTCAGTGATGTGTCAGGAGGTGTAGGAGGAGGGCAGAGAAGTGTGTTGAATGTTCTAAACAAGCTACGAGTGTCTGTGGTGCTGTTGATCTTTGTCTGGTAATATGAAGTTTTTGCAGCTTTAAAGTTATCTGAAAAAGTTGCAAGCAGAAGCTGATATTTACCTAGATTGGCTGGATCTTTAGATTTCCGCCATCTCCTCTCAGCTGACCTGAGATCAGGCCGATGTTCATGAAGGACATCAGACAGTCAGGGGCTGGGTGGTGTAGTATGTGCTGGTCTAGAGGAGAGAGGACAGATGTTGTCTAGACAGGTTATTAAAGTAGAGCTAAGTGTGTCTGTGGAAGTGTTTACATCAAGCGTGGAAAATACATTTATTGTGGGAAGAGAAGCAGAGACATCAGTGGAAAGGCGAGAGGGTGAGAGGGAACGGAGGTTACTGCGAAAGGAAACCAAAGGTGGAGTCGGTTTTACTATGGATGGGAGAATCATGTTAAAATTAACAAAGTAGTGATCAGAGACATGTAAATGTGAACACGAATATTTGAGGTGGTACAGTTATGTGTAAAAATGAGGTCCAGCTGGTTGCCCGACCTGTGAGTTGCTGTGGTGTGTAGTCTTTCCAAGTCAAATGAGGCCAGAAGAGTATTCAGTTCAATTGCCTGGGGCTTTTCTTGGTGTATGTTGAAATCGCCAAGAACCACAAGTGGCCTACCATCCTCTGGCAAGGAGGACAGCAGGACATCCAACTCCTCAAGAAAGCTTGTCAGCTGACCTGGAGAGTGATAGATGACAACAACATGTATTTTTGTGGGTTGCATTGTAGTAATGGCATGGAATGAAAAATATGTATTGTTACATAGTGAAGCCTGTGGTGAAAAAGTCCAGTTATTATGAATGAGCAAACCTGTTCCCCCACCCCTACCAGTATGTCGAGGGGTGTGAGAGAAGCAGAAGTTGTTGCAGAGAGCAGCAAGTGTTGCTGTATCCTCAGGACGTATCCATGTCTCCGTCAGTGCCAGGATGCTGAGAGTGGACTGTGTGGCGAAAGCTGGAATGAAGGCAGCTTTGTTCAAAGCAGACTGGCAGTTCCAGAGTCCCACTGAGAACGAGAGTGGAGCAGGTGTTGAAGTGCAAACCGGCCGTAGGTTGTGTGGGTTGCGTTTGCTCTTGCATCTGAATCTTGTGAATGGTCTACAACAGATAACAGGGATGTGCTTGAAGGCATGTGTTATTAGTGAACTAGACATGTATGTATGTATGTATGTATAAGCAAAATAATAAAAGAGATAAAAATACTTAAGTGCTTCAGTGAGTGGAGCCTTGCCAGTGTCCTTGCTTGGTAGACTCGCACAGGTAGACTCGCTGGTCTTTACCCAAGTAGGTCTTCACACGAGGAGGGATTTACACGAGGAGGGCTTTACACGAGGGCTACCACTTCCGCTGCCGCTTCCGTGTCAGCATTCAGTCCAATAAATACAGACTTTTTTTCCAGTGGAAAAAGTGGCCACGCCTTAATGCTACTTAGCATAACAAAGCTAGTCACATGGTCAACCGAAACTGAGGGTCGCGTGAGCTGCCAAGCGTGGGAACAAACGCGACTTCCATGCACCGCAAATAAATTATGCTGCATTTTAGCAATAAATAATACTCTAAAACAAGTGAAGCACTGTTTGCAGACACTAAAACGACGATAGTTTTACACACACTGGATAAACAACCCTGATCTGAAAAAAATAATTGTTGCTCTACATAAAGATGGCCTAGGATATAAGAAGATTGCCAAGACCCTGACACTGAGCTGCAGCACGGTGGCCAAGACCATACAGTGGTTTAACAGGATAGGTTCCACTCAGAACAGGGCTCGCCATGGTCGGTTCAAATAAGTTGAGTGCACATGCTCAGTGTCATATCCAGAGGTTGTCTTTGGGAAATAGACGTATGAGTGCTGCAGAGGTTGAAGGGGTGGGGGGTCAGCCTGACAGTGCTCAGACCATACGCCGCACACTGCACAAATTTGTCTGCATGGCTGTCGTCCCAGAAGGAAGCCTCGTCTAAAGATGATGCACAAGAAAACCTGCAAACAGTTTGCTGAAGACAAGAAGACTAAGGACAGGGATTACTGGAACCATGTCCTGTGGTCTGATGAGACCAAGATAAACTTATTTGGTTCAAAGACAAATGTGTCTTGCCTACAGTCAAGCATGGTGGTGGGAGTGTCATGGTCTGGGGCTGCATGAGTGCTGCCTGCACTGGGGAGCTACTGTTCATTGAGGGAACCATGAATGCCAACATGTACTGTGACATACTGAAGCAGAGCATGATCCCCTCCCTTCGGAGACTGGGCCGCAGGCAGTATTCCAGCATGATAATGACCCCAAACACACCTCCAAGATGACCAATGCCTTGCTAAAGAAGCTGAGGGTGAAGGTGATGGACTGGCCAAGCATGTCTCCAGACCTAAACCCTATTGAGCATCTGTGGGACATCCTCAAACGGAAGGTGGAGGAGCACAAGGACTCTAACATCTACCAGCTCCGTGATGTTGTCATGGAGGAGTGGAAAAGGACTCCAGTGGCAACCTGTGGAGCTCTGGTGAACTCCATGCCCAAGAGGGTTAACCCTCTGGGGTCGACGGACGCGCCGGCACATCCTGCTGGATATTTTCGTCATTACAGCGGAAACAACTTAAAATACTCCGTCATTTTTGGGTATACAGATAAGTGTAAGACATCATTAGAAACTATAAAGGGTCTACTTTTATTTGTGTACACTCACAATAACAACAAAACCATGTGCTTCTGTAAAATAAAGAAAATAAAAAGGGTGAGCTTTCAGCAGTCTCTGTGTTCACGAGCATATTTCAGAAACACGTCACTAAAATGAACTTAAACTCCGCGAATACTTATCACACAAACATGAAACATATGTCTAAAGGAAGCTTAAAATGTCTACTTATAAATAAAACTATTCAAATTTAAAACAAATATTCTCCTGCAATGTAATCTGTATGAAACAAAACGATGTACGGTTTTCATGGCTCAGCTTCATTATAGATAATGTGATCACACCCACCAGCAGAGCGCGCCATTCATACGCTAATGTGCTGAGACGATCAAGGCAAATGGTGCACGCCCCCGACTGCGAGATTTTATGTAAACACAACACAACTCAACTTTTCTGCATGTTTGTAAACTCCTGGATGTAAGGATGAGTTAACATTTTCCTCAGAAGAAGAGCGGGACTCAGATGAACATTTGTATTTTGAAGAGAGACTTGATCCAGCCGAGGATACAATTTCAGACAAGTAATTTAGTTTTCATTAGCTGACATGCTATTTTATATAAACGTACATATTTTACTAGTGGGACTGTTTCCAGACAGGATTCAAAGTATTGACATTTGAAATATGTCCTAATAGGCAAGTTTTAGTTACATTTAAATGCTGTTATGGCTAAAGCAGGCATTTACATTGTATGCTGTATGATACAAATATGATATGTAATATGATATAAAAATAATATGAATGTTTAGATTATATTTGAATGTGTTTATGCTGCCTCGTTATCATCAACAAAGCAGTGCTGGCAAATATGTGTTCAGGTTAAATGAGTAAAATGCACTTTAAATATGCCCATATTAGAAATTCAACATATTATAATGATTTCTGAAGTATCATGTGACACTGAAGACTGCAGTAATGATGCTGAAGTTTCAGCTTTGATCACAAATGGCATTTTACAATATATTCAAATAGAAAACTGTTCTTTTAAATTGAAAAATGAGTTCACACAATTGTTTTACTGTATTTTGGATCATATAAATGCAGTCTTGGTGAGCAGAAGAGACTTCTTCTAAACGGTAGTGTAGGTCTAAAATGAAGTATAGTCAGATTACTTCTTTTAACTTAAAACTTGATTTTGATCATTAAGTCTCCTCACATTCATTCTCTTTGTCACATTCCTCATTGATGGGCCCAGAGGAGGGGTCTTTGTGTCCTCAGGTGTGAATCACATAAATATTTGTGATAGTTCACACCTCCTCGCATATTACCATTCAACACTAAAATTGTCTTACAAAAGATAAATTACTATATTGTTTTGTATGAATGAATGATCAGGATGGTTTTCACATCATTTTGTAGCAAAAACTCTAGGCTCCAAGGTCCAGTTCTCAAAAGTCTTGTGGACAAATGTTTAGTATGTGTTATATGGCTTTATTTCAATGACTTACATTTACGTTTTTTCAAAAACCACGCATAAATGTTATTTTCTCAAAAATGCAAACATGTACACACATGTGGCTCACATTGTAGTCAGCACAAACTGGGCTACAATAATGAGTTATCAGACTTTAGCCATTAATGTTTTTAAGCAACTGAAAAAAAGCACAAATGTCAAGGCATGTCAAAACTTCTCCAGGGCCCAAAACACCCTCAGACCCCAGAGGGTTAAAGCAGTGCTGGAAAATAATGGTGGCCACCACATTTATCACTCAGTCAGGGCTATATCACTATAATGTCATGCCCTTTGGTTTACAAAATTCACAAGTGATGATTTTGAAAACTGATGGAGACAGTTCTGGGAGAGTTGCATGAAAACATATGCTTTGTCTATAAAGATGATATATTCATTTACTCACCATCCATGGTCCAGCACTTCCTCAACCTCCAGACTGTTGACCATCAACCTAAAAAAGAGCAGGTTCTGCCTTGAGGAAATTACATTCCTGGGTTATGTTAACATCAATGGCATCTCTGCAGACCCAAGTAAAGTTGAGGCAATTCGTTCATATTCTGTCACAAGCAACATCAAAGAACTACAGCACTTCCTCAGATTAGCTGGGTGGTACCACCGGTTTGTACCAAACTTGTCCCGCATCACTGAGCCATCAATGCAGTAAAGAAAAAATGACAAAAAGCCTTTGAGCATTTAAAATCATACCTCACCTCACCTCCCATCCTTGGCCATTCAAATCTCTTACTCTCCTTCACCATGTATATGGACACTGCGACACTGGTCTGAATGCCGTACTAAAATAGCGGAAGACCAGGGCATGGAGGAAGTTATTGAAACAATTTACTCTACAACATAAAAAGAGGGCTTTGCAGTTGGGCTCTGGAGAAGTAGCAGCGTTACCTGTAGCACAATCTGTTCACCGTTGTCACTGAAAATTCTTCACTGCAGTGGGAACTGAGCTCAATCTAAACCACCAGCCACCTCATTAGGTGGGCCCTACGTCTTCAAAGTTGGGACCAATGAGTACTGCAAGGGAAAGCTAAATGTGGCATCTGATGCTCTTTCTCGGATTCCTATCAAACCTGGTTGCAGCCTGTAATCCAGCATCAAAGAGTATCCAGAACTTCCATTATCTGCTGCTGTCACCTTGGAGGAATAGCAGAAAAATCCTGCAATCACAAAAATATTCAAACCACTGGCAGAGAAAGATAACATCCTGAAAGACCAATATCACAAAACCCACCTATCGATTATCCAATTCCATTCCATCCAACCCTCCAACACAGTCACTTCAACCTCATGAATGGCCATGTAGGTATCTACAAGACCTATGAAATGCCTTCATGATGTAGCATTTAGGATAGGAATGTAGACTGATGTTAACTACCCAGTCAAAATGTGTGTGAAATGCCAGACACTGAAGAGTGTTAATCAACAATCTGCTGGAAAACCTGTAGCAAATCACTACCACACATCCCAACGAAATACTAGTGGTGGATATAAAGGGGCCAGTGACACGAAGCATGAAGTAAAATGAATATCTTTTAGTTTTTATCACTGGGTTGAGCTATTCCCCATGAGCAATGCCAATGCACAGCTTTGCATCGCTTCTCAGAAAAGAGATTCTGACCTGATGGGGTGTTTCAGATTTAATTTTGTCAGACAGAGGTACACAGTTAGTTTCTTCTATATTTAAGGAGCGAAAAATTTTATTTTACTCCTAAACTGACTACAGAGCATCATCTACAAACAAACATAACAGGAGAATTGATCACACCCTTAAATACATGATTGCTGCTTATGTAGCAGATGACCACAAAAAATGGGACCAATACTTGCCTGAACTCTGATTTGCCATCTGTTCAGGCGTTCAAGAGACCAGTGGAATGTCCCCTGCAGAGCTTTATCTTGGGAAAAAACTGCAAGGTCCTATGGAGAAGATATTATATGGCCAAAATATCTTTCCAAACATTACCTCCTATGTTGTTGTCCATCATCTAGCCCAAATGCAATCTAAAGAGCTTAGGAGCTTCAACAAAGACATAATTTAAGGAAAATGATCGTGTGTAGGTAAGGAACCTTTCCTCAATCCAGTCGTGAAATGATAAAAAACTGCTGCCTGATTGCCAGACACTGTCTCATTTGCTAGGCTAGCTCCATGCCCTGGCATGCCCTGGCACTTGCCAAAGTTTTGGTGGGATTGAGCCCAATTTATTTTGGGGTCACCACCGTTACTTAGGGCATACCCAGATGTCCCCACGGGAGGCTGTAGCTCACTTATTGGGACAAATTTGCCCACACAGTACACCTAAGTGCACACACACATTTAAATATTTATTTATTTCCCCTCATCATAGAATAACAAAAAGGACACAAATAATTGTATTACATGTTTACATAAAAATTGCAGGTCAAACATGACAGTACTAAATCATTAGTATCAAGGATACAAATAACAACGGCTCCTCCACACACTGCGTCTACCAATAATGGCTGATACAGAACAGTATCTGGCCAGCTGTTTTGCCTTCCTCTTAGAGCTCACATACCTGTGAGCTGTAAACCTTCACTACAAGCTTATGTTCATGACATAGACTTCCAAAAATAAAGATTAAGAGGTGACACTTATAACCAATGTTATTAATACACTGAAGAAATTATATATAAGCAGCTAATTAAGAAAGACTTCCTCCAGACACACCCCATTTCCAGCACAAATACATTCTGCACATACTGTACACACACACACACATCATATAAACATTAATTATAATTTTAAAATTGGGTCAGCAACATTTGATAGGTCCACAAGTATACAAGTATAAATCACAAGTATAGCCTTCTCAAATGAACAAATAAAATTATTGTCATTAAGCAATACAACTCTATAAACATAGATGCAGTGCATGGATCTGTTAATAGCACCAGTGACAAAACAATCTGAATGTGTATTGAATGCACGTGGAGGTGCTGTATGTGAGTATATGGCCACAGAAACTCAAACCTTGCGTCTCACATCCTGTCACTAACTGACCTGTTGAAATTTTAATTATCTGATTACATTAAGTGCTTTGAGAAGACAAAATCTGAATGGAGGATCTTGGCAGTGTTATCTTTATTTCTAGACAGAGATAGACAGTACCCCTATAAGGCTGTGTAACTCAGCAGTCTCAGATTTCCCTGCAGGTTTAGATGATGGAAGTTGACGGATCATTTCATCATAGGAATTTAGAAACCACCAAAACCCATAGACTCAAGATTTAAGACAATCGCAAAGCCAGAGCTCAAATATCATCAACACGAACATAAGCCTTTAGATCATAAGGTTTTTAAAATTGTCACAAAATGTGTCTAAACTTTTTATTCAAAGTCTTAGTCTGTGATTTATGCTTGTCATTTTTCAATTACGAATGTATTCCATTAAAATTAAACTCCTCAACATCCATATAACATTATGACCAATTACACAGAATGTATTTATTGAATATTGCAAGAAATGGGGAGACTGAGTTCAAATGTGTGTGAGGGTGAAATTTATTGCCCCTTAGTTTCACAAACTTGCCATTTTTAGAAAGGTTCTTAAACCCTGACAGTGGGGAACAAGGCAACTGTCACGATTCCCTTGTTGTCTGCCCTGGGTTTCACTTGTCTCTGTCCAAAACTACACTTCCCATGATCCCCGGCCCTCATCACTGCCAGCCCTGTGTCATTGTGCTCACCTGATTGTAGTTTGTCATCATCATGTCTCCAGTGTATATAAACCCTGTTTGTTCTCCATTCCCTTGTCTATCATTGATGTTTGTGGACGCCTGTTTCCGTGGTCTTTGTATGTTTATCCTTCTTGTTAAACTCCTCATTTGTTTTCCGTGTTTTTGGTTTATTTCCCCATTGCAGGTTTTTCCTTTGTTTTGGTTTTGTCTGTTTAAGTTTTCTCCGTTTCAATAAAGTTACACTGCATTTAGATCCTGTCTCCATGTCTGCCTTCATCTGCAAGCGTAATGGATCTAGCGGTGCAACATGCAAACTTACATCTGCTCAGCCTGAAGCAAGAGGACCGTCCATTGGAAGACCACATCCGCGACTTCATCAAACTGGCGAATATCTCAGACTTCCCGGACTCAGCCCTGGTGGGATTCTTCAGGGGCAATTTACATGTTTCGCTTAAGGAGCGGTTGCCACCAGCGACGCGCGGCTGGACGCTACGGGACAATATAGAGGCGACTTTATAGGTCTACCTCATCCGCCCGGAGGAAGAAAAGAACACGGGCTTCCGCCTCCCATCCCACGCCAGCCCCGGTCTGTGAGCCAGAGCTCACACCAGCCCCGTTCTGCAAGCCAGAGCCCACGCCTGCCCTGGTCTGCGAGCCAGAGCCCGCACCAGCCCCAGTCTGCGAGCCAGAGCCCACGCCTGCCCCGGTCAGCGAGCCAGAGCCCACGCCTGCCCCGGTCAGTGAGCCAGAGCCCACGCCAGCCACGGTCAGCGAGCCTGATGCTACGCCAACCACACACAGCGTTCCAGCGTCGCCAGTCTCACCCGCCCGGAGGAAGAAGAGAAGGGGAAAGTCCTCAGCTATCCGACCTCCGCTTACCGCAGCTGCATCCCCAGAACCCCCGCGGCTCGGCCCTCAGTGTCCAGCGGACCCAAGCTCCCGCATACCACGGCTAACCAGCCAGCGCCAGCGCCTGTAGCCTTGACCGTCCAAGAGCCAGCGCCAGTAGCCAGGATCATCCAAGAGCCTGTGCCAGTAGCCATGACGTCCAAGAGCCAGCGCCCCTCGAGCCTTCCAGGGCTCTGCCTCGCAAGTCTCTCGAGCCTCCCAGGACTCCGCCTCTCAAGTCTCTCGAGTCTTCCAGGGCTCCTCCTCCTCCTGAGCCTTTCAGGGCTCCGCCTCCCAAGTCTCTCGAGCCTCCCAGGGCTCCGCCTCTCAAGTCTTCCAGGGCTCCTCCTCCCGAGCCTTTCAGGGCTCCGCCTCTCAAGTCTCTCGAGCCTCCCAGGGCTCCTCCTCTCGAGCCTTCCAGGGCTCCACCTCTCGAGCCTCCCAGGGCTCTGCCTTCTGAGCCTCCCAGGGCTCCACCTCCCGAGTCTTCTGGGCCTCCGCCTCCCAAGCATCCTAAGCCTCCCGAGTATCCTGAGCCTCCCGAGCATCCTCAGCCTCCTGAGCCTCCTACGGCTCCGCCCCCAAGCCTCCCTCTGCTCTGCCTCCTGAGCCTCCTACGGCTCCGCCTCCAAAGCCTCCCTCTGCTCTGCTTCTTGAGCCTCCTACGGCTCCGCCTTCCGAGCCTCCCTATGCTCTGCTTCCGGAGCCTCCCACGGCTCCGCCCCCTGAGTCTCCCACAGCTCCGCCTCCGGAGTCTCCCGAGCCTCTCCCGGTTCCGCCTCCGAAGCCTTCCTCGGTTCCGCCCCCAGAGCCTCCCACAGCTCCGCCAACCACGGCTCCGCCTCCGCAGCCTCCCTCAGCTCTGCCTCCCTCTGCTCTGCCTCCTGAGCCTCCCAAGGCTCCGCCCCCTGAGCCTCCCACGGCTCCGCCTCCGCAGCCTCCCTCGGCTCCGCCCCCTGAGCCTCCCATAGCTCTGACAACCATGGCTCCGCCTCCGCAGCCTCCCTCAGCTCCGTCTCCGAAGCCTCCCTCGGCTCCGCCTCCCGAGCCTCCCTCGGCACAGCCAACTCCTTCCACGGCACTGCCACCCAAGTCTTCGACTGCTCCGCCTCAGAAGTCCTCCTTGGTTCCGCCAGCTTCCCCAGTGGCCACTCCACCTCCTAGGCCACATAAACCTGCCTCCACCCGGTGGACGCCCCCAGACCACCTGACCCTGGCCCCGTCTCATACCCCCATAGACTGTCTGTCTGCCCTCTCGGCCTCCCTGGTCTGCCTGCCCACCCCTTGTGCCCCGTGGACTGCCTAATTGCCCCTTGTGCCCCATGGACTGCCTAATTGCCCCTTGTGCCCCCTTGGCCTGCCTGTCTGCTCTCTGTGCCCCCTTGGCCTGCCTGTCTGCTCTCTGTGCCCCCTTGGACTGCCTGTCTGCTCTCTGTGCCCCCATTGACTGCCTGTCTTGTGCCCCTTTGGTCTGCCCATTTTCCCCTTGTGCTCCCTTGGTCTGTCTGTTTGCCCCTTGTCCCCTCTTTGGCCTGCTTCCCCTCCCCCCTCACTCCTTGGACGATTTTTTTTTTTGAGGATTTCCTTTTTGTTTTTGTTTTTGAGGAGCGTCTGGAAGCCGCTCCTTTGAGGGGGGGTTATGTCACGATTCCCTTGTTGTCTGCCCGGGGTTTCACTTGTCTCTGTCCAAAACTACACTTCCCATGATCCCCGGCCCTCATCACTGCCAGCCCTGTGTCATTGTGCTCACCTGATTGTAGTTTGTCATCATCATGTCTCCAGTGTATATAAACCCTGTTTGTTCTCCATTCCCTTGTCTATCGTTGATGTTTGTGGACGCCTGTTTCCGTGGTCTTTGTATGTTTATCCTTCTTGTTAAACTCCTCGTTTGTTTTCCATGTTTTTGGTTTATTTCCCCATTGCGGGTTTTTCCTTTGTTTTGGTTTTGTCTGTTTAAGTTTTCTCCATTTCAATAAAGTTACACTGCGTTTAGATCCTGTCTCCACATCTGCCTTCATCTGCAAGTGTAACAGCAACGTGCCAAGCATGGAAGCAGGCCACGCCAGCCATGCCTTTTCTCTCTCTATGTTTCTCGCATAGAGTTAAAGCGGCAAGGGCCATCTTAACACTATCATACGCATCGGGGAAGGCGATCTTTCCCAGTTCCTATTCTTTCATGGGGAAAGACCCCGCGGAGACCACACCTCCCCAGACTGGGGGAGGTAAAGAGTGGTGAAATACATCACATGGGCTTTTAGGTGACATGTGGAGAATGGCGCGGTGGTAGATCCTACCTCATTGGGAGGGAGGAGTTGCTACAAACACGGCGACCGGGGGTCCGTGAGGACTGCCCAAGGGAGACGCGGGTTCGCTCGCAAGGGGACCGTACCGCGGAAAATACACACAGGGGGAAAAGTCCACGTGGGAGCCCGTCCTGTGGAGCACCTATTCCAATACAGGGTAAATTGAGTACCCGCATTGGTTTGGTCGGCGAATTGTTCCGCTGAATTTGCAGACCGGAGGGTCTGTTTCACCTCAGCGGAGGGAAAGTGCGCTATGTGCAAGCGGTTCACCCGGTCAGTTTGTCAGCGTGTACCGAGTTCTACCGGCTCGGACCTGAGAAAACACTGGACGAAACCGACTCAACCCTGAGATTGTAAAATTAAAAGTATTGGGCAACACTCAAAAAGTATTGCTCTGCATATGTCTGCTAGGGAGGTGCCCCTGGCCAGTGCCCATGATGACGCAACACTTCTTGGGGGGCACGGCTTGGGTGCGACAGGCCAACGTAATGGCGTCCATGACCCAGTGGGAAAGCCTCTGTTTGGATACAGCGTTCCCTTCCCGCTGTCCACCAAAGCCGGACCAAACTTCAGGCAAGTGTCGCTGACAAAGAACGCTTGCAGGACCCCGACCCTTTTGATGGAGGCGTGTGCAATCAGACGGATGAATCCGACTGATTCTAGCGGCTCGAAGGGGAGTCTCTGAAAGCCTGAGAGAACCACTGAGAGATTCCAGGAGGGGAACAGGCTCAACTGGGAGGGATTTAACCTCCGGGCGCCTCTTAGGAACCTGATAATTAAGTTGTGCTTACCCAAAGACTTTGTCGTGGTGGGCCGTGATAGCAGCTACATACACCTTCAAGGTGGATGGGGAATACCTCCCCTCCAACCTCTCCTGCAGGAATGAAAGCACTGACCTAACTGTGCACCTCTGTGGGTCTTCAGCCTCGGAAGAACAAGTGCCACTTCAGGGCGTAAAGTTGCATGGTAGAAGGGGCTCTGGCTTGGTTGATCGTGTCTATGACAGCAGGTGGTAGATCAGCTAGATCAGGCCAGACGTGGAGGTTCCAGAGGTCTGGGTGCGGATGCCAGAGCGTGCCCTGTCCCTGAGAAAGAAGATCCTTCCTCAGGGGGATTTGTCAGGGAGGGGCTGTCACGAGGAGTACGAGATCCGAGAACCAAGTCCGAGTGGGCCAATAGGGAGCCACTAGAATGACTTGTTCCTCGTCCTCCCTGAACTTGCACAGCACCTGTGCAAGCAGGCTCACTGGGGGAAATGCGTACTTGTGCAACCCCACGGGCCAGCTGTGTGCCAGCGTGTCTGTCCCGAGGGGAGCCTCTGTTCGGGCGTACCATAGCGGGAAGTGGGAGGTCTCTCGGGAGGCAAACAGGTCTACCTGGGCCTTGCCGAACCGTTCCAAAATCCTCCTTCCCATTGAATCCCTTTACACTGGTGCCGAAGCCTGGGAAGGAGGAGGGATGCCCGTCGCAGTGTCCTTGACACTGCTGTCCACCCAGGGGAGCGTCACTGCCATCCACTGGGGGAGGGAGTAGACCGACCGCCCGGACGCGGTGAACAGCCTCCGTCCACGAGGCGAGTGGGGACTGGACTCCCCGACCACCTGGAGCGATGGAGCCGCTGCCAGGGGCGGAGGAGAGCCCTGCCATCCCCCAGAAACGTGTAGGGGTTGATGGAATACCGCCGTCCGCGAGGGGAGGAGGGAAGTGTCTCCCCGACCGCCTGGAGCAGTAGGGCCGCTGCCAGGGGCGGAGGAGAGTCCCCACGAGTCGCCGAGAACGCGGAGGGGCGTTCTTTCCGCTGGGGGTTGTGAGTCTGACTCTGGTCTGCCCGGGGAGAAGCGGCTGTCGTCCGCCTGAGAGGGTGGAGTAGTGATCGAGGACGATGTGTATCGGAGAACCGGCGAGTAGGTTTTTTTTTTCATCTCTCTCTGATGCTCTGCGTTGGCTTTTTCCCTCTCTTTTAAATTTTACAGTGTTTTTTGGGGGGTACTACACTGTTACAGGAAGTACCCCCCAGCTTAATTATTTCTGTTTCCCTCCCCTTGTCCCCTCCCTCGTCCAGGTAGACGGGGATGACCTGCCGGCAGACGGGGCTTAGGGAACGCCCTCCCCAAGGAAAAGAGGGGGGGTGTACGTCATGCTGGGGGCTCCCCAGCCTGAGAGAACGAGGCAGGAATATGGCAGGGCGGAGGGCAGGGCCGGGTCGTGATCCTACACACCCGGTCCCGTATTAGGCTAATCAAGCCTCCCGAGAGGGATAAAGGTCGACTGCAGAGGATCGTGCGGGAGAGAGAGATAGTTTACGGACATGTCCATCGTGTGTGTTTATGTTTGTGTGCTTCAGTTTATTATTAAAATATTATTTATGTTGAAAAGCCGGTTCTCGCCTCCTCCTTTCCATTGATCCCTTTACAGTATGCTAGCGTAGTGATGCTGTCTGATCGGATCAAGATGTGTTTGCCCTGAATTAGCAGGAGAAACCTCTGCAGGGCAAAGAGTATAGCCAACAACTCTAGGCAGTTGATGTGCCAGTGAAGCGGGACCCCTTTCCCATGGCCCGTGGCTGTGTGCCCGTTGCAAGTCGTTGAACGCGAACCGTAGAAAGGGTCAATGTCGAGGCAATATTGAGACGTGGAAGTACGCGTCCTTCAGGTCTACCACTGCGAACCAATCTAGATGCCGGACGCATTTAGAATGTGTCTTTGCATGAGCATTTTGAACGGGAGTTTGTGAAAAGCCCAGTTGAAAACTTGCAAGTCCAAGATAGGTTGTAAGCCGCTGCCTTTCTTGGGTATGATGAAGTAAGGGCTTTAGAAACCCTTCTTCATCTCGGTTAGAGGGACAGGCCCTATTATTGCATAACCGAGTCGAATGGTCCTGGTTAGCCAGCGTGATGGATTGGGAAGCGAGAGCCATGCATCCAAGCTCCGTGCTAGGGGCACTAAGGGGATGATTATTTTTTACGTACCCGGTGGGGCTTGGCAGCGGGGCAGAGTAGGTAATTTGGCGTCGGGAGGCAAAAACGTGTCCCAAGACAGAAGACTCGAAGCTCTTACCTTGCTCTGCACACCCGGCGGGGGGCGGGTTAGTGACTGAGGAGGAGGTTCTGCGGCAGCGTCCTCTAGACACGTCAGAACCGGCCGGCCGGGGGACAACAGACGTGGGGCTAGAGGCGAGAGGTCTGCATCCAATGTGCCAGGACTGTTGAGGTGTTGCGGCAGAGTGCCGTGAGAATGGCATTTGCGTGCCAGGTGACCCAGAGACAAAGGGAATTGCTCTTTTATTGAGAATGTGGATACCGAAGCCCAAAGGGGGTGTGGCAAAGTAAATAAACTTAACTGAAAATTCTCCTCCCGGCTCTCCACCGGGGGACAGAGTGGTCTACTTACCAACTCCAGAGCAAACATCTTGGTCCCTGGGTCGTCCGTCTCAGGAACGCTTGGGAGCCTTCCGGGTCCTTGAGGGGGTGCGCCTCCTACGGGGTACTCGATGCTGGTGCTGAGAGCTGGGCCCGGTTTGAGGCGGAGCTTTGTGTTTCTTAGGTGCCGCAGGAGGACACCCTCAGCAGGCAGACGGGGCACGGACCTCGCTGGAGGTGCGGCGAGGCATGATGTGAGATATGGCCTCCGTCTGGTTTTTCAGTTTTGGGGCGAAGTTCTCAACGGTGTCGACGAAAAGGCCGAACTGGGAGAAAGGTGCGTCGAGGAAGCGTGTTTTGTCTACTTCGTGCATCTCTACCATGTTCAGCCACAGATGACGTTCCTGAACCATGAGAGTGGCCATCTCCTGCCCGAGTGACCGCGCTGTGACCTTCGTGGTCCTGAGGGCGAGGTCGGTTGCTGAGCGCAGTTCCTGCAGCACGTCGGGATCAGGACCTTGGCCTGGTGGACTTGCAGGTGGGCCATGGCATGTAAGCCGGTAGAGGCCTCTCCGGTGGCACTGTTGGCTTTGGAGGTCAGTGAAGACATCATCCTACAGGCCTTGGAGGGGAGTACAGGGTGACCCCGCAATGTGGCAGCATTCTCGGGGCACAGGTGGATTGCAACCACTCTGTCCACCTGGGGGACTGCCGTGTACCCGTGGGCCGCTCCGCCGTCGAGGGTAGTGAGAGTGGATGAGCGAGAGGCATGGTGACAGGTGGAGAATGGTGTCTGTGAGCGGTGCGCAGGAACCGATCATCCAGCCGCGAAGGCTGTGGGGAGGACGGAGGTTTCCAGTCCAGCCCCACGCTGACGGCGGCCCGGGCAAGCATGTCGGACATCTGGGCATCAGCCTCAGACTGGGCGTGCTGGCCCGAAGCCGTGTCAGATGCCGGACCACTCTCCGATATAGCGCCGAGCTCAACCGGCTCGGGGGGCTCAAGAGGATAGGTAGGCTGGCCAGGAGGCGAGCCGGCGTTGCCTCGAGCCCGGACGGAAGTCAACGAGCGTGTAGGGGGCGGGTGGTTCGCGGGTCATCCTCAATCCCATGGGAAGAAGGAGCGACGCGGGGGGAGGCTGGAGTGACCACAACGTTGCCATGGTCATGTTCTCGCAGTGAGAACATGAGCCATCCACAAACGCTGCCTCAGTGTGATCGCTGCCCAGATACACGAAACAGCGCCTGTGGCCATCAGGAGCAGGGAGCACTCTACCGCATCCAGGAAATACACAGGGGCGGAAGGGCATCTTTATAAAGACTTGTCCAGAAAAGGGTGTTCAATGCCAGCTGTGTATATGCTCTTTTAGAGGAAATAACTCTTTTAGAAAAATAAACTCTTTTACTGCGCTGTCGAAGTGCCCAGGGGCAAAGCTGCACTGCTGTGCTGAGAAGGAGAAAGCCGCTGATATGCACCGTAGATCCAACAGTAATCGCTCAGAGTTGGGAGGAACAGTTTGTGACTCGCAGCTCGCTGCATACACAACCAGTCGGCCCCGAAGAAAATTTCTGAATGAAATTCCCTCCCTTTATACCCGTTTGTCCGGGTGTGGGACATGCAAATTCTGTCTGCCAATTTCTCATTGTCCTTTTCTCATAGATCAGAGATGCAAAAGGCTCTCAAGAGAGACCCCTAGTGTCGCTTCTTTGACACAACATCGAAGTAAGCGACAGACGGAGAACACAAAACTCAATGGAGAAAAATTATCTTGGGAGAAACCAGACTCACTGTGGGGGCCAGTTCCCCTCTGGCTAACATTATGAATATAATGCCAATATTTCTTATTTATGTGCAAGCCATGGTTTAAAATTATTAAACAAAGTGTTAAGGGTCAGTGTTTAAACAAAGATTTTGTAAGAACTGTATGATTAATGACTAATGTCTTTGTTCATCCCGGATTAACAGCAGAAGTTCATATAGATGCATTGTCCTTTGTTAGTTGGCTGATAAAGGCTTTTTTTTGTAGTTTACTGAAAATATATGTATTCCATTTTAAGAGTGTAGTCCATCATTAAACCAAGGTGATGCAGTGATCAGTGGGGTGCTTCATGGTTCAACAGGCTGGTAATTTTGGTGAGGTCTATCCTAAGTACAAGGTTCAGGCAATGGCATACGAATGGTCCTGTCTTATGGTTGGAATTCACATCAGTTCATCCGCTGAGGTCCAACATAATAGACTGAAGTGATGTCTGTAACAGTAAACAGTGTTAGGGAGACTACCTCCTCTTGGCTGCTATAATGTGGTTCTCGCTCTTGGTGGGACACGTGGTGAGTTGTGCGTGGAAGCATCCACATGTGCTATGTCTCCGCGGTAATGCACTCAACAAGCCACATTATAAGATGTGTGGATTGACGGTCTCAGACGTGGAGGCAACGCCGATTCGTCCTCTGCCACCCGGGTTGAGGCGAGTCACTACGACTCTACGAGGACTTAGAGCGCAATGAGAATTGGGCATTCCAAAAATTGGAGAAAAAGACAAAAAAAGTGTGCTAAAGAAGACTTTATTTATGTTTTCTGTTATTTAATTAAGTTCTTCTAGACTTTGGGGCTTACTGAGTGTATTATATATATATGGAAGATTATTAGTGAAGCTGTCTGTAGTGGTTGAAAGATAGCGGCTGTCATCACTGCCGCTATCGCTATTGAGAAAGAGATCCTTATGGTTTTAAAAACACAAGATTCTCTGCATGACCGTGTGATTACTTAATTTATTAAACAGGAAAGGAGGACTGATTTTCACTTCAAGTAAATTGGTAAGTGCTTTTTGCATTGTTATAGCAACATCAAGAGTTTTCTAAGTATAAATTAGGCTGCTTAAGCGTTCAATGTCAGATCACGTTTTGAAAAGTAGCGCTGCGTTCCATTTAACTCAGAAAGTCAGATTTTACAACTTGCAATGCAAGTCAGAATTACAACTTTTAGTCTTGTGAAGAAATTCTCAACTCCGATTTCGCCAAGATGCAGAGGCATGATGTCACAGAAACATGTGGACACTCAAGGAGATATACAAAGTAAGTGATAAACATTCACTTTATTATGTAATATCGATAAATTAGTTTGTTTCCACATTACATGACATTAAAGCTTGTTTAACAAACGTCTGCAGAAACAGGTGTATAAAACGTTATAATCTCTTTTGATAATCGTACACCTGAAGAACTAATGCTAGCGCTGCAGCATTGTTTATCAGTTGGGCTGCTAGGAGACATCTTTAATGAGAGTCAAACCCCTGTTAAGCTAACGAGAGCATTGCAGTTCCGAATATCGGGGGAATGGAATGCTTTTATGGTCGAGATATCAAGTAGGAATATCCCTCATCCAACTTGAATGGAACGGACCGTGTACCCAGACAAAACAAAATGTATTGCAAGCAACATTTCAATCATAAATATTATTTGATAGATATTTCCAGGTATTATAGACCTCCTTGGTAGATTCATATGAAAAATTATGATTTCTAAATGTCTGTTTGGAGACGTTCATATCACAAACAGTCATGCTGCAGATAAAATTAGGCTTGTTTGAGCATTAAGTGTCTTTCAAGTTCTGGCTTTCGTGTGTGGACGTGTTTTTAAAATGTAAATTGGTATTATTAGTTAGCTGCGATATGATGTTATGATGTCCAAAGGCATTTATAAACCACAAAAACCAACTCACACACACACACATATACACACACAGACTGTGTTGCCTCATTGACACTAGTGCTGCTCTGGTCATGACGGGCTCAAACTGATGATCTGCCAGGGGTTTATATGAATGGATGAGGAGGACAAATCTTTGACAGGGAGGGCAGGGTTAACTGTGCTGATGTATTTGTTTTGGACAGTTCTATGTCTCACCAGTCTTCTGTTGACTACTGTGTGTTAATATGGCCATTACTAATACAATATTTGGCAGAGTGTTTGTTCCATGTGCTAGGCTACTTAAATCCACACATTTGTTGTTGTTTAGCTTGTGTCTATGGTTGGGTCTTTTCAGTTTACAATTGGTTGTGCTTTTCTCAATACTACATTTTCTAAACTCTTCATACTATCAACAGAACATTAGTGTTTTTGGACTGAACTGTGGATCATCTTGTCAATACTTTTGATACAAAATGCATTAAATTACCACATCTTTAAAAATTCATGAAATCTTTCTCACTCAAACTCAATTGTAAACCTGAGTGTACAGACAATTTTACACACTTTAACATACTGTTTTAAACTATTACATTTACGTTAAAAACAGTCAAATAAACTGAATTAGTCAGCAATATGCTTTATTTCTACCATAATTTCATTTTGAAGAATACTCAAGATATATAAGTAAATAAAAACAATTTATAAGTAAAAAAAACTATTTAACCACATTTCTCTTTTAGCTCATGAGCTACTCAGCTGTTTTGCTTGATCAATGTTTTACTGTAAAAGGGCCTAACTTGTAATGATTGTGTTGACAGAGCGGGTAGACTGGTAGGACGAGGAAGAGATAGAGAGTGTATGTGAAGCTTCTTTCTTTACAGAGATCATGACGATGCAGTTTTTCTTGTCTCCATGTAAATCTCCATGTCTGCATAATCTCCAAAAGGCGATTTTTTTTTTTTAGCCATGCTGAATGCCATATCTGCTTGTCTGTTTATTATACACCGCTAAGAAAACGTGAATGCTGTCTGACAAGAACGGAGATAGTAATGTGTTTATTATTTGTCCAAGATGAAACAAGATACAGTTTTGGTACATAAAGTTGAAGCGGCATTTTCGCAGCAGCATAATGTTACCTGTATTTATTGTGGAAAGGTCATTGTGTTATTAATAAAAAAAATCTGTGTTTGATATGTTATAGTTGAATGAGCTGATTTTGAGACATGTATAAATGTTTCGGTGGTGTTAGTGAATTTTGGAAGACAAATTAACTGATGTGTCAATATGCATGTTGCAAAATACAACTGTGAAGTATTTGCATAAAGGGTACACAGTATTGAGAAAAGCACATAACCCATTGTAGAAAACTGTAATGAATTGCAATTCATTTTCATTTTACAGATGTAGCGCCCCCTACCCTTGTCTTTGATGGGCGGAGCACCAGGTTCTAATGATGTGTCTCTCGACTTAACTAATCTACTTCCTTCCCCTTTTAATCACTTTACTTAAATGAAAATGTTAGATGATTGTCTTTCTGGTAAATTGTAATTAAAATCACAAAAAAGTAAGTTCTTATCAATTAACAAGTCATTTTATTTAACAAAGACAGATGAAATGATAAAATGTTGTAAATCACAAATAAAAGAATTAAATGAAATGTTCAAATGTCTGTTGTGTATTTTCTTTCACACACAAATCACCTTTTGATCCTCTTAGATCAGAAATACCAATAAGGTACTCAAATATGAATCAATTTTGTATCAGCAAGAAACCAGTAATATAATTCCCTTTTGATCTATAGTAGGCTACAATAATATCAGAAATCAAAATGAAAAACACTCAGCATAAAGGAAATGAACACAGTAGACAACAAATAAGTAATGTGGGCCCACACACACTCTTAGATACAATAAACCCAACCTGTTGCAGGCCTGTGTCGTCGCTTGAGAACGGTGTGGCCGTGAAAACCAACAAATGGCCTCTTCGCTCACAAAGAGCTAAATAAACAAACAAGTGTACCTCTTCCTGTTTCGACACGCGCGCTGTCCACCGATCACGTTCACTCCGTATGCGTCTGCAGTCTCACCAGCTGTCCCCTGATAGATTATAAATCCCGCGATGCCAGAGGAATTCTAAACCGCGAGGGGATTTAGAACGCTATCTGGTTCCTCCATTGTCGTCTTCCTCAAACCCATCAACACTCAGATCCAGCCGCACGTGAAAGTCTTTTACTCGCCGTAAAAGAAAAGGAGAGTAGGCCTACAGCGCGCTCAGCCGCGGTAACCTATTAAACCTGTTTACACACTTAGTCAGAGTATAATAAAAGAAACAAAATAAAGAAACGTTCTTTAACACTTTTGGCGTTCACTATATATCTTGTTTAACCGCTTAGTCAGCTGTTATTTTAGTTTTACTTTCTTTCAATCCCCAGAAAATAAAGTGCGACATCACTTTCCGATCTTCCTCCAACTCTCTCTTTTTTCTTCCTATCCCAATCAGAATGATCAATCCCTGCACATGGGCGGGAGCAAGTAAACCAATGACCAATCACAAATAAAACATACATACTCGTCAAACTCAAAGTTTTTTATGAGTACCCCTCACATAAACATTTACCGTAAACTCTATAACATTAGAACGAGTGGAAAAAAATGCAAATATATAATCACATAGCACGTATGCCTATTTAACCCATGAATGTCAGAAACATATTTACATATTATGAATTATGCATTTAGAAGATAATAAATAACCCTAGCTGGGCTACACAGACATATTTGTTTACTTTTGTATGATAAACATTTTTGATACCGTGTTGGGTCGCCAAATGAATATAAGGGTCCTGAAATTTAGAACCACAGCTTTACAACACCTGAAACTTCCATTTATATTAATTAACACAACTATTAATGCAAAAAATATATTGTTTAATCAATTATAAATCCATAAAATTGATTCTTCTTATTATTATTATAAAAACAGAAACAAATAGATTATTTAAAAAGAAAGACTGTAAAATCATGTTCAGAGAATATTTTCAGAGCATATTTCCTCCAAAAGTTTGACAAGTCATCACTTCACATTGATGACCACATGGTGCTGTCAAAGGCATTCTCACAAGATATCCCACAAAAACAAAAAACAGACTGAGAGGGGCTGTCAGTGTGTGTGTGTGTGTGTGTGTGTGTGTGTGTGTGTGTGTGTGTGTGTGTGTGTGTGTGTGTGTGGCAAGGGAATACAAACATAAATCTTTTTCAACAATCTATTTTCAATCATAGCTATTCACAGGGGATGACTCAATGTGCTCTTTACCCTTCCTGTCAATGGCTGCCCCATTCATCACTTTCATAGAGAATTATTCCCCAGCAGATCAGCAGCGCTGAGCATTTGTTGCGCCGATGGGAATACGTGTGTGTTTGTGTGTTGACATTACATGTAATTACACAAATGACACTGCAGTATGTTCATACTCAAAAATATGATTTGTATTACATAATTACCTATTCATACTGTAAATGTAATTATGGACCCTTTTCACAGACCTGTTATGATGCATTTCGCCTTCTTTAGCAATGTAAATGTATCAAACTTTTAATATTTCCAATTGTTTTCATATTTAGTGTAAATTTACAACATTGTACTTTGTATTATATTCTATTATATTACCCCAGGCTTCTAACAGAGCTGCTGAGGGAGTGACAGAACATTTGGTCTTTTTCTCTCTTCTTACTGCTGTTATCCAGTGCTGTATATTTTTATCTTCCTTTCGCAAAGCTGTGAAAATCTGTGAAAAAGCAAA